>NC_057386.1:15252713-15552713 GCF_019320065.1 Cervus canadensis | reverse complement strand
CTCAAGCTTGTTGTCATGCTATAATGATTACTGCCTCCCGTTTTCATTCTCAATATGAGACAGTAAACTATATGGTCAACTTATATAAGCAAATACTGGCTGATCCTGTTCAAGGCTTGCATAAGGTTTCGTCTCAATGGAAATGTCATGGTTCCAATTGTTTGAATGTTCTTGGACAAATCACTTAACCTTTCTGTGTTTCCGTTTCCACATTCTAAGGGATTGACACGATGACAACTAAGACTTTCTGGTTCATATTCATTCTGTCATTTGGCAAACATTTACCATGAGGCCAGACTATGCCAGGCAAATGCCCAGGACATGGACAGGCCGGGATACAAGCTGGGCCCCCAAGGGGCACTTAGCCAATGACAAAGTTATTGTGTTCTGTGAATGGGGGTGGGGATCCTACCCCTTTTTTCTATCTTTGAAAACCTTAGCTAGAAATTGTTCATAAAATATTTCTTGTGAATCCAAAGTTTATATTTGAAATCTCAGTTTCTTGCGAACAAGTAATTACATTTCAGTTTAATTCTCCACACGTTTCTTTTATTGTTGTTTGAAAAACATTTCACTATGGAAAATGCAGAAAGGCCTAAAAGAGATTCTTTCTTTTTGTGGACTCTGCAGTAAGCAGTTACTGTGCCTGCATGGGCAGTCCTGTCCAACTCTTTGGGACCCCATGGACTAGCCCACCAGGCTCCTCTGTTCATGGAACTTTCCAGACAAGAATACTGGAGTGGGTTGCCCTTTCCTTCTCCAGGGACTCTTCTCTGGCCCTCTACCCCCCTACCCCAGGTATGTGCCTGTATCTTCTGCATTCATTGGCAGGGGGCAGGTGGATTCTTTACCACCGCACTGCCCTGTGGAGGGTGGGGCGGTTCTAATATTTTACCCTTAAGTTACTGTCTGCACCCCCACACTTCTGCAGCCACTTTGTCGAAAATTAAAACAATTTTTCTTTTTCTTTTTTTTCTGGCCAGCTGTGACTTGAGGGATCTTAGTTTGCAGACCAGGGATTGATTCTACCCTAACACCTGCCCTACCCCAGCTATATTAGCACGGAGTCCTGACCACTGGACTGCCAGGGAATTCCCAAAACTAAGTTTTTTAAAAGTTGCTCTCTCTCAGTCTGTCAGGATGTCTGTTCATAACTCCTCACCTTATTAGCTTATTCCTCCTCAGCCAACCAGGTAGGAAGCCTCTGATCTGGTCCTGGCTGGGGCTCACGCTCCTGTCCGTGGTTTTATAAAATAATCTGCTGACGACTCCCACAGATAAATAAGACAAGTGTGGCCTCTCAGGGGCCATCAGGCCTGCCTCCACGAGTAGGTGGGCACTGCTGTCTGGGCTGTGATCGCGGAGAGGGGCTGGAGATTGCTGGGCCTCGGCTGGAGACGCCCTCGCCCACGCGCCCTCCGTCCAGGCGCAAATGCGCAGCTGGGCCCGGCTCCAACCCGGGGTCCTGACTCCTGCTCTTCGCTGGCCAGTCAGTGAGGTTGGATTGTGCTGGCCCAGAAAGCCACTTCCTGCCGCGACCAGAGCCGGCCGTTGTTGTGAAAGTTGCCCCCCGGGGGAGGAAGTGGCTTTGGGCTGTTTATTTTGGCTGCAGTCAAGCAGACGGCGCCGCCGGGGGCCGCGGACCCGGGGTTCGCAGAGCTGGGCTGGGGAGCCGGGCGGACCTCGGGGCCGTGGCGGGGCGGGGTGAGGGTGCGTGTGGGGGAGGTCAGCGCCCAAATGCCCGGGACGCGCGGCGGGGATGGGGGCGCGGGCGTGGGTGGGGGGCGCATCACGGAGGGAGGGCGCACGGCCTAGGAAGCCGGGCACTGCGGGGGCGGGAGGGCGCCTCGCAGAGCCCGGGTTTGGGAAGGAGGGGTGCAGCGGCCGGAGATCCGGAACTCCAAGGACGGGCAGGTCCCAGCATCTCAGGTCCTGGAGGCGAGTGTGAGGGAAGACGGGGTCCAGGTGGCCCACCCCGGGGATGCTCTGGTGAGGAAGAGACGTGGGGACCGGGCAGGGCAGCCAGGCCCCGGGAGGTGCTCGTGAGCAGAGGTTGCCCGGTCCTCCAAGAGGTTGTGGGCGCAATTAGGCTCGGCAACCCCCGCCCCTCCTAGCCTTCCTACAGGACTCGGCCTGGGAAAGGATAAGCCAAGAGATCCTGACCTTCAGTCGGGAAGACAAAAGCCCCCAGGGGATGAGATCAAACATCTCTAAATCGCTGGAGGGTGGAGGTGGGGTGGGGTGGTGGTGGGGAGGTTGGGGCGGGTGAGGATTTGCCTCCCAGAGAACCCTGGGGGCAGCCCCAGTCAGCTGGCGCCGAGGGTGGGAGTGGGGGGCACCAAGGCAGAGCCATGGGAGGGTGAAAGTAGCCTTTACAAAATTTACCTGAATTCCCTTCCCCTCTTCACTGTGCACCGTTCTTGTGCATCTATTTGGTGACAAACCCATCTATTAACCCATCGTCTGCTTTAACATCCTAGTAGAACACCGTATGGCTCAGTGGTAAAGAATCTGCCTGCAGTGCGGGAACCGTGCGTGCTGGGGGTTCAATCCCTGGGTGGGGAGGATTCCCTGGAGGAGGGAATGGCAACCCACTGCAGTATTCTTGCCTGGAGAATCCCATGGACAGAGGAGCTTGGTGGACTGCAGTCCATGGGGTCGCATAGAGTTGGACATGACTGAAGCGACCGAGCGCACATGCAAAGCAGTGTATCACATTGTGGAACACAGACATTTTAAGGGAAGAGAAGAGCGTGTCTAGAAATGAATGATGGAGGAGGCTCCCCTTGGGTGGAGGAGCTGAGAGAGAGAGACATTGCATGACACTGCGCCCATGCACACTCACACACACACACACGGGCGCGTGTCAGCAGAGCCTGGGGTGGAGTGGGAGTGCTGCCGGATGTGTTTAGTTTTGTCACAGGCTCTGTAAGCAGTGGAAGGCCAGCACTTTGGCCTGGCTGGAGTGGAGGAGCTGGGCGGGAGGATGGAGAGTGTGAAAAGCCTGGAGGGTGGACGGTCCGTCGGGAGAAGTCCACACTAATCCCAGGATTTTGGTGGGACTCTCCTGCCCTCCATGGAAGGAATGCGCTGCCTCCCGCCACCCTCAGGTCCAGTGTGCGAGCCGGGACGTGGACACGGCCTCTAGTAGAGAGAGGTGCAGGGTGGGGTGCCGGGTCCCCAGGGCTGGGCCCTCAGCAGGGCGGGGCGGGCAGCTTGTGCTGACTCAGACATTTCCAAGCCTGGCCTCAGGGCCCAGCGGCTCATTGAAAACAGCTGCTCCTTTTGGCGGGCGGCCCCATGGGCGGGCGGCCCCTGGCTCTCCCTGGGATGACCCCTGGCCTTTGCATGGCCTGGGGAGGGGTACCGATGGGGGAGAGAGGGGTGCTGATGGGGGGGGAGAGGGGTGAGGCCCAGTGACCAGAAGCGCCCCCTGCCATGCCGTCTGGGACCAAATCTGGTCAGCTTCCCCCCGCCCGCTACCTGGTCCCTGGTCCCCAGCTCTCTAGGAGCTGAGCCAGACTGGTCGCTGGGTCCCCAGTCTTTGCTCCTCCATGCCCCAACTTGGAACCGTCTCTGTGTCCTTGACTCTGCTTGTGCCTTTCAGGGTTTTGTTTGACATGCCTCTCATTCAGTAGATGTTTCTGGAGAGCCTGCTGCGTGCCAGGCCTTGTGCTAGAATGAACTTCCCCTCCGCTTCCTTTAGCATGATGTCTTCAGCTTGTAATGGGGAGCAGCCGTCTTATCCGAGGTCAGACCTCTGGCTGCCTCCACTGCTGGGCTGAGTCCCGGAGGCTGTCGGGACAGCTGGGAGGCTTGCTCCTGAGAGAGAGACAGTGTGAGCCTCTGCGCTTGGCCTCAGGACCAGCCCATTGTGTATACTGTGCAGCAGACGGAAAAGGAAAGGAGGCCACGGTGACCCTCAGCCAGGAGGGAGGAGATGGAGTTACTCAGTGTAGGGCAAGTAGCTTTGAAACCCAGTTACCTCTGAGCACAGAAGTAAACTTCCAGGGTGATGCCCTGGATGTCTGAGAAGCAGAGACTCCACACCAGAAAGATTCCATCAGTTACCTGGAAAATCATTCCTATCCACTTTAATTGATGCTTTTGAACTGTGGTGCTGGAGAAGACTCTTGAGTGTCCCTTGGACAGCGTGGAGATCAAACCAGTCAATCCTAAAGGAAATCAATCATGAATATTCATTGGACGGACTGATCCTGAAGCTCCAATACTTTGGCCATCTGATGCAAAGGGCTGACTCATTGGAAAAGACCCTGATGCTGGGAAAGATTGAAGGCAGGAAGAGAAGGGGATGACAGAGGATGAGATGGTTGGATGGCCATCACCAACTCAATGGACAAGAGTTTGAACAAACTCCAGGAGATGGTGAAGGACGGGGAAGACTGGCCTGCCGTAGTTTATGGGGTTGCAGAGAGTCAAACACAACTTAGCAGCCGAACAACAAGAACAACCCAAACCACGCAGTATGAATTAGACCTGATGGTTTTGCACATGTTGTTATATTGCCTGTAACTTTTTCATGACTTGGTTTGTGAGTTCTGCCTTTCCAGGTTCACTGTAAACATCTTGAGGGCAGAAACCATATCCTTGATTTCCCTGTAGTACCTCGTTCAGTGCTTCACAAAAACTTGTCATTGTCGCGAATGAGAAAACCCTGGGGGGAGCAGCCAGAAAAGTGGTCAGGAGGATGGGGGATGGGGGGTCCAGCCTCCAAACATCTCCTGTGACGTGGCCCAGATGCAGCCACCAGCCCAAGCAGCCCATCACTGGTCTGACGGTCAGAGGGCACCCGGGTACCATGCCTCCAGGGGAGTCAAGAGCATGGACCCGTGTTCCGGACTGGGAGAAAGGCTCTGACTCCAGGACCTAGGGCTGTGTGTTTATCAGGATTCTTTGGTTACAAGGACAAAATCCTGATGCAAACCAGCTCAGCACAAAAAAAAGAAAAGAGAGAGAGAAATGTGGCTGCAAACGATCCTGAATGATGCATGGAGCAGAGGAAGAGCTACAAGAATTCAGGGACGGGCTGGACATTCTACACCCTGGGCACTCACTCCCCTTCCTTCCATCTCTCAGCTCTGTGTCTCTTCCTATAGTATCCCTTCCTTGCCTACAGCAGAAAGGTCTTTTCCTCTTGGTAGGAAACGTGGCTCTTGGCAGCCCCAGATTAGACAGGGGACCTCAGTGTTCCGGGAGGCACTCTGGTCAGCCCTGTTTAAGTGCGAGTCACTGTGGCCTGGCAATGGGCATGATTATTGGCCAGTAATAAGCCTCACCGGCTTCCCTGGTAACTCAGCTGGTAAAGAATCTGCCTGCAATGCAGGAGACCCTGGTTTGATTCCTGGGTCAGGAAGATCCCCTGGAGAAGGGATAGGCTGCCCACTCCAGTATTCTTGGGCTTTCCTGGTGGTTCAGACAGTAAAGAATCCTCCTGCTATGCAAGAGACTTGGGTTTAATCCCTGGGTCAGGAAGATCCCCTGGAGGAGGTCATGGCAACCCACTCCAGTATTCTTGCCTTGGAAAATCCCCATGGACAGGGGAGCCTGGCAGACTACAGTCCATGGGGTCGCAGAGAGTCGGACACGACTGAGCGACTTAGCACAGCACAGCACAATGAGCCTGGTGCCCACTCAGCCAGAGATACAGGAAAATTCTTGATAAATAAGAAGGGGAAGAGGACGGGAAGTTTGCTGGGCAGACAAAACAAAGATCAGAGACTGTGGGCGGCTCCACGAGGTCAGGGATTCTGTTACCCTCTCCGCATGTTCCACGCAGAGCCCGGCCCCTGCCAGCCCGTATAGCGACAGGCTGGGTTGTATCTGTGTGGCTCAGCCCTGCACCCTCAGGCCTGGCACCCTGCCCGGCATCCGTGAGGTTCTCAGGGAATATTTGTTGAACAAATAAATGCATGACGTGCAGTTGGCGCTCCATGCATGGTTACCTGCCTGGCTTCATTCATTTGTTCACTGCCTGAACAAGTGCACTGTGACCCACACCTGGGTGCCTGGTGTGGTGGTGTTGGGGTGACCATCCAGATACGGGGGGCCGTCCTTGTCCTCGCTGAGGACTCTACAAGGTCCCAGCGAGGGCCGCTTCCACTCCCTGCACAGCCACCCGAGGCTCTCAGGCGAGAGGGCTGGGTAAGGGTGGAGGGGGCCTTCTTGGGATGGGGGAGCCTTCCCGTGACGGGGGCGCATCAGGTGTTCGCTTTGAGTTCCTCCTGCCACCTCCCGTGTGCCTGCGGAGAGCAGAGCTCGGATGACGGTACAGAGTCAGTTCCCAAAATGCCTGGTTTCCTTCCCATCCCTTGAGCATCTTTAGCTTGGCCAAGCCTGGGCCTCATCTCTGCTTCCATTGGCCCTTGGAGAAACAGCTTTCTTTCTGGGAGGACCCAGACCCACCCCTCAACTCTGGGTGGAAAATACTCTTCCCCAGAGGCCCCCAGCCCCCTCCTTGGCAAAGCCCCAGGGTTCCACTGCTAAGAATTCCCCTCCACCTCCCCGCTGCTCCCAAATTCCTTTTCCTTTTCTCATTTGCTGCCAAGGCAGTTCTGTGACCCGCATCCCTCACCTTCTGCCTCCTCCAGATCCTCAGTGACTTTAGAGTCCGAAGGCCCAGCTCCCTCCGCTGCCCCCAGACACCTGGGCTTGAAGGGCTTGTCTGCCCTTGTCTCCTGCTGTGTCCAGACCCACCGTCTCTACCTGGGACGGTGCTGTGTGTCTCCTCGGGTTCCTAGCATTGCCTGGGACGTATGCAGGGAGAGATGGGTCATTGAACGCAGGCCCTCGGACGACGGGGAGGAGGGGCTTGCAGCAGTGACCCGGGTGACAGAGGAGGAAGCTGAGGCCTTGACGGTGCTGTGCTTGGGCGTCCTGCTCTCTTCCCCTCTGGGCCTCAGTTTCCTCATCTGTCCAGTGGTGGGAAGGTGGCGTCTCCTGACCACGTGGCCTCTTTTGGACCCTTCACTTGCCCCTGGTTACAACTGCATGCCTGCTGAAGTGGATGTACCGTGCCTGGGTTTTCTGGTTGGGGAGGAAGGGAAGACACCGGCCCCTGGGCTGCTTTCTGCCCCTGTGATGTTTTGGGCTGCGTGTCCAGCCCCGTCTCTAAGATCACCTATAAAAGCAAGTACTGCTTTCTCCCTTTTCCAGTCCCGGACCCTTTCCCTCCCCCTGCCAAGGGTTACTTTCTGTTGCTGACTGTCCTCGCTGGAGTGGAGTTTCTGAGAAACAAATGCCCAATTCAGTCAAACGCTCGGGCAGACCTGGATGGAGTCCTGGGCCAGTCTGCGGTTCCTGGAGAGGAGCTGGAAGGGAAGGAGCAGGTTAGGCCTGGGGGCGACGGGGAAGGCTTCGCTGTGGTGGTCACGTTTGTTGGTCCTTCAGGAAGTCACCTGTGTCTTGCCCAAAGAGGACCCCTGTCCTGGTGTCATCAAAGAATAGAGTGACCAGTGTCCCTCACCACCAGCCTTCCCACTCTGGAGTTTGTTTGTTTCTTTTTTAAATTCTAACATTTATTTTTTTTTTTTTAAGTTTTATTATTTATTTATTTGGCTGCACAGGTCTTAGTTGCATCTCACAGGATCTTTGATCTTCGTTACAGCATGAGAACTCTTAGTTATGGCATGTGGGGTCTAGTTCCCTGACCAGGGATCAAACCTGGGCCCCTTGCAATGGGAACGTGGAGTTTTAGCCACTGGACCGCCAGGGAAGCTGCCCACTGTGGAGTTTCAACATGGAGTGACAGGAGCTGTGGGTGCTCTGTTTTAGTGAAATTGATTTGGCAGCTGGGACGAGGAGCAGAAAGTTTAGGTTGGTTGTGATTGTTATCTAGGCATGGAATTCATTCATTCATTCTTCATTTGTTCATTTGTTATTTTATTAAGCAGTACCGTCTGTCGGGTGGAGTTACAGGTACTGAGGATACAGTGTGAAGATGAAGTCTTGGAAACTTCTGAACAAGACTGGAGACAGAAAATAAACAAAACCATGTTAGTTCATGAGCTCTGGCTCTGGAAATAGAAGGTTAGCTTGTATTAGTCTGGTTCTGTGGCCAAAAGCCCTTATCAGTTAATGATAAAACACAAAATACAGTGGTTCAGGAGCAGTCAAAACCAGGCAGAGGCCAAGGAGGAAACAGTCCTTGAGAGAAAAGATGAAGATGAGGTGAGTGGTTCATTTAAACAGCTTTCTGGCTTCCCTGGCGGCTCAGACGGTAGGGAATCTGCCTGCAATGCAGGAGACCAGTGTTCAATCCCTGGGTGGGTAAGATCCCCTGGAGAGGAGAATGGCTGCCCGCTCCAGTATTCCTGCCTGGAGAATTCCATAGACAGAGGAGCCGGGGAGCTACAGTCTATGGAGTCGCAAAGGGTTGGATATCACTGAGTGACTAACTCTTTTCAGCTTTTCACTTTCCTCCTGAGAACACTGCCCAGTTTGAGGAGCTCCAAAAGAACGGGGCAGCTTTACTGGTCAGAGTGTGGGGCTACCAGAAAAGCTAAAAATCGAGAGGGAAAATCCTAGAAAGGCAAGAGATGTCCTCATACAAATTCTCCTCAAATATTTGGAAACTGTGCATGGGCAGAGGGACGCTTTAGGGAACCCAGCAAGAAACAGCAGTGGGGAAGAAGAGATTTCAGTTGCTGCTGAGAAGACAAGAGTTTGGAATTCAAGTTCCACTGAGTTAGAGGAGCTTGGCAATTGCCTAAGGTTTTCTTTTGAAATGCTAGAAGGGCCTCACCTCATGATTAAACCCAAGGTTAAGGGCCACACCTTAAGACTGAACTAAAAACCCGAACAGCCCCACCCTAGCGAAACCAAGCCCCTGCAGAATCAGGATGATCTACCAGCAGTTTAACTGCCTGCCACAACAAAACTCCACATTCTTTTAAGGAAGATAATGCGCCAGAGTCCCTGTAACATGTCATCCACAAGTCCAATATGCAATAATAATAATACAAAAGAAACAGGCTCCTGGTAACATTATCCACTATGTCCAGTATGTAATAAAATTTACTATACATGCAAACAGCAGGAATAATCAACAGAAAAAAATAGTCAGCAGACCCAGACTCACAGATAGCCCAGATGTTGGAAAAATGTCAGATAACAATAAATGCTGGAGAGAGAATTTGCTAGAGAGTAACTGCGACTACTTTACATGTGGAAGTCGGAGAAGGCCTCTCTAAAGATGTGACATTTTTAATACCAATCTCAGGCCAGTTAAATCAGTCTCTGGAGTGGTACCTGGGCACCTGCGTTGTTTATTTTTTGCTGCACCGTGTGGCATGCAGGAGCATGTGGGATCTTAGTTCCCCGACCAGGGATTGAACCCATGCCCCCTGCATTGGGAATGCAGAGTCTTAACCAGTGGACCACCGGGCAAGTCCCCAAGATGTGACTTTTTTTTTTCTGAAATGTGAAATGACAGACAGAGGAAGCAGTGCAAAGGCCCTGAGGCAGGAAAGAGTCAGGCCTGTTCAAGGAAGGGCAAGGAGGTCCGTGCAACTTAAGCAAGGGGGAGTAGTGTGATCTGAGATTAGACTGGTTAGCAGGACCAGAACATGTGGGATCTGATGGCTCATAGCAAGGAGTTTGAATTTCATTTATAGAATGATGAATTGCCTTTGAAGGCAGGAGAGAGACTAACATGACATATTGCGTTTTCTTTTGCTTTGAGAGAAGCTGTCATTTCAAATATTTAACAGCCAATTACATTTCATTTGTTGTAGCTGTGTATACATGTCTTTTACTCATTTTCTACTATATTGGTGCCATTTTACTCCTAATTTATTATAGTTTTTTGTAGAAGCTATTTTCATTTTAGGGAATAAACTATTTGCCTCTAGTAAGTTACATGTATTTTTGTCACTTGAATTCTGATTGTTTTATAGCATTTTTTGTGCCATGAAAAAAACTATGTTACTGAACTTACCACTGTTTTCTTTACGACTTTCAACACGCCAGTATTATTATTATTTTTTTAAATATTTATTTGACTGCTCCAGGGCATAGTTGTAGCATGTGGCATCTAGTTCCCTGACCAGAGATTGAACCTGGGCCCCCTGCGTTGGGAGCAGAGAACACTCCAATATTATTTAAAAAAATTTTTTTTTTTTAGAACTTATTTATCTTTAAAAGATCATGCTGCTTGGCCATGATGAATGACTTGCAGAGGGAGGACAAGGCCAGCATGATGGAACAGAAAGGTCTTGGGGTTTGGACTCAGAAGATGGGAGGCCAGATTTCAGCCTCAAGACTTTGGTCCAACTCTTATACTACCCATAGTCAAATTCTTTGCCTGTAGTATGGAATCATCATCATCAGTAACGTTTATGGTGCTCTTATGTGCTGGACCCTGTTCCAAACACTTTACATGTATTATCTCATTTAACCTTTACAATAGTTTCATGATAAGGGAGCTAAACAATGCACTCAACTCACACATTAAATGGCACAGCTGGGGTCTGAACCCAGACTCATGCTTTTCAGGCATGAAAATTATCCTGAAGAGCCAGTGGCTGGTGGATGCAGAAGTGCTTTGGAGCCTGGGATGTGCTGTGTGTATGTGTGTTGTTGTACTCAGTGGCAGCTAGGGCACAAAACGTGATGTCACAGAGACCTGGGTTTGCTTCCTGGCTGTGTGATACCATGACTGGGTCACTTTGTGGCTCAAACACATGTCAGTTCCTTTCTCTCCCTTTCTCTCTCTCAAAACCTTAAAGATACAATAAAAGCCTTGAGATACAATTCACATCTCGTAAAACTCACCCATTTAAAATATGCCTTTAATTGGGTTTTAGTATGTTCACAGAATTGTGCAACTATCATGACAATCTAATTTTATTTTTTAAACGATTGGGTTTATTTATTTATTTGTCTGCTCTGGGTCTTAGTTGAGCAAGAGGGATCTTCAGTCTTTGCCCTGGCATGTGAACTCTTAGTTGCAGCATGTAGGATCTAGTTCCCTTGACCAGGGATCGAACCTGCACTGGGAGCGCAGAGTCTTAGCCACTGGACCACCAGGGAAGTCCCATGGCAATTTGATTTTAGAACATTTTCATTACCCCCTAAAGAAACCCTGTGCTTTTTCTTAGCCACTCCCCATTCCCATTACCCAACCTAGCTCCAGGGAACCACTGATCTACCTCCTATAAATTTAAATCTTGATTTCTTCATCAGTGTTTGGCAGAGGGCAGGTTGGACTTCATTGTCTTTCATAGAGTATCTGCTCAGTGAGATGATGGGTGAGAAGATGTGAGACTGGGGAAGGCAAGAGAGCTAAGTTCTGTCTAAAATCTCAGGAGTGAGATGATTATGGGAAGTGAATGGTTGGAAGTGAATGCTGGGGGCGGGCATGGCGAGTGGTTTGGGAAGATTCTAAATGAGAGGGAAAGATGGAGCCAGTGAATGTGAGGAGCAGTGGGGAAGAGTGAGGCAAAGCAGTTTCAAGCTGGAGAACTTTGCTGGAAAAACAACGCCATGTAACAGAGGTTGGGATAAAGGCTGCAGTGTGGTGTGTGATGTAAACACCTTCCCCCTCCTCCTCAGATCTTCATAAAAGTAAACAGTCCCCAACTTGCCATGTGGAATTGGGTTTGCTTTGGGGGAAGCAGGATGGAAGGCTGAGTCCTCCTCCAGGTGCTGTGGGACCAGGGCAGAGGCTGGCCATGTGGGCTCTGCCTTGACTGGGCACAGGGGGTCAGCCGTGCCTCTCACCACCCCAAGCAAAGGGCTGGTCGTGAGGATGGAGTGATTTATCACAGGAGAGAAGGCTCACAACCCAGTACCAGGGTCAGTGTCTGCAGGCAGCCTGGCCGTCAGCAGCAGCCAGGAGACCCCCGTGATGGCCTTGTGTCCTGCTTTCCCTTCCAGAGCCCAACGTCTTCGTCATCTTCAGCCATGGACTGCAGGGCTGCCTGGAGGCCCAGGGAGGGCAGGTCCGGGTCTCCCCAGCCTGCAACACCAGCCTTCCTGCCCAGCGCTGGAAGTGGGTCTCCCGAAACCGGCTCTTCAACCTGGGCACCATGCAGTGCCTGGGCACAGGCTGGCCGGGCACCAACACCACCGCCTCCCTGGGCATGTACGAGTGTGACCGCGAGGCACTGAATCTTCGCTGGAACTGTCGCACCCTGGGCGACCAGCTGTCCCTGCTCCTGGGGGGCCGTTCCGGCAACACGTCCAAGGCTGGCACCCCTGAGCGCGGTGACCAGACCCGCAGCGGCCAGTGGCGTCTCTATGGCAGCGACGAGGACCTGTGTGCGCGGCCCTACTATGGTGAGAGGCTGCCCCTAGTGTCAGGGGCTTGGAGCCACGAGGGACAGACGTGGGGGAGACAAAACCTTGGCCTCCACAGGCCTCTGGCAGTCAACTCTTTCATCGTCATGGGAACCATTTGGGGATCATGGAGAAAATGAACTTCAGGGCATTTAATTTGCCTTAAAAAAATGACAAAACCTGATACACTCTTGTAAAGACCTTGGTCAGTTCAAAAGTGTATAACGTACAACTAAAAGAGAAATCGCTTCTCTCCCAGGCCCACTCTTCAAGGGAGACCCCAGGGTCACCGTCCACAGGTGTCTCCATCCCCCTTCTGCAGGGGTGAATGGGCACCGGAGTCACCCAGTGAGAGGCCTTTCCTGGTGGGCCGCTCCATCCTGGGGGCCCTTTCCCAGGATACCTCCTAGAGTGCCAAGATGGAACTTGGCATGTGAGGCAGCTGGATTTTGGACAGGTGTTAGAGGCCCTAGGGGACCCCCCTTCCCAGCCTGATGGGATGAGCAGTGGGACCTCTCGCAGGCTCCTGGGCTGACCCAAGGGCAGAGGCAGCCTTCCGGCCACTGTCTGGCATCGCTGCCCCCTCCCTCTCTCTGCTGACCCCTGCCCACCCCAGCTCCCGGGGCTGTAGGGGATTTTCCCTGAGGGGTGAGCGGGCTGGGCAGCCTCTGGGGCCCAGATGCCAAGGGCCCGGCTCCCCTCTCCTGCAGAGGTCTACACCATCCAGGGCAACTCCCACGGGAAACCGTGCACCATCCCCTTCAAGTATGACAACCAGTGGTTCCACGGCTGCACCAGCACGGGCCGAGAGGATGGGCACCTGTGGTGCGCCACCACCCAGGACTACGGCAAGGATGAGCGCTGGGGCTTCTGCCCCATCAAGGGTGAGGGAGGTCGGCCCTGGGGTGGGGAGTACAGCGGGTGTGGGTGGCAGAACTTTCCGGACTTGAGTGAGAAGTGCCCCCACCCACCACCTCCGTAGGGTCTCTTCCTGTTCCTTGAGGGACCTCCCCTTGGACCCCGCAGAGCGGAGTGGGGCGGGACCCACACCTGGTTGTCATGGTGGCAGGTAATGACTGCGAGACCTTCTGGGACAAGGACCAGCTGACGGACAGCTGCTATCAGTTCAACTTCCAGTCCACGCTGTCCTGGAGGGAGGCCTGGGCCAGCTGCGAGCAGCAGGGGGCGGACCTGCTGAGCATCACGGAGATCCACGAGCAGACCTACATCAATGGTGAGGCAGGGGGAGGGGGCAGCGGGCAGGACCCCGAGACCAGTCCCCACCTTTGGAGGGGGCCCTGAGCCCTTTCTCCTGCTGCTGGAGGGCAGGATGCAGCTGGTGGGGCAGCGAGTGGAGGGCTGGGGCCGGGGCAAACCCCACCCCCACCCCCGCTTCTCACTGTCGCCCTCTTGTGGTCAGGGCTCCTCACTGGCTACAGCTCCACGCTGTGGATCGGCCTTAACGACCTGGACACCAGTGGAGGCTGGCAGTGGTCAGACAACTCGCCTCTCAAGTACCTCAACTGGGAGAGTGGTGAGGCGCCGGGTTTGGGGTGCAGGGCGGCCTGGGGATCCCACAAGCACTTGGTCTCCTAGGGACTCCTTCCCTGATATCCTACTGCAGACCAGCAGAGTTGCACCCACTTCGGATTGGGTGCCAATGGTCCGTGCAGCACGTTGTCTGAATTACAAATGATGCCCTTTCCTGGGGGCACTGGGCCTGGGAGGTGGACTGGATTTCATCCCCATGCACCCCTTCAGCCACGGGCATGGGGCCCTCAGCACGCCAGCAGCCTGGCCAGGGCAGAGGGTCGAGGACCACGCGAGCCCCGGTGAGGAGGCAGGAGAGCCAAAGCGCAGCGCTGGGCATCTGAGCAGGCTCAGGCTTCCGGGGAAGCGCGAGGCTCGGGGGAGGGCTCCCAGGCCAGGGGGTGAGTTCCTCTCCCCTGGGGCGCTGGCGCCCTGCGCTCCCCACAGATCAGCCGGACAACCCGAGCGAGGAGAACTGCGGGGTGATCCGCACGGAGTCGTCGGGCGGCTGGCAGAACCGCGACTGCAGCATCGCGCTGCCCTACGTCTGCAAGAAGAAGCCCAACGCCACGGCTGCCGAGCCCCCGCCTCCCGGTGAGCGGGGTGGACGTGGGTGGTGGGGGGGCTCCTCAGGCCGCCGCCACTGCCCACCCACCCTCACAGCACAGGGGGCTCTGATCTTCCCTCTTCTTAAATGGTTCCGCTGAAATCTGAACAAATTGGGATGTGCTATTAATTCATTCCGGGACATTTGTTGGGAATTGTGTTAAGTACTTCACAACCCATCGTGTCCTCCCGGTCGTCACAGTCTGCTGCGGGTGATGGACATGTCAACACACAAACGGAATATCCAGAGTTATTATAAAAAATAGAATATATATTAGAGGGCTTCGAGAGGAAATTGATTAAGCTCCTGAGAGCTAAGGAGGGTTTCCAGGAAGTGACATTGGATTTGGGCCTTTCAAGTGAAGTACAAGTTTAAAAAGGCATAAAGCGGTGTTGGGGGAGGGCATGACTGGCAGAGGGAAGGGCAGGTGCAGAGGCTCGGAGACCTGGAAGGTCACAGCTGCTCTAACATCGATGAGGATTGCCCCCTGAGGGTTAGAGTACAGATGGACGCTACTTAAAAGCGTGGTCCCTGTCCCGGCTGCCACCACGAAGGCCGTGGTGCCGCGCGTCACCCAGGCCAGCATCGCAGTTGGAGGAGAGCAGATAGGCGCCATCAGATGGGTCATCGGCGTGTTGCTGGGCATTTCCCTGGAAGATACACAGAACTGGAGCACATGGTCCGGAAGATCTTAAACCTGCATGTGTTTGAGGCTGAAAGTGGGAAACACTGGCCGAAGAGCGTGATGGACAAACAGTATGATGTGCTGTCAGCGAGTCCTCCCTGCAGCGCGTCCTCAAGGGCAACAAGCCCGACTTCCACCTGCCCAGGCCCGCGGGGCAGGCTGAGGCCTTTTACAGGGGCTTCCTGGAGCCGCTGGGCAAGGCGGAGAGGCCAGAGCTCATCAAAGATGGCAAGTTCAGTGCCTCCCTGCAAGTCCACATGCAGAAGGACGGGCCTGTGACCAGAGAACCGGAATCTCCGGCCCCTGGTGCTGTTGCCTCTGATCCAGAACACTTGTCGAAGCTTGAAGCGCAACAACAGAGGACAGAAAAAGAGCCAAAGGGCCTTCCGAATCAAGCAAGAAGAGAAGTGCTCCCCGCAAGGAAGACCACAAAGCCAGCAGCGGGGCTGAGGGGGACACGTCCTCCGAGCAGGAGCCCGTAGGTGGGCTGGGCGCAGGGCATTATCATTGAGCAGAACTGGCTCCTGAAAAATTCATGAAAGATGCTAGACGCCTACACTACTTTAAGAATTTGGAACTGAATTCTGAAAAGGAAGATGGAAATTAAAAAACTGGGAACCAACAAAAACAGAACAAAAAACCGCCAAAGGCGTGCTCCCGTTTTCTGCTGCCGCTGTGGTTTAACAGAGGAGATGGGTGCTGCCAGCGTGGACAAGGCACCCCACCCACAGGGCAGCAAGGAACACACCCAAGGTCCCCTCAGGGAGCCTTGTTGGTTCTCCTGATTCTCAGCTTGCTTTTGGAACAGGCTTGCAACATCACATGTCATCGAATCCTCCTTTCACACTATGGTGTATGTCTTAAGTGCCTGTGATGGGTTCCAAATGCATTCAGGCTGTCCATGTTTTACCAGAACAGTCGTCCATGATAATACATTATGTGAGAACTTAAAAAAAAAAAGTGTGGTCCCTGGACCAACAGCACCTTCCCAAGTGATGTTATAAGTGCTTATTAGAAATGCAGACTCTCAGGTGCCTCGCCCCTCCTCCCCCCCCAATTAGTTGAACCAGAACCTGCATTTCACAAGATCTTAGGTGATTGGTGTGGAGTTTGAGAAGTACTGGCTTAGCGGGCACAGGGACATGAACAGTTCAGAAAGGCAGGTTGCAGCCAGCCCCTAAAGGATTTTGGCTTCCGGGTGAAATTCAGGTGGGGCCAGGTAGGCTGTGGGAGCCTTTGCAGGCTTTTAAGGCAGGGAGTGTCTTGCTCACATTTGTGATTCACCGAGGCAGCTCTAGGGGCAGGGTGCTGCGTTGGGGTGTGGCCTTCGTCCGGCAGCTTAGTCTCAGAGGTGCTGATTGAGAGTAAACTCATATCCCCTGTAGGGTTGTTGAAAGGCTGGAGGCCCGGCCTGGCTCAGAGGAGCATCTCCATGGGCTGGAGGGGCGGGCTTCTGCAGGAGTCTGGTCACCATGGGGTGAGGAGGGGATTTGTGTAAAGAACATACAGCAAGACAAAACAGAAATTCACGAAACACAAAGTGTAGAGCTTACAGGGCGGATGTTTGCTTCTGACCATTCAAGTCTTGCCAGAGGTGGATTCAGGGCCATTGGCCACTGATCTCTCCCCTCATCCCCTAGGGAATCAGAAGCAAAGGTTTAAAACATTGGTGCCCACGTGAGGGCACCTCACCTCCTCCTGGGGGTGGACACGGGGGAGCCTGGGGCAGGCGAAGAAAGGAGGGTCATGGGGCTGGTGTGGGCAGGCCTTGCCCCTGTGGCCCCCTTCAGGCCTGGCTCCTCACGAAGTCCTCTGTACCCTGGATCTGCCCAGCGTGGCTGCCGTGGGGAGCCCTCCCTGGGGCCTCACGGACCTGCAAATATGTCTCTAGCCTTGGATTTGCTCTTTCACCCCACATCTCTCTGCGTGAGGCGTATTTTCTTTTTTCCTTTTGGCTGCACTGCATGGCATGTGGGATCTTAGTTTTCCAGTCTGGGATGGAACCCGCGCCCCCTGCAGTGGAGGCACAGGATCTTAACCCCCGGACCGTCAGGGGAGTCCCAAGGTGTTATTTTCTAAGCAGTTTCTTGGGTGGGTCCTGCCTTCCAGCACTCATCACTCGAAGCATGTCATTTCAGAGGCAGGCGCCATCGGGCCCCTGCAGCGTCCAGGTTTCCTGAGCTTTCTCCCTCCCACCAAACTCTTCTGTCCAGGTGGCAGCCTCAGGTCTTAGCTCAGCTGCTGACAAGAGATGATTGACAGGTCTTGAGCCACTGAGGGAGCCCGCTCAGGCGCTCAGCCCTCCCCACATTGCCAGGTCTGCCAGAGACAGTATGGCCGGTCCTTGGAGCATCTCCCAGGATGGAGTGGATCCCAGTGGGGCGCTGCTTCAAGTGGGTACATGCTTTCTTGCCCAGCCAGGCAGAATCCTGCCCGAGCCCGATGTTGTGGGTGGTTTGATGAAGTCCTGTTTTCTCTTGCCAAGGCCCAAGTGAGAGCTTGTTTGCATCAGTTGCCCTGGGACCCCAATCCCTAGAGGGTAAACTTGAAATGCACGGAGATGGGGGTGAGGAGGGGCCTAAGACTGGTCGGTTTCTCAGCCCTGGGGTTCAGGGAGAGGAAAAGCGGTGGGGGAGGGAATGAGAGCACAAATTTCAACCAGCAGATGCCTGCCGCGCGGCAGTGACTTCATGAGCTGCTGACTTGGGAGGGGGGTGTGTTTCCCCACTTGCTTCATCCTGGACTGATGGGGCCCTGCTCCATAGTGTTCTATTCTTTCTTTTTTTTAATATATTTATTTATTTGGCTGCACCAGATCTTAGTTGTGACAGGTGGGACCTTCAATCTTTGTTGTGACATGTGGGTTTCTTTTGTTTTTTTTTTTAGTTGCAGCACACAGGATCTTTAGTTGTGGCATGCAGACTCTTAGTTGCAGCATGTGGGATCTAGTTCCCTGACAAGGGAATGAACCCAGGCTCCCCTGCATTGGGAGCTTGGAGTCTCAGCCACCAGACCACTAGGGAAGTCCCCATAGATGTCCTTTGAGACCGTGTCGGCGGTGTCATTTATTAAGTGAGGTGGACATGAGCTAAGCTGGAATCTTACAGCAGGAAGCCCCATTTTACAGAGGAGGAAACTGAGGCTCCTGGGGCAGTTCTGTCCTGAGTCCCCATCCATCTTTTCCTCTGAGAGCCCCAGCGGGAGGGGTCATCTTGTCTTGAGTGGAATCTGCCACCACCTCCCAGGACTCCAGCTGCCCTGAGGGTTTTGTCTTTTCAACATCCTTCGGTACTCAGACCTGTCTTGGTGGGAAGAGTTGGATCTAAGACACGTTTGGGGAGGAGGTGGACTTCAGGGCCCTGTCTGTGTTGACACCCAGGGGGTCCGAGCCCACGCTGGGCGTCTCGGCCCCCGAGCAGTGGCCTCTCTGGTCTCCGCAGATGTGTGGGCCAACGTGAAGGTGGAGTGTGAGCCCAGCTGGCAGGCCTTCCAGGGCCACTGCTACCGCCTGCAGGCTGAGAAGCGCAGCTGGCAGGAGTCCAAGAAGATGTGCCTGCGGGGCGGGGGCGACTTGCTCAGCATCCACAGCATGGCGGAGCTGGAGTTCATCACCAAGCAGATCAAACAGGGTGAGGAGCTGCCTCCCCAAGCCCGTCCCGGGGGCTCAGGCACTGTCCTCGCCTCCCCTGCCAGTGGAGAAGGCCGACCTCCTGACGTCCCCTCTCCCCTGCCGCGCCCCCCCAGAGGTGGAGGAGCTGTGGATTGGTCTCAATGACCTGAAACTTCAGATGAATTTTGAGTGGTCCGACGGGAGCCTCGTGAGCTTCACCCACTGGCACCCCTTTGAGCCCAACAACTTCCGGGACAGCCTGGAGGACTGTGTCACCATCTGGGGGCCGGTAAGAACCCTCTCTCCTTATCACAGGGCCCCCAGACCCAGCCTCCCCGTGCTGCCGCAGCTTAAGGATGTCCCATTATTGGCTCCTGCTTGTGACACCACCCCCTTGCCTCTCGGAAGTCCCCTCTCCCCATCGTGTCTCCTTCCCTTCCGCTTGGAGAGATTGCCAGGGTTTGAATCTCCTCTCCACCTCCAACTAGCTGGGTCATCTTGGGCAAGTTACTTAACCTCTCTGTGCCTTGGTTTCCTTGGCTGAGTTTCCTTACCCTCAGTTTTCCTAACTGTCAGTGGAACTCTAAAGGTGCCAACCTCAGAGGGTCTTCATGAGGATTAAAGGAGTTAAATGAAACCTTTGGACATTTGTCGCCTGCCAGCGACCTTGGTCCCCTTCGGGCTGCACTTCCCCACCAGCAGGTGGCGTCAGAACCCACATTATGTGACAAGCTCAGCAGGAGGACTGCTCCCTGCCAGCCCTACCCCAGCCCGGGGTCCTGTCCTCTGAAGAAATGGTGGCCTTGTGACTGTTGGCCATGGCTGTGGCTCAGACAGTGTGGGCGGATGAAGGAATTGATACAGGGTTTCAAACAGAGTTAAGTCTGTTCCTTAAGACAAAACTGTAGGACAGACTGCCTTCCTCAGAGACAGAGAGGACATTCTACCTTGAGATACAGCCAACATTGCCGGGGACTCTAGAGGCATCTGGCTTAGAGGATGCTCTTTAAAAGTTGATGAACAGTTAGGAAATGGCTACCCACTCCAGTATCCTTGCCTGGGAAATTCCACGGACAGAGGAGCCTGGCGGGCTATAGTCTGTGCGATTGCAGAGTCGGACACCACTAAAAACGCGTGCTTTTATTGAGCATCTGCTAAATACTGCGCGTTTTCCTGGGGGCTGAGACACACAAACACCTCTGCCCTCTGGATGGCGCTCAAGGCAGACAGAAACTGCTGGCCGGGTGCACTGAACACAGAAGCGCTAAGGCCTTGAGGAGGAGATGAGGACTGGGTTCCTCTTCGGCTCCATCAGCGAGGGGAGGGTCTGGGCACACAGCCTCTGCTTGCCCTGGATCTGCAAGTACTGACTGGACACCTTGCCATACTGGGAATCTCATCTGTCTTGCCAATGGTCTTAGCCAGCGTGGTGTCCTTGGTCTTTATGAAGTGAGCTAATCTAAAAGAGCACCTTTTCCATTTTAACAGTGCTTGTCAAAGTTTGGAGGCATTGGCACAGCTCCTGTGTGTGCTCGCATCAGCCTAGTGAGGCTTATAGCACTAATCCTTCACATCCCCTGTTTTCCACCATGGAGCACAGAGAAGTCAAGCTTCTTGCTCAGAATCACCCAGCAAGTCAGAGGCAGGGCCAGGTTTGGGAGACTTGGGGCAGATAGACTGACATTGCCCCTCACCCTGTGTCCCTAGGAAGGTCGCTGGAACGATAGTCCCTGTAACCAGTCCCTGCCATCCATTTGCAAGAAGGCGGGCCAGCTGAGCCAGGGGGCCGCCGAGGAGGACCACGGCTGCCGGAAGGTGAGGGTGCTTCTGGAGCTGCCCCGGGTGGGGCCAGCCAGAGGGGCTCCCGGGGGCAGGAGGGATCCCCAGCCTCCTGTGGCACCCTCCCTTTCTCCCGCCCTCCAAACTTCTCCATCCAAGAGTGATACAGGATGAGGTGGGTGGGGGTGGAAGGCTGTAGGGAGGAAGCGGAGCTCCTCACCCCAGCCCAGCCCTGAGCCCCCTCTCCATGGAAAGCCACAGAGAATTTGGAGGTGGGAGTGGGCGGGCCCCCACCCTCAAGACTGGTCCAGTCATCACCTGCGTGGAGGCTGCTGGGGACCACCTAGGTCTCCTCTGTGTACCCTCCCTCTACCCCACCCCCCGCTTTCCCACCCGTCTGCTGGCACGCACACCAGCGGTGGACACAGCGTGTTTCTTTCTCTTGGGGGCGGGGACCAGGCCATCCTGGGTCTCCCTCCCTGTGCTCCAGCCCTAAGGAGAGGAGGGATTAGGACTGAATGGGGGAATGAATGAGTTGGGGAGAGAGGGTATGAGTGAGGGTGAGGGCGAGTGATTGACCTGTTTCCCTCCTTCAGCCCTGTGCCTCCCGCCCCCTCCACCCGCCGCCACCGCTGCCCCCCCAACAAGCAGGGATGTGAGCAGTGAGGACTATGTGGGCAGGCTGCTCATAAAGGCCACTTTGTGGTGCTTGGGCCCCTGGCGGCTCCCTCTGCCGAAGCCACGTTCCTTCTGCCAGCCCCTCACTGCCAGTCTGGTTCCTCACTCTGTTTTCCTTTGGATTAAGCCCCTTATCACACCCACCCACCTGCACCCCAAACTCTCCCCTAGGGGGAGAGCAGGAAATGCCCGCAGGCATGAGCTCCAGTGGGGAGGAAGGGAGAGCACGCGGGGCCGGGCTGAAGAGTGTGGGGGCCAGCGTGGTCAGGGGCTGGCGGGGGGCTCTGACCAGGCTGGGTGAGGCAGAGGGGCTATTACTAACTGCCCCGCACCAGGGCCAGCCTGGAATGGATGGGGGGTTGTTGAGCCGCCACGGTTAACACCCCAGGAGAGCCAGGGGTCTTAGCACAGTCCTGCTGGAATATGGGGATCTGTGCCCCGCCCCCCATACACACATATACATACACGTGTAAACACACACATATGAAAATGAAGAGAAAGTGTTAGTCACTCAGTCGTGCCCAACTCTTTGTGACCCATGGACTGTAGCCCGCCAGGCTCCTCTGTCCATGGATTTCTCTAGGCAAGAATGCTAGAGTGGGTTGCCATTCCCTTCTCTAGGGGATCTTCCCAACCTAGGAATTGATCCCAGGTCTCCTGCATTGCAGACAGATTCTTTATTGTCCAAGCCACCAGGGAAGCCCCCCAAACACACATATCCACACATAAACACACATTCATACACACATACACAATAGGCACATACACACACATAAACACACACATACACACATATACGGGCTTCCCTGATGGCTTGGTGGTAAAGAATCCGCCTGCCAATGCAAGAGATGTGGGTTCGATCCCTGGGTTGGGAAGATCCCCTGGACTAGGAAATGGCAATCTTCTCCAGTATTCTTGCCTGGAAAATCCCATGGAGAGGGGAGCCTGGCGGGCTACAGTCCATGGAGTCGCAAAAAGTTGGACATGACTCAGAGACTAAACATCATGGACACTTACACACATAAACACACATACATATGTACACACACATAAATATGACTAAACACATACATCTACACATACATAAGCACACATATACACACACCAGCTTGTTCTGAACTGGCTCCTGCCCAGGGGGCCCCCCCCTCCCCCCGCCTCGCCTCTCTCCCGGGCTCCAGCCCCCACCCCCCAGGTATCCCACCTGAAGGCCTGCTGGAGGCTAAGACCCTGGTAGGCACCCGGGGTCATTTTAGGAGGAGCAGGGCTGTGGCGGGGAGGGACACAGTGTCTGTGGCATGGGTTCAGGCCTGGGCTCCACCTGTACTGTCTGTACAAAATCAAGCCATGTAATGTCTCAGAGCCTCAGGTCCTCGTCTGCAAGGCAGGGGCAGAGAGGCCCTCAGGGCGACCCAAGGGGCCGCGGGTTGGGTTGGTGGGGTAAAGCCTCCCTGGTCTTCTGGGGCGGGTGGAGGGGCAGGTTGCAAGCGGGCCATGAAGGAAGGGCGGTCTGCTGCAACTTTGCTGCCCCTCACTGCGGGTTTGTTCTCCGCCCCCACCGCCCTGAGGCGGGCGCCGCCTCCATTCCATTACTCCAGCTTCTCCAGGCCCCTGAGGATCAACCAGCCCCCTCCACTTGCTGGCCGCTCTCCCAGCTTTTCAGCTCTCGTTTCCCAGCCAGCTGGCAGTTTTCCCATACGTCTCCTGGTTCAAATACCCAAGAGAGGAGTCCAGTGGGCCACTCCTCTTTCTTGGCCAGGCCACAGGCCGGGTGACTGGCTGCCTCCCTTGGGCCACGCATCCACTCTGAACCTCGCAGCTGTGGGTGATGGTGGGCAGGGCAGTGTGGCGTGGCACAGTGCAGACACAGCATAGGAAGAGCCGGCTCTGGTGCCAAACCAGCCCCCTCGGTCCTGTGCCCAAGCCTGCAGAAAGCTAAGTGGTGCCGCTGTCGGCATCCCCACCCCGGGATTTAGGGGTGAGAGAGAAGCAACCCTCCCCCAGACACCCCCTTTTCTGCCCACTCTCTTGAGCCAGGGTTGGACGTGGCACAGCCCCTCCTGCTACTGGCTGGGAGAGGACCCGGTGACCTACAGCGAGGCCCGGCGCCTCTGCACCGACCATGGCTCTCAGCTGGTCACCATCACCAACAGGTACAAGGGGGGACCAGCCCGCCCCGATGTCCTGGTCGAATGCGGTCCCTCCACCAGAAGGGCCAGCATCCTGCTCCAAGTGCAGAGGGACTTGAGCTTTGAGTCCCTTTGAGCTTCAACTGTCTCCAGGGCCTTTTTCTAACATTATCATAAGAATGACTCTTGTTTATTAAGTGACCCCAGCATGGGGCAGTTCCTGGGGTGGGGGTGGGGGGCGGGGGGGACAGGAACAGACCTCCGTGTGGGCTGGATGGATGCCCCAAAGAGGCCTTGAAAAGTGAGTTGCACAGTCTTGTCCTATTCTTTGCGATCCCATGGACTGTAGCTCGCCAGGCTCCCCTGTCCTTGGAATTCTCCAGGCAAGAGTTGGCTGTGTCTGATTTTTCTCTCAGCAAGGCGTGGAGATGCAGACAGCAGCAGGGGTCAGCTATGTCAGCTGCAGCTTCCCCAGGGGTCCCCACTTCCCTGAGCAAGTTTCTGATGGGGTGCAGCACCCAGGCTCCCGGAGCAGGGCATCTGGCCTGGAGCCCTGGGAGCGGTGGGGGTTGAGCTGCCTGCCTTGACCAGCCTCTCTCCCGCAGGTTCGAGCAGGCCTTTGTCAGCAGCCTCATCTACAACTGGGATGGCGAGTACTTCTGGACGGCCCTGCAGGACCTCAACTTCACCGGCTCCTTCCGCTGGCTCAGCGGGGACGAGGTCATGTACACCCACTGGAACCGGGACCAGCCCGGTGAGCCCCTCGCTCAACCCCCTTCTTGGCGGTGCTTTGGTGAAGCTGGGAGGGCCGTGGTGGACCACCCCTGCCGTGACCGAGACCCAGGGCTTCATAGGAGACAGCATTCATAGAGTGTGGTGATATGGTTAGAAGGATGGGCTCCAGAGCTGAAATGCCTGGCTCAGGTCCTGACTGCAGTTTATTAGTTGCCCATCTTTGAGCCTCAGTTTCCTCATCTGTCCAATGGGGATAATGGTACTTTCCTCACAGGGTTGACGTGAGGCTTGAATGGGTTAATATATGTAAAGCCCTTGGAATAGTGGGCATAGGACAAGTGCTTGCTATTATTCCATTTCACATTTATTATCTTAAAGCATTTTTTATAAATCTTTTATTTTTTTAATTTATTTTTTTGGCTGTGCTGGGTCTTCATCGCGGGCTCAGTGGTCGCAGTACACAGGCTTCTCTAGTTGCCCGACGGCATGTGGGATCTTAGTTCCCCAACCAGGGATGGAACCCACATCCCTTGGAAGGCAGATTCTTAACCGCAAGTCCACTGTTATCTTTTTTAAGCCCTTTCAAAGTTGGAGTAGATGATGAAACAGGCTCAGAGAGGTTAAGCAACTCACCTAAAATCTCACAGAAGTCAACATAGAGTGAGGCTTCTGCCTCCATTTCCTTCCTGCTCTCCAGCCCCGCTGCCCCCAACCCCACAGCGCGTGTCCCTGCAGAGATGGCCCAGCTGGCTCCCCGTGTGGGGGCCATGGAGGTGCCCCTCGGGGATGTGAGGGAGGGCTCAGTTTGTGGGTTCCCCCTCCCTCCTGCAGGGTACAGTCGTGGGGGCTGTGTGGCCCTGGCCACGGGCAGCGCCATGGGGCTGTGGGAGGTGAAGAACTGCACATCGTTCCGGGCTCGCTACATCTGCCGCCAGAGCCTGGGCACGCCCGTGACGCCTGAGCTGCCCGGGCCAGACCCCACGCCCAGCCTCACCGGCGCCTGTCCCCAGGGCTGGGGCTCAGATCCCAAACTCCGGCACTGCTATAAGGTAGGCAGCCTGTGGGCCTCGGGGTGGAGAAGAGAAACGAGAGCAAAGAGACAGCATCCCTGGGTCGGGGGGATGGGGGGGGCGTGGTCCCGGTGGGACCCAGCCATGATCCAAGCAGGTGGGCCCTAGAGAAACTTTTCCCCTTAGGTCCTTTCTGTTGAAACTCTTGTCAGTGTCCTCTGAGGCCTGGTGCATAGCAGATGCTCAATAAACAATTGAGGAATTGAAAAACCCCCAGAGACCATCAGTTTTAGAGACGCTCAAATGTTGGGGCCAGGCTGGCAGCTCTTTAGAATTGCCCAGGGAGCCTGATTTATATGTGATCCCTTATATGTGGAATCTAAAATGTGACACAGATGAACCTATCTATGACACAGAAACAAAATCACAGACGTAGAGAAGAGACTGGTGGTTGCCAAGGGAAGGGGGTTGGGGAGAAATGGAAGAGGAGGTTGGGGTTAGCAGATATAAGCTGTTGTTATTAGGTAAATAACAAGATCCGACTGTATAGCACAGAGAACTATATTCAATGTTCTATGATAAATCATAATGGAAAAGGATATTAAAGAAGAATCTATATATACTTATGGGCTTCCCAGGTAACACTAGTGGTAAAGAACCTGCCTGCCACTGCAGGAAACATAGTGTGACTTGAGTTCAGTTTCTGGGTCAGGAAGATCCCCTGGAGGAGGGCATGGCAACCCACTCCAGTATTCTTGCCTGGAGAATCCCATGGACAGAGGAGCCTGGAGGGCTACAGTCCATAGGGTTGCAAAGAATAGGACATGACTGCAGCGACTTAGCATGCACACACATATATATATTTATAACTGAATCACATTGCTATACAGCAGTAATTAACATAACATTGTAAATCAATGTTTTAAACCAAAGTACAGGAGTACTTCAGTTTAAAAAAATTGAAAAATCTTCCAGGCTGTCACTATAGAGATGGGGATTCAGTGGGCTGTGGTGGGGCCTGGTAATCTGTGTTTTTAAACCTGGCTGGGTTTTGGAGCCACTGAGGTAGTCCAGGGTCTTATATTATAGAAAGATGCTGAGGTCCAGGGAGCAGAGGGCCCTGCCCACAGCACACTGTGGCTCTGGGGGATAAGAGCCCTGATTGCCCCACTGGTCATCGGGACTGTCTCTGGGAGGTGCCTGCACCAGTTTTCCTCCACCAGGGCCCCCTCTCTGATGAGCAGGGCTGTCTTAACTGGCCTCGACTCCCTGCCCAGTGCAGCCCCAGCCCCTTCCCCACTCAGGTCCTGGGAGGGCAGGCGTCCGGTGGGGAGGCGGGCCAGAGGGACAGCTTGGACTCCACCCCTGCAGGTGTTCAGCTCGGAGCGGCTGCAGGACAAGAAGACCTGGGTCCAGGCCCAGGGGGCCTGCCAGGAGCTGGGGGCCCAGCTGCTGAGCCTGGCCAGCTATGAAGAGGAGCACTTTGTGGCCAATATGCTCAACAAGATCTTCGGGTACTGAGCTTAAGGCGGTGGCCCACGTGCACGTGTGTGGGGCTCTTGGTTTTGCTGGACACAGGGCAGTGGGCAGGGTGAAGGTGACCCCAGAGAGGTCTGTCCAGGGCTTGGAATGACCTGTGTGTCCACTGCTAGTGCCAGGCCTGTCCTGTCCCCACTTACGTAACCCTGGTCTCGCTGGAGTCGGAGACCCCGTGTTGCTCATTTGAGCCAACAGCACCCTCTCGGACTCTCAGATTATACAAACCTAACCCTGACTCTTAGGGGCTTCCCTGGTGGCTCAGCAGTAAAGAATCCCCGTGCAGTGCAGTAGACACAGGAGACGCAGGTTCAATCCCTGGATGGGGAAGATTCGCTGGAGAAGGGAATGGCAACTCACTCCAGTATTCTTGCCTGGGAAATCCCAAGGACAGAGGAGCCTGGTGGACTGTAGTCCATGGGGTCACAAAGAATCAGACGTGACTGACTGAGCACACATACAACCCTAATCCTTACCATCTTTCCTTCTCCATGGCAAAATCTCCTAGAAGCTTATCCAAGTGAGTGCCCCCCGTCCTGTAACCCTACACCATCCCATAATAAACCATACTTCTCAAACAGCTTCTCCTGAGAGACAGGACGAGAAAGGCTGCAAAAGTGAGCATTTACCCATGGGGGTTCCCCCAGAACCCAATCTCTGTCCCGTGGGTTCCTATGACACACAACCCCATCATCCCTTAGCCTTGGGAAACATCCAGATGGATCCAGGCTTCCTGAGATCTTAATTCCAGGGACGTCTCCTCCCAGCAAACAGCACAATGATATTATTTGACTAGTGATTATTATAGCCCATGTTGATCGCTTCTTGCTGTGTGCCAGAGACTGCACTAAACATTGAACCCACATTCAATGCTCTCCTCAATCCTACAAAGTAGACATTATCCCTTGTGGGCTGATCAAGAGGTTGGCTTATTTGCCCAAGGTCACAGAGCTAGCTGGTCCAGGGATGACCTCGGACTGGAATCGAGGTGTATTTGAGTCCACGGCCCCAGGTCTGTACACTTCCCCTGTCTACTTCCTAAAGTCAAGGTCTGCAGACTTGCTGGCGGGGCATACCCTCCCCAAAGGGCAGCAGTGGAAGGGGCCAGGCCCCCTGCCCTCAGCGGGGTGCCTGGCCCAGCTGGCCCAGTTCTCTCGAAGATATTTTAGGGTGACCTCAACAGTGTTTTCAGTGTGAACCCTAGAGAACCTCAAGGCCCTCAGGACTGCCCGAGTCACAGCTGCAAGTATTCCCCTACAACTCTCACCCTCCCCATGCCTTCTGTCTCCACCCCCGGGTTGTGCTGAAGTGAATCAGAGCCCGAGATCCACGAGCAGCACTGGTTCTGGATCGGCCTGAACCGTCGAGACCCCGGAGCCGGGCAGAGCTGGCGCTGGAGTGATGGACTTGGGGTGAGGGGGCCTGGAGGAGGCGGGGCGGGTGGACCGGGTGTGGGCGTGGCCTTTTGAAGGTGCGCAAGGTTCAGTAGGGGCAGGGCCTATGGCAAGGGCAGGGCCTATGGCAAGGGCCGGCTGGTGAAGGGTGCCTAGCCCAGGTTTGGGGGGGGGGGGTCCCCAGCTTATGCCAGGCGTCTCGTTGGTCTGTTCTGGGGGTGGGGGCAGCCTGTGCCTGGTGCCTGAGACCCCTCTCCCCCTCTGACGTCACCAGTTCTCTTACCACAATTTCGACCGGAGCCGGCACGACGATGACAACATCCGCGGCTGCACGGTGCTCGACCTGGCCTCCCTGCAGTGGGTGGCCATGCAGTGCGAGACGCAGCTGGACTGGATCTGCAAGATCCCTCGAGGTTGGTGGGGCGGCGCTGCTGGACCCGGCAGGGGATGATGGGCGGCAGGGCCCGGGGTCCAAGGAAGGGTCTCCCTTCGCTGCAGCGTGTCTGTCCCTGTTGTTCCCATAGGCACGGATGTGCGGGAGCCTGACGTCAGCCCGCAAGGTGAGGCTTCCTGTCCATCCTGCTCCCCGTGGCGGCCGGCTGGGGCAGGGCTTAACCAGGACAGAAGGAAGGGGGTTAGGGGTTTGAGCCGAGGGAAAAGGGGATCGGGGCACATTACCCAGGTCAGATGGGCTCGCAGGCCCGCCTGCCACGGCTGCCCTGAGCCCGCCTTGTCCTCCGTGGGCGGGGCGGGCAGGCAGCCGCAGCCTGGACTCCACCCCCACGCTGCCCCCGCAGGCCGGCGGGAATGGCTGCGTTTCCAGGAGGCTGAGTATAAGTTCTTCGAGCACCACTCCACGTGGGCGCAGGCGCAGCGCATTTGCACGTGGTTCCAGGCCGAGCTGGTCTCAGTGCACAGCCAGGCCGAGCTGGACTTCCTGGGGCACAACCTGCAGAAGGTGGGCATGCCAGCAAGCAGGGAGGGCAGCCCGGGAGCCAGGGAAAAGGCCCTGCCAACCCTCACCTGCCTGCCCGGCTTCCCCAGTTCTCTCGGGGCCAGGAGCAGCACTGGTGGACCGGCCTGCACACCTCAGAGAGCGACGGGCGCTTCAGGTGGGAGCCCCGGCCGGGCGGTGGGGCGCTGGGGCGCATGCGTGGATGGCTAGCAGGGACCCAGGCTGGAAATAAGAGGCAGCATTGCACTCAAGAGACAGATTTGGTTTTGAATCCAGTTCTGCCCCTTGCGGGCTGTGTGGCCTTGAGCAAGTGACTTAACCTTTCTGGGCCTGTCTCGGTTTTCTCACCAGAAAATGAAACAGTGAGGCCTGCCTGGTAGGGTTGTCCTTAGGACTAAAAATAAGGTGTCTGAATCCTCCGTGCTGCATCCAGCACACTGTTGTTTATTCACTCAGTCGTGTCTGACTCTTTGGGACCCCGTGGACCGTAACCCGCCAGGCTCCTCTGTCCATGGGATTTCCCAGGCAAGAATACCAGAGTGGGTTGCCACTCTCCAGGGGATCTTCCCAACCCAGGGATTGAAGCCGTGTCTCCTGCATTGGCAGGTGGACTCTTGACCACAGAGCTACCTGGGAAGCACATTATTAGGCACTAGATAACAGCAGTTCGTATTATGCTGGGGTCACTCATGAAAAAGGTCCACTGAAGACGTGGGCAAGAACACATGATGGTCCAGAGGGGCCTCTTCATGTTCAGGGCTCACCTACCAGGCATGAGGCACAGAAAGACCAGGAGAGCACATGAGTGTCTGAGCACAGCGTTGCCACTGGACTCCTGCTCTGGGACCCTTAGACTTTCTTTTCTAGTTAGAGAAATGGATGCCCAGGAGGGCTGGGCCTTCCCTGAAGGCACTGGGTCCTTGGGTTCCTGCTGCATTGAGCTCAGTAGCCTCGCTCCTCAGTCTGTGGCCCTGAGCCCCTGGATTTGGGCCCTGGTCTCTGCCCCCTCGCTTCTGCATTCAGGGGAGGTCTAACCTGGTGCCCCGTAATAGATCACTCCTGCTTGTGCCATTGCAGGTGGACAGATGGTTCTGTTATAAACTTCATCTCCTGGGCCCCCGGCAAACCTCGGCCCATCGGCAAGGACAAGAAGTGCGTGTACATGATGGCCAGCCGAGGTGAGGGCAGGGTAGGGCAGAGAGGGTGCGGAAGCCGAGGGGCGGGTTGGTGTTCAGGGCAGCGAGGTGAGCCTGGGCAGGGGCCCTCGGTCTCTCCTCATCCTCTCTGTTCGCCCAACTCAAGAAGGACTGGGTCCAGAGAGAGGAGGGCCGGTGCCTGTCCAGCAGCCGCAGGGGACTTGAGTTCAGAGCTGGACATAGGACCCGAGGCCCAGCCCCGCCTCCCCTCAGGGCGTGAGGCCAGGTGCTGGCAGCCTGGCCCCGCGCTCAGAGTGACTGCTGTTCCCTTTTCACAGAGGACTGGGGGGACCAGAGGTGCATGACAGCCTTGCCTTACATCTGCAAGCGCCGCAACAGCACCAGAGAGCAGCAGCCCCCAGACCCGCCGCCCACAGGGGGCTGCCCCTCTGGTTGGAGCCAGTTCCTCAACAAGGTAGGGGGCAGGGAGGGGGCGCCTGAGGGGAAGGCTGAGCCTCAGGAGTCCTGGCCCTCTGGCAACATCAGAGTCATGGCCTCTGGCCTGAACCCACCACTCTCTCCCCTTCTCAGCCCCAGGACCAGGGCTAGACCCCTTGGACACTAACTCAGTGTAGTAACACCTTCCAGTTCATCAAGTAACAAGGTTGCCCATATAGTTTGGTGAGTTTTCTAGATCCTTGGTCACCAAACATCTTGATAATGAACTCCTATTAAAACAAAATGTTGAACATACAAAATATATATGTGTGCCTTATATATGTGTGGAAAAGTAAATATATGTGTTTACTTCCATATTGGGACTTCCCTGGTGGCTCAGACGGTTAAAGCGTCTGCCTACAATGCGGGAAACCGGGGTTCAGTCCCTGGGATGGGAAGCTCTCCTGGAGGAGGAAATGGCAACCCACTCCAGTATTCTTGCCTGGAAAATCCCATGGACAGAGAAGCCTGGCAGGCTAGAGTCCATGGGGTCACAAAGAGTCAGACACAACTGAGTGACTTCACTTTCACTTTCCATATTAATGTGACTGCTGTCATATATAATAAAATATGCACAAGAACAAAACAATCTAAAGCCTGAGCTAAAGATTTTAAAACAGTATTTTTAAGTTTTCAAAATTTTTCCTTTTAGTGGTATGAAAAACATTTTGTGCTCACTCTTCAATTTATCAATTATAATAATTATTACTATTTTAAATAATTTTGATAAGAGCAAAGTGATCACATATACTTCATTATTTTTATTTATTAATTTTTAATTTCTTTCTTTATTTTTGGCTGCCCTGGGTCCTCCTTTGCAGGACCTTTGCAGGCTTTCTCTATTTGTGGCAAGTCGGGGCTATTCTTCGCTGTGGTACATGGGCTTAGTTGCTCTGTGGCATGTGGGATTTTCCCCGACCAGGGATAGAACCTGTGTCCCCTGCATTGGCAGGCAGATTCTTAACCACTGGACCACCAGGGAAGTCCCTATACTTTATTATTTTAAAAAATCTAGGTCTGACACTGATTCAGATTTCACAGGTCTTGTTTGGAGTTCAAATTATTTTAGAACATGGATTGAATGGTTGTTGTAGATGAAAAGATTGCTTTACGAAGACAAATAGATGAAGATGAAGGAAGTTCATCCATCATTGGCTGGGCTTTCTAAGTCCTTCTCTCCATTTTTCAGTCCTTCTGCCAGTTAAATGCCAATTAAATTTTTCAGTCCTTCTGCCGATTTTTGTTTAAAAACTGGCTCATCAATTTTTGCATTTAAATGAATCTGCCTTATAAACTACTCAGAACTGATTGAGAGGGTTTAAAAAAAGTCTTTGGAAGATTTTTTTAAAAACAACATTTAGACGATTCTCTTTCCAACTATTTTGAGGGTACAGCTAGGAGAGTTTGAGGCAATCAAAAGAATCAGGATGGATGTGCATCTAAACATGTTTTCAAAATGTTCCTTCTAGAGTGTGAGTTTCTTTCCAAGAATGGTTAATGACCCATGGGCTGATTCATCCAACCTGATTAGACCTTCATTGTTTTTATCTAGTGGCTGAAAGAGCTTATCCCAGGAAGGAAAGTGTGCTATTTCCTTGTGGTTTTCCCTGGCATCCTTAGTATGAGCTCTGAATCATGCCTTCTTTGCCGGACACTGAAAGACTGCTTAACCAAATTGTGAGGATTAGATTAGTTAACACTAGATAACACAATCCATAAATCTTTGTCATGCACTGGAGTGCAGCCAGCTCATAGTGTCATGGAGCTCTCACTGTCTTCAGATTATTCAAGCAAATAATACACCTTTTCTGCCTTTTTAAAAAAAAAAAAAGAGTAAGATGTATTATTCATATTTAAAAAAAAAACTAAAACTCATCTAGACTCTCCAGAGATAACCACTACCAATATTGTTATTCCACTTCTTGACTTTTTCCATGTAACTGAGATCATACTAAATAGCACAGTTTTGTAGCCAACTTTTTTTTCCCTCAGTATTGTATTCTGAGTCTTTCTCCATGTCATTGAATTGTTCCAAAAACGTATTCTTATGGCTTCTTCCACCTAATCTAAAACAATATATTTCATATATGTAACCGGTCCCTTTCTTAATTTGTCGGCATCATTGTAATGATACCAATAATTCTTTTGAAAGCCTTTGAAGTATATGAAGCCAAGAACCAAATAGACCTTGTCCCCAGGCCTGGCCCAGGGGTTGCTGTCATAGGTGGTGGAGCATTTGGTGGCCCAGAGAAATCTTCCCACTTTAAAACTCCCCAGGTGTGGGCCAGTGTATGTGAATCTGCCATGCCAGGTCGGGAGGGTATTGGAGCCTTGGTCAAGGAGACCAGATGTCCTGGTTCTCCTGTTTCTCTCTCCCAGCCCCCACAGCCTCCCCAGGGCCTGGCGCCGAGGGGTTGGAGTTTCTGGGTGTGGGGGCCAGGGAGGGGGAGCTGGATGTCATGCCTCCCCCTCCGCCCCACAGTGTTTCCGAATCCAAGGCCAGGACCCCCAGGACCGGGTGAAGTGGTCAGAGGCGCAGTTCTCCTGTGAACAGCAAGAGGCCCAACTGGTCACCATTGCAAACCCCTTAGAGCAAGGTAGGGCCAGCCCAGGGGGAGGCCCCAGAGTCCTCTGACACCATCCCCCTAGGCGGCTAGAACAGAGTGAGGACGGGGCTGCCGCCCTGTGGCTCATCACGCTCTCTCCTGGGGGACCAGCGTTCATCACAGCCAGCCTGCACAATGTGACCTTTGACCTTTGGATTGGCCTCCATGCCTCACAGAGGGACTTCCAGTGGGTGGAGCAGGAGCCTCTGCAGTACGCCAACTGGGCCCCTGGGGAGCCCTCTGGCCCTAGCCCTGCTCCCAGCGGCAACATACCGGTGAGGAAGCCCCTGCCCCATGCTCTCCTCTGCACCCACTAGCCTGCCCTGGCCCACAGCACTTGTCTTCACACCTGGGGACCCCCTTGCAACCTCTTTGCTCATAGTACAGACTTTTGGGGGTGGTGGCACAAGGCAGGCAGCTCCTGGGGCTCCCCTGAGCGGCTCCTTCCCCCCAGACCAGCTGTGCGGTGGTCCTGCGTAGCCCCTCAACCCACTTCACCGGCCGCTGGGATGACCGGAGCTGTGCAGAGGAGACCCATGGCTTCATCTGCCAGAAGGCCACAGGTAGGTATCACCCAGGAGCCTGGAAACCTCAGCCCAGGGCTGGACGCTGTGGGCTGAGCCAGGAGGAATGAGGCCTGGTCCCTGATCTCAGGGGACCACTCTGCTTGGGAAGCAGATGGGCAGAAAGGCCAGGCACCAATCAGAGGGACAGGCAGTGAGCACCCAGGGGTTGCAGGAGGAAGGTCTGGGATTTGGAGGGCTGACCAGGGAGAACTAAGACACTGGGCATGCGTCGTGGCAGGGACCCCGTGGTTCTACATCTGAGGCTCCTGCAGCTCTGAGCAGGGGTCCATCGGCTCTGGGCTCCTGGTCAGGCTCAAGGTTGCTCATCCCTTTACTAGTAAGAACATATTAATAACAACAGTGACTGACGGTTACTGTGCCCAGAGGAGAGCTGGTCTCTGCCTGCTGTTCCCCCTCGGCCTCATGCCTGGGGATGGGGTGAGGGGAGCAGAGCCCGGCCTGAGTCCTGCCCCCTTCCCTGTAGACCCCTCCCTGAGCCCATCCCCAGCAGCGTCGCCCCCTGCCCCGGGCGCTGAGCTCTCCTACCTCAACGGCACCTTCCGGCTGCTGCAGAAGCCGCTGCGCTGGCACGACGCCCTGCTGCTGTGTGAGAGCCGAAATGCCAGCCTGGCCCACGTGCTCGACCCCTACACGCAGGCCTTCCTCACTCAGGCCGCCCGAGGGCTGCGCACGCCGCTCTGGATTGGGCTGGCCAGTGAGGAGGTGGGCACCGGGCTGGGCCCCCCTCCCCCCAGCTCCCTCCCCCCAGCTCCCTCCCTGTCTCCTCCTGACGCCCTGCCTTCCGTGGCCCCCCAACCCCGACCCCGTCCTGGCTGGTCCCCTTGCTGCCGCCCTGATGGCCCCCTGTGCCCAGGGCTCCCGGCGGTACTCTTGGGTCTCGGAGGAGCCGCTGAGCTACGTGAGCTGGCAGGACGGGGAGCCCCAGCTCCCGGGGGGCTGCGCCTACGTGGACACGGATGGCGCCTGGCGCACCACCAGCTGTGACACCAAGTTGCAGGGGGCTGTGTGTGGCGTTCACGGCGGTGAGTGCCCGCCCACCGGGGCCGAGGGCTGGGCCAGGGGGAAGCCGACCCCGGGAGGACCCTGGGTCACTTCTTCAATCCCGCATTCCCCCCCCACAGGGCCCCCTCCTCCGCGACGAATAAGCTACCACGGGAGCTGTCCCCAGGGGCTGGCGGACTCGGCATGGATTCCCTTCCGAGAGCACTGCTACTCCTTCCACATGGAGCTGCTGCTGGGCCACAAGGAGGCGCTGCAGCGCTGCCAGAGAGGTGGGCTGGGGGGCGAGCGCCCCCACCTGGGCGTTCCAGGTGGCGACCCCTCTCGAGGGTGCTCAGAGACCCCACGAATGTGGTCCCCGTGCCGCACTCTTGCTTGTCGGCTGCACTCATCTCTCAGTGCCCCTCACGGTCCAATCCACACAGACCACCTGGGACGGGACATGGATGTAAATGTAGCCCCCCGTTACACGCACGTCTCCACGCCAGCCTCTACTCAGGCTGCCAGAGAAGAGGGCGGGGCCTCTCCGGGGTCTCTGCTAACCCCCAGGAGACTCCCCTGCCCTGACGTCGGCCTCCTTTGTGTCCAGCGGGCGGCGCGGTCCTGTCCATCCTGGATGAGATGGAGAACGTGTTTGTCTGGGAGCATCTGCAGAGCTCTGAGGGCCAGAGTCGGGGCGCCTGGCTGGGCATGAATTTCAACCCCAAAGGTGGGTCCCCTGGGTATAAGGACAGGAGGGGCAGGCCCCAGGCTGCAGGGGAGGCCCTCCCCTGGGGCTTGGCCGGTGGTGAAGGGTGAACGGGTGGGGGGTGAGGATCTGTGGGAGGTGGTGTTTTTCTAGAACAGGCCTCTTCTCTCCCATCGGCTTCTCCTTGTCGCTGCCCCCCCCATCCCCAGCAACGCCCCCCCCATTGCCGCCTTTCCCACAGGGGGCACCCTGGTCTGGCAGGACAACACAGCTGTGAACTACTCCAACTGGGGGCCCCCGGGCCTGGGCCCCAGCATGCTGAGCCACAACAGTTGCTACTGGATCCAGAGCAGCAGCGGGCTGTGGCGCCCGGGCGCCTGCACCAATATCACCATGGGCGTGGTCTGCAAGCTCCCTCGAGGTGCGGGGGACATCTAGTGCTGGGGGGCGGGGGGCCCCCCGGGCCGCTGCTCATTCTGCAGCCACACAGTGAATGGGAGGGAGTCAATAGGCCTGGGGCTGCCGGGACCCTCCTCCGGGATCAGTTGGTCTGTACCAACGGCTGGCCCTTCCTGCAAATTGCCACAGTAGACAGCAAACCTGTCATTTTGTTGTGATTAAAGGCAGGGATATGGGGTTCGAGCCCAGGCCAAACCATATGCCAACTCTGTGACCTTGGGTAAATTGCTCAAGCTCTCTGACCTTAGTCTACTCATATGTAAAATGGGGGTAATAAAAGTACCTATGGGCTTCGAAGGTGGCTCAGTGGTAAAGAATCTGCCTGCCAACGCAGGAGATGGGGGTTCAGTCCCTGGGTTGGGAAGATCCCCTGCAGGAGGAAATGGCAACCCGCTCCAGTATTCTTGCCTGGGAAATCCCATGGCCAGAGGAGCCTAGCAGGCTACAGTCCAAGGGGTTGCAGAAGAGTCGGACACGACTCTGCGTCTAAACAACAACAAAAACAAGAGTACCTGAGAGAAGTAAATGAGCCAGTGACGTGTCTGGCGCTGCAGAATATGTTCTTACATGTTTGCTTATTATTACTATATTATTACGACCACTGTTGTTAACTGGTCCCTCCTCCCCTACAGCTGAGGCGAGCAACTTCTCCCCATCAGGTGAGTGGCAGGCAGGACTAGCCCTCTCCCCCGGTTCCCGGTCATTCTGGGCAGCGGGCGGGCGTGGCGGGGCTTCTGACCGAGGGTCCTTCTGGCTGCAGCAGCCCTCCCGGAGAACCCCGCGGCCCTGGTGGTGGTGCTGATGGCGGTGCTCCTGCTCCTGGCCCTGCTGACCGCCGCCCTGATTCTCTACCGGCGGCGACAGAGCGTGGAGCGTGGGGCCTTTGAGGGCGCCCGCTACAGCCGCAGCTCCTCCGGCCCCAGCGAGGCCACTGAGAAGAACATCCTGGTGTCCGACATGGAAATGAACGAGCAACAGGAGTAGAGCGGAGGGCGTGGGTGGGGCCGGGGGGGCTGGGCCCCCCACCAGCTGTGGTCCAGTTGGCCTATGGGGGTGGGTGGCGCCCTGGGAAGCCGCTGGGGCTGGCAGGGCCTGGGCTGGTGGGGTCCCTCCCTCCCATGAGGGCTGGGCTGAGGCCTGGCTGAGTGCAGCATGGCGTTTCCTTTTGGGGGTGCCCTAAGGTCTTGTCACCCAGGCCTGTACCCCCATGGTCACTGGAGGCAGGACGGGAGCCTCTTTCTGCCTCTTTCTCCCTGCCCCCATCCCCCAGGCCTGTGCCGCAACCCTGGGACCCCCCCCCCACTTCTCGCTGCAGAGTCTGAGGAGCCTCCCCGAGCCCTCAGCCGGCCTCTGTCGCTTCTCCCCTACCCTAGCAGCTCAGCTCCTCACCCCACATCCTTCCTGCCCCCCCACCCCCCGTCCCCCCGCCCTGCATCCCGCCTGCTCTCCCAGCCCTTCCTTCTGAGCCAGGGCCCTGGGGTTTGGGGAGCCCTCTCTTGCTGTTGGTGGGGGTCACAGGGGGGTTGAGCATTTGTCACTCGTGTGCCTGCTGGGATGGCCGTAGGGCATGGCGGGAGGGTTCTGGGCCGGGACTGAGGACCGGAGCATCACTGTGGTATCAGCTGGGCTGGAGACAGGACCAGGGAGAGACACCCTGACCTCCTGGGGATAACCGGGCTGGGCTGGGGTGTCTTCTCCTGCTGGTCAGGGGAGGGCTCTGTCCCTATAAAGTCCCCTGTGGGGACCAAAGTCAGTTCCCTAAGGTTTCCAGGTCCTGGCTGTGGTTTGGAGAGAGATAAGGTGGTTGGTCAGAGTCAGTGGAGCTGGGGTGCACCCTCTAAGGGGGGCCCAGAGGAGCGGCACCTGAACCCCCTGGAGTGGCCCCTGTGTGGGGGAGACGACCCACCCAGAACCTTTCCAAGAGGCCGGAACCCCAGTTAGAATCACCGGTCCTGGTGCCACGGCCCAGGGCAGTGTGAACACAGACTCCAAGACATGGTCCTTTTTTGTAGTTCTTAATTTTTTTTAATGTGCCATTATTGTTTTAAAAGAAAAAGGTAAAAGAAAAGCAAACAAATAAAACACCTTTAAGAGGCTTGAGAGAGAAGGGTCCCCACTTTGTCTTGTTGGGAGTCTTGTCCTTCATACAGCTTCAAAGATACATGTTATTTTGGGGGGCTTGTATCTGTTTTCCTTCTGTCTCAGGGCCACGGGACCCCAGCCTTCTTTCTGCTCCTGGGGATACATGTGAGAGTAAGCATTCAGGAGCCAAAGGACAGTGGCATGAGCTTGGGCAACTTGGCTCCCCTTTCAAAGTGTAAAATGGGAGAACAGGACGCACCTCCTGGGCTCCTTTAAGGAGGTTGAGGATTAAGTGAGATCACCTGGGCAAAGCAGTCTGCACAGGGCCTTGGCGCTGGAGCTGTAATTGCCCATAAATGTCAGCTGGTACTGCTTGTCTCTGGGCTGTGGCTCCCAGGCCAGCGTGTGAGGTGCCCCTCTCAGACCGGGGTGGGGGCCCCACACCACCATGCTTCCAAGATAGACCTGCATTTGAGCTGCAAGAAAGTGAGTACACATTTCTTCCTGGGAAGTGTGGGCTCTGAAACCGCCCTGAGGCAGGGGAGTGGATCACAGGACCTCCCCCGCCACCATCACCTCCATTCAGGATGTTTGAACTGGAGTTAGAGCCGCAAACAGAGAAGCCTTGCCAGCCAACGATGGTCAACTGTGCCAGGTCGCGCTGGGTGCAGTGAAGGCCTGAAGCAGGCCGAGGGGCGGGGAGCTGGCTTGGGCTGGGTGGTTGGGGCGGGTCTCTCCAGAGGCAGTGAGGCTGGAACCTGAAGGAGGTGGGTGGGAGGTGGTGCACGCATCCGGGCCAGGTCCTGGGCTGGGGAACGCCAAAGGGGAGGGGGGGCGGGTCCAGCCGCGGGGTCCCTGGTGCTTAAGATGACCAGTGGGGAGACCAGGCTGGCTGGAGCGTGGTTGCCCAAGGCCTTGAAGGCAGGCCTAGAAAGCCTGAATGTGGATGTCAGGTCCAGCAGGACGTCAGTGGGAACCGCTAGTTGACCTTTTCAGCCGGTGCTTTGGATCGTTTTTTGTCTGCGGCAACTGGTGAGCTGGTGTGCGCATGCGTGTTTGGCCTTAGTGATTTTTCAACGCAAGTTTCTTGTTTTCTAAATCAGTAATCCTGTCACGTGATTCAAAGCCTAAGCCCACATGATAGGAAAAGACACACTCAGAAGTCCAAAGCGTCTGGCCTGCACAGTGGGGTAGACGAGGTGCCGTATCTGAGTCTGGGAGCTCCTCTTCGGAGCCTTGGAAACCCAAGGCCCTCTTTCTACCCTCCTCTCTCTCTAGCAGCAGCAGGAAACACAGAGGGGCCGGGTCACTTCAGGGAGGGAGCCCCAATCCTGTGGGTGGGTAGGTGGGGGGGGGGGTCCTTAATGATTAATCCACTTCAGCCTGAAGTGATTAGCCCTCCACGGAGGGGAACAGCTCCCTTTGTGAGTTGAGTGCCCGGCCATTAGCCACAACTCACAGATGGCTAGACCAGGCTGAGCCCAAGCCCCTTGGGGAGTTGGCTGCTGACCCTTGCCCTGAGAGATAGGCAGAGCCTAGGGGTGAAGGTGGGGTCACAGGCTCCCGGGTGAGGTTTGGGGGTGGGAGGAGTAGCTGAAGGAGTAGGACTCAAATGCCCCAGGGCTACCTGGGGCCAGTGCTGCTGTGTGTCCAGAGGTTTAAGTCAGCAGTCCCCAACCTTTTTGACACCAGGGACAGATTTCGTGGAAGACAATTTTTTCAAGGACCGGGAGGGGAGGGATGGTTTTTGGATAATTCGAGCGCCTTACATTTATTGTGCACTTTATTTCTAATCTAATGCTGCCGCTGATCTGACAGTAGATACCACTCCATGGCTGGGAGGTTGGGGACCCCTTGTTTAAATCACTCCAGAAATACTTGTTCCCCACTCTTCTCTCCTTAGGTGGCTTTAGTCCTTGCCAGAGCCCTGAATCCCCACCCAGAAGCATTTCAGATAGCTTCATGTGCACCTGGAGGCTCCCCATAGACCTTGTTCTGCTGGGGGCTCCTGCCTGCCCAGGGGCGGGCCAGGGGGCTCCGGGTGGCTCTCTGCAGGCAGGAGGAAGGCTTGGGACTGGGGTCATCTGCCTCTGGCTCCCGGCCAGTGCTGGTTCTGGTAGGGTGCATGGCAGAAACTCCTTTCTTTCTGCTCATTTCCATGCACTAGGCCTTTAGCCTCTCTACATTCCATCTATGATGCCCTGAGACCCAGCCCCTGGTGCCTGGGCAAAGGGCACTGAATCCAGGCTCCAAGCCCAGCCGGCACTGGTGGGGCAAAAACCGGCTCAGCTCTGGCCACCTGGCCTCCAGGACAGCTCCCTGAATCCATGAATGAACGGGCGAATGGGCCGCTCTCCAGAGAGTGGTGTCAGCCGTCTCACAACCTCCTCTTGTCAAATCAGAGATGGCTTGCTCCCAGGTGTCCTGGCGGAGCTGGCCTGGCCCAGCGGGCAGCCCTGAGAGGCCGCAGGGGTGAGGAGCCGGCCAGCCGCACCACATGGTTCTCCTGGAACAGAGCTGGCCAGGCCCTGCCAAGCTGCCTGGAGCACGAGGGCGGGAGTCTGTGGCAGGGACAAGGTCAAGAACTGCATCTGGAGGGAGAGGCAGTTCCCGAGAAAGGCGGGCAGGAAGGGGGAGGAAAGGGAAAGGAGGTGGAGGGAACATGGAGGGGCCCTGAGCGAGACTGGCGTGAGATGAAAGTGCTCGGATATTCAGGCCTCTATCTCAGGGGTCAGGGCAGCCAGGAGGCCCAGTGAAGGCTGACTTCAGTCTGAACTTCCCGCAGAATCGGCCCCGTTGGATCTGCAGATGGCAATCCTTGTCCAGCAAAGCAGCCAGGGAGGCCAGCCCTGGAGAGGGGAAAGGGACAAGGCAGGATGCAAGCATTTCCCCCTTGAAATGGGTTTGTTGCTTGCAGTCAATGCAGAAAATGAACTAGCTTCTGATAGTGGCTGATGGCAGAACTGTAGCCATTTCAGGGAAACCCTGGTCGGTTCAGGTTTTCTAGTCGGCTTTTCTTCTTTTCTGCCTGGCATCTCTTAAGTTCTGAGGTCCTGTGGCGAGTCCGGGGATCTGGCCCTCCCCTGTCATTGCACAGCCCTGCCGACTTACGCAGGAAGGCCCGTCTGTATCTCTCTCTGGGGCCTGAGAAACTTCTGGATGGTGTCTTTTCCTATTCTGGGGCTGCAGGGAACTCAAGGATATTGCCTCAGACAGGCCATTCCTCCATGATGATGGTAATGATCAAGATACTTATGGATTATTTACTAGGTATGGCCCTGTTCTAACTGCTTACCATGAATAAACTCATTTTATCCTCTCAACATACCATCAGCTGGTTGCGACTGTGCCCCTTGACAGATGAGGAAACAGAGACACTGAAGGGGGAAGGACTTGGCTGATCACTTCTCCACCCTCCCTGCTTTATAAAAAGGTTGGGGGACAGGATACAGGAGAGAACCCACCCCCACCCCCCATGATCTTAGTCAAACTCTGAGGCTCAAGAACTCTGTCTCAGCCTGAGACATCTGTGCTGAGTTTCAGAAGCCTGTTTTGAGTGTAAGGGCTAAAAGTGACCTCTCTCCTTTCCTTTTTCTCTGGCCTCCATAACTAAGGCAGCGGCGTGGGACACCTGATTAGCCTGGGCTGGGGTTGGACATGGGACACCATGCACAGAATTGCATGTGATTGGGACTTCCCTGGAGGTCTAGTGGTGAAGACTCTGTGGGGCCCGGGTTTGATCTCTGTTTGAGGAACTAAGATCCTGCATGCAGCACTCAGCGGCCAAAAAAGGAGAATTGCTTAGTATGTGTAGAAATGAAGTAGGGGCTTGGTTCATATATGAGACGTTTGTAAACTATTATGGATATTTTATTATTTTTAAAAATTGGAGTACAGTTGCTTTACAGTGTTGTTAGTTTCCACTGTATAGCAAACTGAACCAGCTATTCGTGTACACATATCCTGTATTCCTTGGATTTCCTTCCCATTTATGTCACCACAGAGCACTGATTCCCTGCGCTATATACAGTCCGTTGTCACTAGTTATCTATTTTGTACATAGTGGTAGTGGGGGTTGTGGTGGTGGTTTAGTCGCTAAGTCGTGTCCGACTCTTGTGATTCCATGGACAAAGGAGCCTGGCAGGCAGGCTACAGTCCATGAGATTCTCCAGGCAAGAATACGGGAATGGGTTGCCATTTCCTTCTCCAGGGGATCTTCCCAACCCAGGAATCGAACCTGGGCCTCCTGCACTGTAGACAGATTCTTTACCAACTGAGCTACAAGGGAAGTCCTTTGTACATAGTAGTGTATATAAATCACTGAGGATGGTGACTGCAGCCTCAAAATTAAAAGACACTTGCTCCTTGGAAGAAAAACTGTGACAAACCCCAGACAACATGTTAAAAAAGAGAGACATCTCCTTGCTGACAAAGGTCCATATAGTCAAAGCCATGTTTTTTCCGGTAGTTATGTACAGATGTGAGAGTTGGACCACGAAGAAGACTGAGCACTGAAGAATTGATGCTTTCGAATTGTGGTGCTTCATTGGAAGGACTGATGTGGAAGCCGAAGCTCCAATACTTTGGCCACCTGATGTGAAGAGCTGACTCACTGGGAAAGACCCTGATGCTGGGAATGACTGAGGGCAGGAGGAGAATGGGGCGACAGAGGATGAGATGGTTGGATGGCATCACCAACTCAATGGACATGAGTTTGGGCAAACTCCAGGAGATAGTGAAGGACAGGGAAGCCTGACATGCTGCAGTGTCCTCTGCGTTGACAGGCGGATTCTTAACTGCTGGACCTCCAGTGAAGTCCAGAGATTAGCATTTGAATCAATAAACAGTAAAGAAGATCACTTTCTCCAGGGTGGGGTGGGCATTGTCCAATCCATTGAGGGCCTGAATAGAACAAAAAGGGAGAAAAAGGACAGATTTTCTGTTGAGCTAGGACACCCATCTTCTGCTCTCAGGTATCAGCACTTCTGGTTCTTAGGCCTTCAGACGCCAACCAGGGTTCACAACTTGGTGTTCCCAGGCCCAAGTTTGAATTGGAACCGCATCACTGGCTTCCCTAGGTCCTTAGCTTGCCGATGGCAGACGGTGGGACTTCTCAGCCTCCGTAATCCTGTGAGCCAATCCCTCATACTAAATCTCTTTCTATATATCCTATTAGCTCTTTTTCTCTAGAGAACCCTAGTGCACATTTCTTCCCGTGTAACATGGGGTTACTAGTATCTGCCTCATAGGCGTATTGTGAGGATTAAAGATAAATGTAAAACGCTTACCCTCAGGCCCAGCTCCTAGGAAGTGCTCTGTAAGTGCGACCCGTGGGCTCCCATTACCTCAGTATGATGTTTTCTACACGTGTCCTGCTGCCCCAGTGAGAACTGAGCTCCAAGGAGGTGGGCACTGTGCATTTTTTTCCCTGTATCTTTGCAACCTGCACATGGTTGAAAAAAGTGAAAGTTGAGTCGGATTCCACGACTCCATTGGCTGTAGCCTGCCAGACTCCTCTGTCCACAGAATTCTCTGGACAAGAATACTGGAGTGGGTAGCCATTCCCTTCTCCAGGGGATCTTCCCAACCCAAGGGTCTAACCCAGGTCTCCTGCAATGTGGATTCTTTACACTGTGATACACCAGAGACGCACGAGTTGGTAGTTGATAAAAGCTGCCTAAAGAGCCAAAGGCATAGAAAGACCCTGTGTCCTGTTCAATGTGCCTCAACCTCAAGTAAGTTCTGCCAATATTTAGCCAGCTATAGAGGAGGGAGATAGCCCTTTTCAACATTCTTTTTTTTTAAAGTATTTTTGAAAATTTATTTATATGGCTGCACCGGGTCTTAGTTGTAGCACCCAGTATTTTTTTATTTTATTTTATTTTTTTTAGTTGTAGCACGCCGGATTTACTTCTCTGGCAAGGTCAAACCTGGGCTGCCTGTATTGGGAATGCAGAGTCTTAACCACTGGACCACCAGGGAAGTCCCCATCATTGTCTTTTTTTTTTTTTTTTAAATCACAAATAATGCATTTAATTGTTTTAGCTTCTTGCAGTACTCCTGGGTCAGGAAGATCTGCTGGAGAAGGGATAGGCTACCCATTCCAGTATTCTTGGGCTTCCCTTGTGGCTCAGCTAGTAAAGAAACTGCCTGCAATGCCAGACTTGGGTTTGATCCCTGGGTTGGATAGACCTCCTGGAGAAGGGAAAGGCTACCCACTCCAGTATTCTGGCCTGGAGAATTCCAAGGACTGTCCATGGGGTTGCAAAGAGTTGGACACGACTGAGTGACTTTCACTTTCATTTCACACTTTCAGTACTCACATGACAGAAGCTTCCCTGGTGGCTCAGAGGGTAAAGAATCTGCCTGCAATGCAGGAGACCTGGGTTTGATCCCTGGGTCAGGAAGATCCTTTAAAGAAGGAAATGGCAACCCACTCCAGTATTCTTGCCTGTAGAATTCCATGGACAAAGGAGCCTGGCGGGCTACAGTCCATGGCGTTGCAAAGAGCTGGATACTACTGAGTGACTAACACACACATAACAAACTGACAAATCCATGTTGTTGTTTAGTCACTAAGTCGTGTCTGATTCTTTGACACCCCATGGACTGTGGCCTGCCAGGCTCCTCTGTCCATGGAATTTCCCAGGAAAGAATACTGGACCCATCATTGTCTTTTAATAAATGAGACTTGGTCCTTTGGCTTCTTGGGCCATGAGAAGCCCCATCGGCAGACCCCTGGGCTGCAGTGACGATGAATTGATGGTGCAGGTCTGTTGTGTTGCACCTCTCGCCACCCAGACCTCACAGGAGGCACTCCTGCTGTTGTCTGTAAATCCTTCAGATAGTTTCCCCAAACCCAACACCAGCTGATGTAAACCTGTAATGGTCTCAAGGTAGCTGCCTCAAACCCTGTCACATCTTACTGCGCGTTTGGCCTGCCAGAATATTTACCCAGCCACCTCAAATTCCACTAAGTTCTCTATAAACCTTGTTTTAAAATATGCATTGTCCCTTAGATATTTCTCAGTATTGGCTCTTGGACAAATCCTTTATCTTCAGTTGACCTTACAATTCAGTTAAAAATAAAGACCCACTCTCTCATAGAATGATCACGGCTTGGAGCTCCACTGGTGAGTGGGGCAACTTGAGGTCACAGGAATTTTAGGTACATCACAGAGATATTTTCAACCTGAGTGGCTCTTCTAGGGACCATGCACATTTAAAGATGTCCCTTTGTTTGGTTCTCAGATCTAAGCAGCCTGGTGGAATCTTGTTTGCAGTCCTTGAGTCACTTTGCCTAACTGTGGAACAGATCAGAGGAGTGGGACAAGATTTTGACATCTAGCTTTTCCTAAACCCTGCTGACACTGTAATTTATTTGGGGGACCCCTTGGCAGCAACATCTTCAATGGCCACTCTTGTTCTGAGGAGGGCAGGTCTTAAAGGCGGTTCGAGAAGCACGTCTTCCTCTTTTACCTTTTCCTCTCTCTTACCCTTTCTCTGTCCCTTCTTCCGTTGTTTAGAGAGTCCGTTCAGGCACAGTTTACAATTACACCACAGAGTTCGCCTATGTTAAGCGCACAGTTCAATAAGCTTTAGTAAATGCATCCAGTTGTGGGAACATAACCACAGACCAGCTTTCAGAAGCCCCTCATCACCCCACAAAGTCCCTTCGAGCTAGTGGGCAGTCCATCTCCGCTCCCCTCCCCAACCCCCAGCAGCCGCTGCTGTTTCTATTTGCCTTCCTAGAAATTGCATGTAAATAGGATCATACAGTATGTAGTCTTTTGTGACTGGCTTCTTTCACTTGCTGTAATGTTTTTGCAGGCATCAGTGGTTGATTCCCTCCATCTTTATTTTTTGACTTGGCTTTGTCTCTCTCTCTTAGACACACACCTGCCTCTTCTTTTCTTACTGAATTCTCTGCCTTTTTTTTCATCCTAAGTCTTGATCTGGGCTTTGGGTGATAAGGTGCAATTAGGAGAGAAGTGTGGAGTAAATGTACCAAACCCTCCTACGTGGGTACCTACAGGGGCAGCCGGCCAGCCTGTGGGGGCCTGACCAGCCCCGTGGGGGCCCAGGCTGTGTCATCCCTCGCGGCAGTGATGGTGGGGGGCAAGGAGAGGTGAAGCGGGGTGGGGTGTGGGAGGTGCACTCCTCAGAGTTTCAGGCCCTGAGCTTTTGTCCAAGGGGACTGGAATGAGCACAAGACAAAGCTGGGTGAATAACGTCAGTTTACTGATTCCACTCAGGGTGGAGTGAGACCTGAAGGGGCGCCCTCCGCAGAGGGACCCCAGGCCATGGGGCCCACCCACTAGGGCCAATGGGTCCCCTTGGACTTCTGGGTGGAAGGGCAGCAGCTGGGTAGCCGGTGGGGGCTCAGCAAGCCCAGGCCTGGGACTGAGCGGATCGCTGTTGCTGTCTGTGGATGCTCGAGCCAGACCCCAAAAAGAGAGTGGCAGAAGGTGAAAAAGATAACTGGGAACGTGGGTTTCGGTTTCAGTGGCGAGGAGGAGGAAGGGAGGCTTGTGGGCACGGAGGAAGGGCGGCCAGGAGGAAGGCTTCTGCCCGGCCAGCTCCAGGGCCAGCTCCCTTGCTAGACAACTCGGCTGCTGCCTTCACAAATGCTGCTGTCACTCCCATCTCCCAGCTCGGAACCTGGAAAGCAAGAGGACGCTCAGGCTGCGGGCTCTGTCATGGAGGAGGATGGCATCGTTGCCCTTCCTGCCCGGCTCCCCCGAGCCCCTGCCCAAGCACCAGTGACAAGACACACACACACCACACATACATGCTACAGTGCCTGGAACAGTGTGAGGAACAGAGACCCCGCAGACTTTCAGGAATCAAATTGGCTGGACACAGAGGGTCATGGGATGGGCGGGGGGCGCACAGAGCCAGTGAGAAGCAGTGGAGTCAGAGTGGAGGAGGTGAGGTGGGGGTGCTTTCTTTATTCTTGGGAAAGATTCTTATTCTCAATATTTCTTTTCTCATTGGCTGGAGTGAGCGCGCTCCTTATTTGGAAGCACATTCTGACTGGTGAAGGGCAAGGGAACAAGAGTAATCGCCTCCCTCCATCCCTACCTGGACCCTATCAGCTTCTTCCTCCACAACAACGCAGCCCCAGCTCCAAGAGCTGCCCACCTTCTTTCCCCTTCCTCTTTCCCCCAAATCTAGTTGCCTTGACTTGTACATTTGGGGGGGGAGGGGGAGGGGGCATGTGCTCTGGCCCAGCCTTGGCTGAAGGCCTTCATGGCCATTCCTGTCCACACCTGTATTGATGGCCGCTGGAGGCATGATTCCCCTCCCTGGACTTGGACTGGGCTGTGGTGACCATTATTCGTGCCAGCCAAGAAGCAGCTGTCAGGGGGGTGCTGTGTGACAGTCTCTTAGACCCAGGCACGCCCACCCAGGGCCTCCCCCCAGCAGCCCTTACCTCGGTTCCCAGGCGCCCAGGACAATGTGCCCAGCGAGAAGGTTGGCATGAGCCACAGACAGGCTGGCATCTTTGTGTCACCTGCTGGGCCCTGATGTTTTGCCTTTTCCCTCCCTGTTTACCTGCCTGGGGCTAGGGCGGCGGGTCACAGCTGTGAGTCAGGTGAGTCCTGCCAGGCTGCCGGGGACCAGAGAAGCCATGGCCCCAGGGGGAGGGCGCGAGGCGTGTGGATCCGCCTTGGGCTGCCCTGGCTCTTGTCCTGATCAGGGCTCGGGCGGGAAGCCAGGCCCCGGCGGCGTCTGACCAGCGTGCCAAGACGGTCCCTCTGCGCGGGGCTGCCCCTGCCAGCGCCTGGGGTGTGCGCAGGGCTCGGACAGGCGGAGAGGGCCTAGACCCGTTTCCAGCGGGGGAACTCTGAGGCCCCCACATTAGGACTCTACCGGGAGGGGGTGGACCCTACAGCTAGTCCCAGCTTCCTGAAGAGACGTGGTTAGAGACGTGGCGCGGGGCCGGGGGCGGGGACCATCTGCCTCGGAGCAACACAGGAGGCAGGGTTCCCTCCGCGGCGACTCCGTTTTAAGCACCACCCCGGGGGCGCTCTTCTCCCGTCCTCTAGAGATGTCACCCAAACCGGGGGCCCCAGACCAGGAGCCGCGGTGCCCCTTCCGCATCCCCAAGCCGGGGTGTGGAGGGAGGCTCTGCCTCCTGCTCCGGGCCGCCCCCCGCCGCAGGGCGGCAGCGGGCCCCGCTGGGCACTAGGGGTCGCCCCTGCCCAGCCAGACCCGCCCGGGCGCGCCCGCCGCCGCAGGTTTCCCCGAACCGGGAAGAGCGCGGGCGCCTCCGGGGAGGGGCGCGGCCGGGAGCGGCGCCGAGAGCCTGCCCGGAGCCTCGGGCCGCCGAGCCTTCCTGGCCGACGCGCGGGGGACCTTTCAGGACCGAGCGTGGGCTCTCACCGAAGGCCGGGCGCAGACAGGGTGCATGCGCCCGCACACAAAGGTCTTTCCTAGCCCTCACCGCTCGCTGCCTGCCCTCCCTTCCCGGCGGCCCGAGGGGGAGCAGCTGCTCGGGGTCGGCCCGGGCGACGGCGCCGGGGGACCGGCCGCCCATCCCGAGTGGCCCCGGGACCTTGCGAGGGCTCGAGGGGGCTCTGGGCCCTCACCCGGCTCGGCTGGACCCCCGCGGTGGCGCCCGGGGACTGGGACCCTACGAGTTCCTTTTGTGAATGGTGAGCCTGGTAGAGCCCTCCCCACTCTGAAAATGAGCTGCCGGGTTCTGGGACTGCGTGCCCTGAATAATAGATTGGGTGCTCTAGGGTCCTCATCTGGGCCCCACCCTGTGGAGCTTTGAGCTGGTTCAGCCTCTGCAGGCGGGTCGGTTGCGGGGGGACGGGGTGTGGGTCCCCAAAGCATGACCATGACCACTGTATCAGGGTCACCAGGCGCCCACCCCAGTGCCTGAATCGGTGTCTCTGGGAGGGGCCCAGGAATCTATATTTTTCTAAGTTCCCCAGGTGATTCTGATGGCAAAGCCTGAGTGGAAATATCTGTTTTAACCCTTTTAAGGCAGGCCGTTGTGACATTTCTCTCCAGAACAGCCTCTGGGGATGGAACTGTCACCTCTGGCACCCCCTTCCTTAGCTCACTGTAACATTTATCCTCCCAGCTGATGGGAAGGGTCTTCCCACATCTGACCACCAGCCTGCCTGCTTTAATTGAGCATGTTTTCTTTAGTCGGGTTTTCTATGGGATCATAAGCCTGCTTTGGAGACAGCTGGCCTGGCCCTTTGGCCCTTTCCCGATACTTGTTTTCCTTGTTCAACTTCTGAATCCAGCAGGCCCACTGGCTTGGGCCGAAGAGTGAGAAAATCCAGTAACTCCAATACTAGCTTGTGAATGATGGTGGTCCCTTCAGGTAATGGCTGCACAGTGCCCTTCCGGGGTTTAAAAGAAAACCCAAGAGGCTTCCCCAAGTGCTCGATGCTGGAGAATCCCAGCAAAGGGAAAGGGAAAAAAAACCTGCTGCGGGTCATCCTATGTCCAAGGAAGACTGATCCTCCCTTTGCCCGCCTTTGCTCTCGCTTTCAGCTTGAGTTCAAACTCATCTCCTCTGCATCCAGCACACTTGGACTGCCTTGCTGACTGCTGCAGCTAGGGTTTCCCCAGCTTTGTGGGGTTATTTTTGCCTCTGGGGGCAGGGGGTGGTTATTACTTCCTTCCATAGGATTAGGTTGAACACAGCCACAGAAAGACAGCAAATTGCCAAACACCCTCAACATGGCAGGACTGATCCCCACACCTACTTTCATTTTCTTCCGGCCTGGGTTGTGGGTAGTTTCTTGACAACTATGGGAAAGAAGACAATGAAAAATGAACCGTTTTTTCCCAAAGCAATTGTGAACAGATGTCTAATCCCCTAGCCGCGGGAATATTCTAGGAATCCCTGACATCACCTTAAAGGGGCAGAGGAGGAGGCGTGGAGGTGCAAGGGCAGTGTTGATATTCAGCACCTGTGGGGCGTAGGCGCCTCCTAAAGACAGCGTCAGCGATAGCACAGGTCACCTTCGCCCGTTTGGGGCATCTAAATTTGGCAGTGTGAACAGACCTGCGTCTTCTCCGCAATTGATCTGAGCAGCAGAACCCCATCCGGACGGTCCAGAGTCACATTTCCAGGCAGTGGGGGTGAAAGCCGTGCTAATTGGCCACTTGCCTCACCACTGGGTTTTAAACAATCGGTTGTATTCTCCGCCCGGCAGGAAGCAGCAGGCCCATCAAGGCTCTGGGCTCCCTCTTTGTTCTGACTTTATGGCATTTTATGCCACAATGAGAAACACTGTTTACTCCGTGGGAGGCCATTGTGCCAGGCTGCGAGGATGTGGGCTCTGGGGCAGAGGGGCTCCCCCCCAGGGGGAGGAGGGCCTTTGTGACAAGCTGGGGAACAAAACAAGGGGTGCTGGACACTGTTACTGGGGCAACTGCCTGGCCAGTGTAGCCCCTGGGTCCCTCTCCTCAGAAGGCCGGGGGGAAGGGGAGAAGGTTGGAATTTCTTCTAGAGGAGCAGTGCTAGTTACCTGGTAAATTATACATCCGCCGGCGCTAGCAACGGCCTCCGTGTTCCCCAGGCTGCTAGGACGACCTCATCCCGCCTCTAGATTCTGTGCCCGGAGATGGTGGCTATCTAATGATGGCCACCAGGGGGCGCCAACTTGGTGAGTAGGCAAGCTTTCCCAGTAACTGGCCAAGCCTGGGCCTTGCATAATTTTGGGTAGATTTGGTCTTCTGAGGCAAGGGTTTTCCATTTTGTAGAAATGGTGTGAATGGGGAGAGCCTAGGGAAAGTCCATGGAGCCTCACACACAGATAGGCCAGTGGGATTTCAGAGTGACTTCCAACGCCCTCCCTTCCCCCTCCAGGTGAAGTGTGAAAGTAGCACACCTGTGGCAGAAGACAGGTGGGTACTTGTGCCAGGAGGGCATCGTGGAAGGCGTGGGGTCCCGCCTGCGCTCTGCCTGTTAGCGTGCACACACACAGAGGAATTCTTTCTATTTCATCTAGTTTGGCAAATTAGGCACTTGAGAGGTGTAAGGAAGCTGCCATGGGCAGGCAGGGAAAGCAATTTCGGGTACAGGGTCATTTCATTGAGGGGGGGAGATGGACAGCGTGGCACAGACGAAACCCACAGCCAGGAGGAAGCCCAGGTTAGGGAACCCCGGAGGGTGCAGTCCCTGAATACTGGAGTGCCCCACATGGACGCTGAAAGGGAGAAGGTGGAGGGAAGGCATGTCCATTTAGCTTCACCCTGCAGAACAGTCCTGTGTCCCCATGAGATTAAAGGGTGAGCCAAGTAGGTCAGGTGAGGCTGGTGGGGCCCCATGTTCTCTGGAGATGCTCCCATTGTGAACAGCTGAAGAGAGAAAAGGCCAGTTTCCTGCTAGGCTTTGCAGAGCATAACAGTCACTGCTCCCGTCAGCCCACACCTCACTCTGTGCCCACTTAAATCTGGCCCTCCATCTCCAGTGCCCCCCACGTGGGTCCCCTCACCCTGTCCCAGTGCAGCCACCACCCAGCTGGGCTCTTCCCCCTTCAGCCCACCCTCCACACGGCCGCTCCTGTTCCCTCTCAGAAACATAGCTCTCCTGACCTGTCAACCCCAGGCTAGAAAGCCTGCCATAGCCTCCCAGAGCTGCACCCAACCCCGTCACATCCTGCTCACTTCCGACTCTGGCCACACTCAGTGCCTTGACTTTCCCAGACACGCAAGTCTTTTCCTTCCTGAGGCTTTGTGTTCCCTTCTGCATGGATGCCCTTCCCTCCCCACCAGCCCTGGCCTGAGATTCAGCTCCAGCATCACCTCCTCAGCTGATCAGTTGACAGGAGCAATAAAGAAGCAGCTTTGCCACCAGGCTCCCAAAGCCGTGGGAAGATGGATGGCAAAGAGGACAAGCTAACTGGATTCAGAGCAAAGCCCTCTGAAACGTTGGCTTGTGTCCCTCCTGTCTGGAGGGTCTGTCCTGGAGAAGGTATGGAAGAAGTGCGGCGGGGGGGTGGGCAAGAACAGTGGCCCCCTCCTGTCCTTTAACTCTGCCTTCTTCCACATCCGGCTCCATCTCCTGAAATAACACAAGGCACTTTTTTTTTTTTTTTTTGGATACTGTTGGTTACCCATCTGTCTCTTTAGACTCTGAATCCCTTTTAGGCGAAGTGAGTCTTGATCATCTTTATATTTCCCAGGATCTAGTTTAGAACTCAAGGGCTTCACTGATGGCTCAGTGGTTAGAGAATCCACCTGCAATGTAGGTCGAGACACGGGTTCAACCCCTGAGTCAGGAAGATCCCCTGGAGGAGGAAATGGCAACCCACCTGAGTATTCGTGCCTGGAAAATCCCATGGACAGAGGAGCCTGAGGGTCTACAGTCCACAGGGTCACAGAGTGTTAGACATGGCTGAGCAGACCAAGTACACTTTAGAACCTAGCACGTGGTAGGCATGCAGGAAATCTCTGAGTACTCAAATATACCTTGAACTTGAAAGTGTTCCTTTACCTGGAATACCCTTTTCTCTCCATAAATTTACATTATCACTTTCTCCAAAACATAACTCAATACTTGCCTCATGAAGAAGCACGTATTGTTCACTTTTTCATTGCTTGAGCATCAGGAGGTTACTGAGTACCTAGTATGTGCCAGGCATTTTCAAGGCACTGGAGGACCACGTGTACAAAAGAGATAAGTGTTCCTTGTTCCAACTTGCCAATGACCATATCCTCCCCCTGACCCACTCCTGCAACCCTTAGCAGACCACATCCTTTTCTGGCAGTAATTCAGCAAGTTTGTAACCACTCAATGCTCCTGGCATCCATAGTGCCTGGGACTTGGTCAGCAGTCAAACATGATTGATTGTGTGTCCAGCTTCAGAAAAAGGACAGATGTAGAAGCTTTGACTGTGCCTTAAAAAGGCTCACAGCCTCACTGGGGAGCCAAATTATTGGTTTATAAGATCACTGAAAACCCCAGGAAGCCACTGTCAGGGAAGATCTTGGGTTTTTTATTTCACAGCCTCTGGGAATTCGCTGGATCTGTTAGTTCTCTTGATCAAGGGCTACTTTTTGATTATTTCCTGGTTTTCCCTATATGTGAGTCTCACCTTCCCACTTGATTGTTAACTCTTCAGAGAAGGGGACATCATGTCTGATAGCCACTTTCCCAGATCCCCATCTCAGTACCTGACACGGGCATACATGCAGGTATGAATGAGTAATCACCACCATGGACAGGCCTTCATCACTGTGCCTTATTGAGACTCAACCAGGAGCCTGTTGTGAACAGCTTTTCAGGTTCTGGTCAGTAAAGAAGACAGAAGGAGGCACTCTTTCCCATCATAGTGCCTCTCTCTTGCTAAACGTCACCCTTAGAATCTTCTGCAAGAAAATACTGAGACTCAAATCCAGAAGAGACTCAATCTGACAAAAGACACTTGTTACGGCAAACCCACTCCAGTATTCTTGCCTGGAGAATCTCATGGACAGAGGAGCCTGGCAGGCTACAGTCCATGGGGTCACAAAGAGTCAGACATGACTGAGCAACTGAGCACATTCAGACACCTGTTTTCCTACTTCCATTCGGGTACCTCTTAACTGGTTCTTAGTACTGGTTACTGCTTGGTGGTTTATATGGGTGAGAGCTACTGGGCTGGCCAAAAAGTTTGTCCGGGTCTTTCTGCAAGATGGTACAAAAACTTGAGTGAACTTTTTGGCCCACCCAATATTTCGGGGGAATCTCAAATTACAAGTAAGCTTGTGACGAGAGAAGTGTTGCCTTGTCCTTCCTGCTTCCTTCCCTGCTGGCTCCCGGCTTGCTCCCCGCATCACCTGCTCCTTCTCTGGGATAGTTTTACCAGAACGTTCTCTAGAGTCAAAGCTTTAAGGGTGTGGGTTTTTCATCAAATGGGTTGCACTATCTGTTGCCTTCTCGTGTGCGCATTACAGTCCCAGAGGCTAATGTCTCTTGCCTTTGTTAGTTGATGGTGTGGCCATCTGTAACCTATACTAAACCCTGGGTGCTTTGAAGTTCAATGTGCAATAAAAAGTTCATTAAAAAGATGTGGAATTGTGAAAATAAGGTTATAGAAATGTTAACAAAGGATCATTTCCTGCTTCCTGCTACACTTAAAAAAAATGTGTATTTCTCTAAGGAATTTATGTCACTATTAAAACTACGGAAGAGTGAAAGGAAGGACAGGCCTGGGTCAGAGAGAGGGTGAGATGCCTGAGGAGATATCTTGGCGAAGACCCAGCCTGTTGTCTTAATTGAGAGCTCAGGGTCTAAGGGGAGAATGGAAGCCAGAAAGATATAGAGACAGATCTCAAATTCTTATGACTAATGGTTTGAACCCAACATTTCTAGTGGCGTGCATGTGTGCTCAGTCATGCCTGACTCTGCAACCCCATGGACTGTAGCCCACCACGCTCCTCTGTCCATGAGATTTCCCAGGCAAGAATACTAGAGTGGATTGCCATTTCCTCCTCCTAGGGGATCTTTCCAACCCAGGGATCAAACCCATGTCTCCTGCATTGGCAGGTGGATTCTCTGCCATGGAGCCACCACAGAAGCCCATTTCTAGCAGGGATGGCTCCAAATGGATTGCCACGGCCTCCAGTGGTGCAGGGACTGGGGCTGTGTAGGAAGCACTTGGAGTCGAGCAGTTTCAACTCCAGACAGTGACTGGTGCTGGCAGGTGCCTCTTGTCCACTTGAGGTGGAAGAGTAAAGACAGACATGGAGAGCCAAGATGGTGAAGACAAAGAGGTACGTGGGACATGTCACAGAGCATCACTAAAACTGCCTCACGGTTCCACTGGCGGCTTGTCCACTGCGACACTGGCTTGCTTTCCAGTGGTGACCTTTTTTTTTTTTTTTTTGGCATGTGGAGCTGTATGTGGGATCTTAGTTCCTTGACCGGGGATCAAACCTGTATCCCCTGCATTGGAAGCATGGAGTCTTAACCACTGGACCACCAGGGATGTCCCTTCTGAACCTGTGAACTCTGTGAACCTGTGAATTCAGTCCCTTCTGAATCTGTGGTGACCTTCTGCAGTGAGCAGAAGGTCAAATTTCAAGCCTCAGGGGGTGTCCTGGGAACCCCAAACACTAAAAGCATGTCAGTGCCTGGCATGGCCTTCAGGTAAGGAAGGTGCCCCTGTCCTGCAGTGCTCTTCCCTGGCCCGGCCACCGGGGGGCATTTAACCAGGAGGGCAGTCTCTTGGGGCTCAGGGTTCTGACTTGATAACAGCCAAGGGTATTTGTACATTTCAGAGGTTTCCCTGCTCTCCGGCATTTTGATCTGAGTGGTGGATCTAGGCTTCTCGCCCCACACCACGCAGTCTCCTAGAGGGCCCTGGTTCTTTTATTAAAGGAAGGGCAGCCACAGATGATCATTCCTGGTAAATACGCTGTCACTTCTCTAATGACAGATGGGACCCCATCAGCACCTTTGTTTCTTGGCAATACACACACACAGACGCTGGGATAACACACCCTGGGAGCCAAAGCAAAATAAACAGCCCCCTTGGCTGGGGGCAGGGAAGGTTCCTGTTTCTCATGGACCCTCCTTGCTTGGGCAGTGGACATCCACACGTAACGCACACCCAGTCCCCGCAGCCTTGCTGGCCTCTATTTTGGGGGCCAAATATCCGTAGAGACCCACTTGCTTATATAACCATTAATGACCATTTAATTACCACTCATATTTAATAGGAAACAATTATGTGACCTGGTGGCTCAGACGGTAAAGAATCTGCCTGCAATGCAAGGGACCCAGGTTCAATCCCTGGGTCAGGAAGATCCCCTGGAGAAGGGAATGGCTATTCATGCTGGTATTTTTGCCTGGAGAATCCCATAGACAGAGGAGCCTGGTGGGCTACAGTCCCTGGGGTTGCAAACAGTCAGACACGACTGAGCAACTAACACTCACACTTGATGGTCACTTTTCAGCCAGAGGGCCACTGTGCCTATACCTGGCAGCCATGAGTCTTGGTGCCAATGATACAGTGCCTCATCCCACCTGCTAAACACAGATACACATCTACTAAAGCACACACAAGGTCAGGGACGCTGCTGCTGACGGTCCAGGCAGGGCCCCACTCACCCTCTCTCTAGTGACCCGGTTGTGGTTGAGTCTCATGAGTTCTGCAAACCTCTGTTCATAGAGATGAAGCAGCAGCACCAGGTACAAGCCTGAATTCATCAGCTCATTTTGTACCTAAGGTGGACAAGAAAGCCTTTAAGTTCATCTATAAAATATTCATGGTCTCAATCACAGGGTGGAGGATACTAGGCCAAGAGGGGACAAGAAATAGGAACGGGAGCCCAAGCCCCAAGGCAAGGCCTGCTCCAGAGGGGGACCGGAGAACAGAGCAAAAGGGGACCCAGGGTGGAGGCAGGATAGCCATCCTGGAATCCTTGACTGCCTAGTGGAGGATGCCTGAAGAAGCTCCTGGCCTGGTCCTGGGCTGTGGACACTTACTGAGTAGTTACCTGCCATAGCCTTGAGCTGAGTGTCAGGAGAACACAGGCCCAAAGGTCTCCGCTCCCTGCTGGGACCCCATTCTGTGATGTGGGAGAGAGTGTGCCTCATTCATAGACGGCTCCAGTACCAGCGGGATGTGTCAGGGGCCACAGAGGAGTCGTGAAGGGGAAGAAAGAGGCTGGTGGCATATGACCTGGAAGACAGTGTCTCTGATGGTCCTAAAAGGATGGGACGGACTTTGGTAGGTGGCTCTGGGGGGCATTCAGGGCCTTTCAGACAGAGGCGCTGACTGGCAGCACACACATGAGGGGGCAGAGTGTGTGTTGGGCAAAATTCTCTACTCATCAATATAGCTGGAGTATACGGGGAGGGTGTTGGCTTTGAATTTTTTAAAAATCTTGGCATGGGCTGGGGAGATGGTAAGGTGGGACCATATTAGGCAGAACAGAGGCAATTGGATGTCATGTTACGTATACACGTGTAGCTGCTGGGCGCCAAGAGGAGTCAACAGGATGAGGCTGTGTGTCTCAGGAAAGCGGATGGGTCTGTTGGAGAATCTGGGACCCAAGTGCCATGGCGGGAACATTTGATGTTCCTACTTCCCTCATTTGCTCAGGGAAAGGGCCTCAGGCCTTAGTTCTCTAAGTTTCTCCTTTCACAACTGGGCTTAGTGATGGTCGCACCTAGGGGCTCCCTGATTCCCCACCCTCCCCAGCTGTCCTGTTGTCATCTAAGCCCCAGAGAGCATGTGCCTGGCCGGGCCTCGGATGGCGCGTGAACCTCACGGCTTCTGCGCGTGCTCTTTCTCACGTGGTCTGTCAGCTTGTTTTTGTGCGTCTGTTTCTTTTGAAAATCTTTATTTAGTTGCGCAGGGTCTCCGTTGCAGCACTCGGAATCTTTGATCTTTAGTTAGGGCATGTGGGATCTTTAGCTGCAGCATGCAAACTCTTAGTTGCAGGAGGTGGGATCTCGTTCCCTGAGCAGAGATCGGAGCCGGACCCCCTGCACTGGGAGCATGGGGTCCCAGGCTCCGCACCACCAGGGAAGTCCCTTTGTGTCTCTGCTGTGAAACCTCCTCTGCCACTTTCCACCTTTCCAAGGCTGTGTCCATGTCTTTCTTTATAGCCGTCACAAGGTTGCCTCCTTGCAGAAATCTTCCTGATGAAACTCATCTGTTCCAGGCATTCCTCCCTGAGTCCTAAGCCTTCATCTTTGCTGTGTATGCCGCGTCGTGCACTGGCTAATGTCTTTGCTTTTTCTCGGTGGGTGGGTGGTGGTGTATTTTTCTCACTGGTGCTGACAACACGGGGAGGTTCCTCTAGGGAAGATCTGACCATCCGACTGACCATGGCACCTCTGTCCTTGGCTCCTTTGGCGGTCTGTCTTGCAGAGCCTCGCCCCGTGGACCTGCCTCAACCTTCAATAAATTCTCGGATTTGTGATGACTCCTCCCCGTCTGCCGCTTTATTTCCCCATCTGTCCTCGGGTCAGATCTCCAGGGTGGGAGGATCGGGGATGGGCCAGACGATGCTTAGGAAACCCCAGGGGACTAGAAGCCCCGGCAGAGGGCACGGCCCTTGACATCACCCTTGGGAAAGGTCGAAACCGTGACTGCTTTCCCAGGAGGACTGAAGCTCGGCCTTGACACAGTAGCATCTCAGCGCCTCCTCCTTCCTTCCCCCGGGAGGCCCAAGGGGCTTCACAGGCCTGGCGTCCTGTTCCCATCCCGTGGAGGGCAGCACAGGAAGCCGGCAGAGAGCACACCCCTTCCAGGATCGACCGGCTGCCAGAGAAGGTGCTCAAGCTGAGCAAAGATCCTTGTGCTTTTCCCTTCTGCATCGGGGCCAGCTCTGAATCTTGGTGACCACCGGCCTCAAGGTCACTGCTTGAGCCCCCTCCACCGCCCTACAGACCTGCCTTCAAAGACTCCAGCCAACAGTCCTTAGCGGGTAGCCTATTTTTAGCCTTTCTCTTCTGACCTTGGCCTAGAACAGGCAGAGAGGAGATGGCGCGTTTCTCCTTTTTCTGTGTGAAAGGCCTCCTCCCACCTTCCCCAGGAGTCGGTGCTTCCTTTGCCATCTGTCTCAGGAGCCACCGCCTCTGGGAAGCCTTCCCGGACTACCCACCACACAGACCAAGCCTTGTCCCTCATTGACTTTTCCAGGTGGGGGGTCTCCCGTGAGCTGTCGATGGCTCTCTCCTGAGTGCCTGCTTCACCAGGAAGCCTTTCTGCTCCCAGACACTCCGATGCATAATGGCAAATCAATCAGCTAGAAAATGGCTCGGAACTATCAGGTTTGTCAAAGCGTGCAGGGAAATCATTTACTTTTTATGACTCCATAAGACCCGGAGGCATGCAGATGGGAAAATATCCACTAATGTTTTCTGCAGATCATTTGAAAAGTCACTTCCAGCAGATTGTGTCTCTGCTCTGGTCTGTGGGAGGGAACCTGTCACTCGGTGCCATAAATCTCGCTGGCCCAGCTCCATTGTGTGTGCCCTTTGCCGAGCCTGTGATGCTGGACAAAAGGGGCCGGGCGGGCCAATCGGGGCAGGCATTTCATAGTCAGCTTGGAGTCATCCTTTTTACCCTAAGCCACAAGTGGGAGGCGTTTGTTATCAGAGAGTTCCATCCGTCATGTTTGGTCGGTAAGAGCAGGATGAGCTAATTTTTGGAGCATTATTTATTGGAGTTGCTCCCAACCTGACCCTCCTTGGCCCATGTGCATCACACTTTGCTGGCCACGTGCAACAGCAGAGATGGGGGTGGGGAGGCACGTGAAGCAGTGGGCAGGAGCTCAGGGGGGCACTCAGCCCACCTACCAGATGTTTTTCTTCCTTTTCTCCTGCCCTTTTATTTTGTTCACATCCATTTCGGCAGAGAGATTTGTCATGGATGGAAATTCTCAATGTAATCTGCTCGAAGAAAGACAGCCTGGCTAGGAGTTCTAGCAAGTCGTCAAATATGTTCCAAGGATGCTCCCAGGTGTGAGGGGGATTAGGTGGCTGTGTGTGTCCAGGGACATCCGTCCATGGCCGAGAGGGAGCACGGTCAGGCCTGTGCTTCCAAGCAATGAGAGCCAGAGGCCCGCTGAGCCCCTCCTGTGTGGCAGGGGCCAGGATGGCAGGGGCACTACTCCATCACACAGGGAGCCTGGGACCCCAGAATGGGCAGCCTGGGACCACCATGCCCTGTGACGTTGGGCAAAGACTTTTAACTGTGCATGGGCAAGGGGACTCCATTTATCAATGGGGAGAATTGTAGCCTCTGCACTGCCTCGTTTCCTCAAGGCGTCATGACAAAATGAGTTAATACGAGCGGACAAGGTATTTCGCAAAACAGAAAACATCCTGCAACAGACAAGAGCTAAAACTAGGATTCGGGGCAAGGACCACATGTGCCTTGCCTGCCCCTCTGCTCCTAGTGCCCGGCTCATGCCTGGGATATGATTGCTCAATAAATACATGCATGGATCAAAGAATGAGGGGGAAAGTGTATAATTTGGGGTTAGTGATGACTTTTGACTCTAGTGGTCCCAACTTTAACACATGTCAGAATTACTGAGAGGGTCTTTTAAATGCAGTTACTGGACACCCCTTTTTTTCCAGATGCTGATTCGGTGGGTTTGGGTGGGGCCCAAGAATGTGCATGTCTAACAAATCCTCAGATGATGATGTGGGCCCTGGTTTGGCAACCGCCCATCTTTGAGAGCCCCTGCTCTCAGCTAAGGATCAACAGTTGGTAGCCAGTAAGCAGAAGCTGGCCTGTGGATGTGCTCTGGTTGAAAGGAAGGAGGGAAGGAAGGAAGGAAGGATGTGACCACCTTCCGCTGGGGGGAGTATTCACTGCCTTGCCACAGTCGCCACCACTCCCAGTGGATGGCCCTCGGGAGATTCTGAGCAGCTGTTAACCTGCCTGGTCTCTATGGCATTTGAGTGTACAATCTTTGACCTCCACTTTTCTTAAACTTCTTTTCTCCTGGTCCATTTTGGAACCTGGACTGTTCCTCGGAGCTCTACCTGTTGCCATCAAGGAGCTCTTCCTTCCGCTCAGAAACCCAATCAACCAACCCATCAATCAATCATAAGTCCCACCTCCAGGTTCAAGAGCGTGTGGAGTTGCTTCATGGGCAACACTGCAGGGAGGTGGGCAGTGGGTGTGGAATGCCTGCTGGGCTTCATTTTCAGGCTTCTTTGAGTAAGTGTGGGAGCAAGTTGATGCCAGCCCCAGCAGGCCAATAAATGGACCACCTGATGCCCACAGCCCAAGGTGCTTAGGTCAGGTCCTGGTCTCCCCTCCACCCCCACCAGCTGATTTAGCTTCATTGGGGCCACTCCCCAGACAGCCTATAGGAGTTCCTAATCTAGCCACCTGGAGCCTGGTAACAAGCTCTGGTGGACCCTATGGGGACCACCCAGTGTCCAAAAAAAGGAGGGATAATTGGATTTCAGTGCCCTGTTAGAGGCCACAGTTAGCATTCCTGCTGGCCCTACTCAGCTGCATTGAACCAAACCAGGGAAACACACACTAATCCAAGCCCCTCAAGGAATATTGACAGTGCTGGCTGGGTACCTACTGGGCAAGTCCACAGTCTGTGGTCAGATGCTAAGTGAGGTATCTTAGAGGGCGTTGTCCTCAAAAGCCTGTGTGTGGAGGGCTCACTCTTTTTCCTCTCTGGTCTTTTCTTGGCTGTGCTGGGTCTTAGTTGGGGCACATGGGATCTCTGATCTTCACTGAAGCGTGTGAGATCTAGTTCCCTGACCAGGGATCGAAGCTGGGATTCCCTGTATTGAGGGCACCGAGTCTTAGCTACTGGACCACCAGGGAAGTCCCTCCTCACTATCTTTGTGCTAGACCACAGTTACTCCCATCTTCATCCATGGAGAGTTTCTGAACTTGTGGAAGTCACATTTCCCTAGTGCCTCCAGTTTAACTCGGACTGTTAGCAAACAGACACTATTAAATTCACCACCAGCCATCGGAACAGTTGGAACTGCCATAAAAGTGTGAGCCCTCAGCTGCTTTCCATCCGCAGATAAATATTGCACATTGGTTCTTGGGACCTTTGTTCTCCCACCAGGGTGGGTCTGTCAATCTAGTTTCTCCCTGTGATTATAATGAAGGGCATTTTTAAAAGGCTTTGATGGCCTGTCAAGTTCTCCTCGAAACTAATTTAAACTCTTTTCTGCTTCCATGTCATGTAATTAGTGTGCTGGATATTTTCCATCTTCCCCTCCAGCTCCATTTTCTACCCTGCTCTGCGGCCGAGAGGCTGATCTCTATGGATTGCATTTACTTGGCCCCCTTGTCCTCTGGCTCCCCATTGTGTTCAGCCAATGGGAGGCCCTGAGAGGAGACCAGAGGGCAGGAGGAGAGAGGCTGGGGTAATTATCCCCCAGTTCCCTCTCTGTGGGGCAGTGGGGTGGCCATGGAAGCTTTCCCCTACCCACAGGCTGGTGGTGACTCTCTCCTGGAGCCATAACCCAGGATTTAAAAAGGTGACTATAGGACTGCCCAAACTCAGGGGAACCAATTTGACTCTGTTGTACTTTATGCACAGAAAAGGTCTGGATATAGGCTAGGGCTTCCCTGGTGGCTCAGTGGTAAAGAATCTGCCTGCAGTCCAGGAGACGCGGGTTATCAGGTTCAATTCCTGGGTCAGGAAGATCTGGAGGAGGGCATGGCAACCCACTCCAGTATTCCTGCCTGGAGAATCCTATGGACAGAGGAGTCTGGTGGGCTATGGTCCATAGGGTCTGAGAGAATCAGACACAACTGAAGTGACTTGGCACGCACACATTGACAGGCCAATGATCTGAAAGCCAGAGTGACTCCTCTGAAGAGTGACATTTCAGTTGCTAACAATGATTTTATGGTTTTTAAATTATGTCATTTACAGTGGTGGTTATTAATCATTTTTTTTCCTAATTGCATGATGAGGGAGGTCAGTCTTGAATTATAATGGTAACGATGGCCTATTTTCATTTGAGATAAATATCTATTGACTGCTTATTTGCTAGGCATCGTCCAGATCAGCACTACCCAACAGAGATACAATGTGAGTCACCAATGCAAACAACACATGTAACCTGAAAATTTCTAGGAGCCACAATAAAGAAGTATAGAAAGAAACTGGTGAAATTATTAATAATTTTAATAATTTTACTTTATTTGATCTGATATGTTTTAAATATCATTTCAACTATAATATGGGCTTTCCTGGTGGCTCAGGTGGTAAAGAATCTACCTGAAATTCAGGAGACCTGGGTTTGATCCCTGGGTTGGAAAGATCCCCTGGGGAAGGGAAGGGCAACCTATTCCAGCATTCTTGCCTGGATAATCCCATGGACAGAGGAGCCTGGCGCGCTACAGTCTATGGTGTTGCAGAGTGAGACACAAATGAGCGACTAACTTTACTTTTTTTAAACTATAACGTAAAATTATTTATGTGATAATTGACTCTTAGTTTTGGACTGAGCCTTTGAAATTTGGTGTGTAACACAGCACACCTGGACTGGAAATAACCACTTGTTTGACCTAGTCAGTGGCTTGTGGCTTCCATGTTGAGCAGCATAGCTCTAAACAGAAAACCATTTGCCTGAGACTTGGGCAATGAACTATTATTCCAGGCATAAATCACCTTCCCACCTAAAGTTAACTCTTTCACAGTATTAGAATTGCAATCCAATGCCCCAGGAGAGTTAATTCAAGAGGTGTTTTTTTTTTTTTAATTAAACAGTAGGGAAATTCCCTGGTGGTCCAGTGCTTAGAACTGATTGCTTTCACTGCCCAGGACACAGGGTGCAGCTAAAAAAAAAAAAAAAAAAAAAAAAGGACAAAGTAGGTGCTCACATGTTTTTAAACCCTGAGCAAAGCAGTTCCTCATTACCCCCCAAGATTCCTTGATATATAAATTGGGGACTATTTCTCCAAGACCCTGATTTTTTTTTCTCTTGTGCCTACTCAACTTCAATTGTTTCAGCAAATTTGGGTGTGGAGCTTGCCAGACTTTTCCTATTTCTGTGTGTCTGCTCAGCTACTGCAGCTTCCTACTTTGTCCCTGTCAGTAGTGGGACCTCAGCAGTGGGACTGTCTTCTAATCCTCTGGTCCAATTTGGGAACAGACTTTCTTAGAGAAGTGAGATGAATTAGGAGCCTTGCACAGGACCTCCGCACCCCACCTCCACTACTAGTCCTTGTATCAGAGAGAGCTCCTTCCTGCCTTATTCCTCCACCCAGCTCTAGCCTGTGGACCCGGCATGTAGGAGGTTCTCTTACCCGGGACTGCTGGTGCTTTTGGTAGAACTCTGTCACGTTGAAATCATCCAGGTTGACCAGTAGGCTTTGCTTACACATCTCACAGGTCTTTACAGCACCAAGATCTGCTCCTTAAAATGAAAGAATCTTGTTACATGTAACTCTCTTGGTGTTGACATTTTGAGAGTGAATTTGTATGTGTTAGGAATTCTGAGTTTCCGTGACCTTCTTTTTAAAGTGGGTCATCTTCTGTAGAAAATGACCTTGAACCTGAGATCTGAAATTTCCTTTGTCATTGTTTTCACTATTACGCAAGCTTCCCATGAGTGAAATTCCCGTGACTTTTAAATAACAGGTCTTGCTGTCTGTTTAAATATAAACACATTGGTTCATAAAATTGGAATTACTACATGGAGGCTGAGAGTCTGTAACACAAGTGTTTGCCAGAAGAGTGAACATTGGGTCTATGTTATTGATGTTTTTCCTGGTAGATCTAATGCAAGTCCAAGCAAATAAATTAGTAAGGACCAAATTGATGGCAGAAGCTATCCTTGATCTATGGCTTAAAAATCTGCCTTTACTTCTGCCCATGTAACTCCCCGATTGAGAAAAGTGAGGGACCCCAGGCCCATGCGTGGGCTGTGGTATAGCAATATCTGGGGTGAACACTTGAGCCTGGGCTCAGCCTCATTTGGGAAAAGGAACAGGAGGAGGTTCCCTTTGTTCCTGGTTCGTTGCTGTTGATTTTTTGTTTGGTTTGGTTTTTTTAATATATTTATTTATTTGACTATGCCAGGTCTTAGTTGTGGCACGTGGGACCTTTAGTTGTGGCATGAGAACTCTTAGTTGTGGCATATGGGGTCTAGTTCCCTGACCAGGGATTGAACCTGGGCCCCCTTGCATTGGGAGTACAGAGTCTTATCCACTGGACCACCAGGGAAGTCCTCCTGTTTAGTTTTGTTTTTTAATGTGAATTCTAGATTAGCACATTTTCCCCCCTTTATCCTATACCTCAGTGCAAAGTGGAAGATGCAGATCTATGGTTGTTATGTCTAAGCAAACGTGATGCCATATGTCCTTTCCCCCTGGTGTGTATTTTGGTTAATGATGGTGCATTTTGGTTAATGATGTACCAGTGTTTGTTTAATGCTTTAGAAAACAGAGAACTGGGAATTCCCTGGTGGTCCAGTGGTTAGGACTCTATGCTTCCAATGCAGAGGGCCCAGGTTTGATCCCTGGTTGGGGAATTAAGGTCCCACAGGCCACCAGGCATGGCCAAAAAAAAAAAAAAGAATACAGAAGACTAATCAGTTACTTGAATTTATTTGGTAAAGATGGGGTTTGTACAGTTTTATAACCCAGTTCTACTTTTCCCCAGTGGGGATACAAAGAGGTAGTAAATAATAGAGAATTTCAAAAGACAAGGATGAACACTGATCCCTCATCTGCATTTTGTTGACTTGATTTCTTTTTTTTTTTTTTTTAAGCAGCATTCTGTAATACTTAAGGCTATGGATCGTCCCATGTGTCCTCCAGTCTAATCCTGCCTAGCACACCCAGGCCAGAATTGGCATTTATAAGCATTTAGCAGCACTTTCATCACACATCTCATGAGTAATTTTTTTCTGTGCTAGATGTTTAATTGGCCCAAATTTCTAGCAAGATAAAGCATCGCACGGCAGGGTCATTAGCTGCTGAGATCCACTTGTTCTTTGCTCTCTGAAGGGCTAGGTTCTCTGCTCACTGTGCAAAGATGCATTTAAGCAACTTGGGCTGCAGTCGCTACTATTCTGCAGATGTGGAGAAAGGGCCTCGGGGAGAGAAGAGTTAACCAGTTCATCCCGAGTGTTCATTCCCTGATTAAATGGTGTGCTGTGCTTGGTGAGGGGGCCTGGCCACAACCCATGGGGACAGGGTCAAGTTCTAGGTCTCCTGGGTCGTCTAGCACAATGACAAGCAAGGAGGAGAGCATGGAGGAGAGAAACAGCCTCTGGCTCTGGGGTAAAACGTTTGCAGAGATGGGGACTCTGAAAGACATAGCAGGTCTTTTTAAAGTAAATGCTTCTTTGCATTGGTGTCCTTTTTTTTGTTGTTGTTCAAGTTGCTCTTGTTCATAAATATTTTAAAGAAACTTCTTGTTCTCTGCCAAGAAAACTACAGCTGACCTACTGACGTGGCTATATTTAGGTTATAACCTCCCCAGGGGTTGAGAACGGGGACTTCACACCCAGTTACATGCTCTGTAAAGACAGAGCTACCGAAATGAGCACAATGGGAATGTCTTTATCTAATGTGGGGCTAGAAAAATTAGATTGGTAAGCTTTTCCTGCCCCTGTTCCAGAAACGCATCTTGGCTCAGTTTCTGGGTGTCAAACCTCTCCACACCTCCCACTCTCTCTCACAAGTGAAAGGAAGGTCTTCTTGCTGGGGGTCTACCAGCTGTCCTGACTGCTGGGTGCTTGCTGAGCCCCAACCATGGGCCCATTTGTAGTTCCCTCCTTCCTATGAGACAATCTTAGCATCTCTGCTCAGGCCTCAGACAGGAGTAGAATTTAAGAACATTCCAGGATTCATCCCGGAGCCTTGAAAAAAAACAAAAACCTAAAACCAAAACCAACTTCTTTTCCTCCCATAATTTGAAAGTAGCATTTAGTCCTGATCCTGTCCGTCATGGGCCTGCCAGCAAGAGCCCTGGGACGGTGCCCCCCCTTTTCCCTGTTGTCGGGGCTCGCGGGTCCCACACGGCGGTGCCTCATGTTAATTACATATTGCGGCACGTGTGTCCTTGCGCCTTCCCCACCTACCTGATGTTATTTTCACTTTCAGCCATTTTTTCAGGCACTCCTGATGAACAAACTGCAGGCTTCCCACACAGCCGCATGGCTCCAGGAGAGGGTTGGTGAGGGAACCCCCGGCTATCTGACAGATGCGACACAAGTCTCCCTCCTCCTCGGAATCCTCCTCCAGGAGACTAAAAGGAAAACAAGGTCTCGTCACCAGGAGTCTGCGCGTCGGCAGTTTCCACAAATACTAGTTTCCGCAAATACTAGTTCCCACAAATACTAGTTCCCAGATCATCCTTGGGGCCGGGGGAGGGGGGGTGGGGGAGGCAGAGGGAGCCTGGAGGGAGGAAGGTTGAGGGAGCACGATCTCCACCGCTGTGCCTTCCTGGGGCTCACCCACTGCTCCCTCCGACCCTGCAGCATGGTTCCTGATAATAAGCGCGTGGATTCTTGGCAGGCTTCTTTGCAGTTACTGATGGGTGCAGCTCACCAGGAGAACCCAGCGCTCCTATCACACAGCTAGAGATTGGGAAAGGACTCCAGAGGGAAACTGAGCCGGAGGCTAGGAGCCCCTCTCCACACCTCGGCCACTGTGGGGTTTCGCTGGTGTGGTGTGTTAGCGAGTGTGGTGGGGAGGTGAGCGTGGGGGGATTTGGGGTCAGCAGGCCTGGGTTTGAGGCTTCCTGGAGTTTAACAACATGCTGCTTAAGCTTCCCAGGTCTGTTTCCTCAAGTGGAAAGCCATGAGGATAATCTGACAACTGCTACCTACTTACAAGGGTGGTAGGGCAGCCTGGGTGCAGGGGGTGGTGATAAAGTGCATCTGGAGCCTGTCGAGCTTCGGCAGGTGCAGACCACTCAGTAGATGCTGGTTGGGACGAATGATGAACCAGTGAACTTGGACCTGAGCTCACCAGTACCCTTGCCAGTGAATTATGCCGACATTCCAGAATATAAGCTGCTGGTATGTGATGAAGATGGAATTAATGAAAGTGTAAGCAAACATATTTGTATCTCATAAACAGTAAGTCAGGAATAGCTGGTGGATATTTCTGTAGGGAGGCTTTTGAGAAGCCTAAGGCTATTTTTTTATTCTTTAGAATCTTCATGGGCCTGGGGACTGTCTGGTCAAGGAAAGGAAAGTTGGCTGGAGACTAAAATCAACAGAGAGGAAGAAATAGCCATTGCTCTGGATATAGGAGAGTATGCTGTTAAGAGAATTTTCTCCCCAAGAAAGGGAAGTTCAATGAAAAGGAACAGAATTACACTTTCTCGTGATAGTCACCAACAAAAGAAGAAGTATGCCATGTTTATCAAAAAAAGACTCCCCCAGATAATCTATAGATTCAATGCAATTCCAATGAAAATCCCAACAAGCTGATGCTTAAGTGTTTGTATAGTGAAAGATTCTTATGGAACAAAATGGAGAGGGAGGCTTTGCTCTGATAAATTTATAAAGCTGCAGTCATTGAGATGATGTTCTTTAGGGAAAAACAAAAAGGCCAATAGGACAGAAGAGAGAGCCCTGAGACAAACTTACACACTTATGTTATATGACAGATGGGGCTCTGCAGGGGGAAGATCCTGGGTATTCACAATGCATACCTCACACCACACATTAAATGTCACACTCAAGTCCAAAATTAACTTCACATTAAGTCCTAAGTATGCAAAGCAAAACTGTAGAGATTTTGGAAGAGAGTAGGAAGAATGCCACAATGACCCCAGGTTACAAAGGATTTCTTAATTAAGACAACAAGATACAAATCACAGTCCATACAAAAGATGGATACAATTGACTACATTAAAATTAAGAATTTATTTTCATTAAGAAAACATCAAGAAAGAGGAGATACCAACTATCAATACAAATTGAGAAAAGATATGTCCAAAATATAACTGTCAAAGGATCAGATTAGTTGCCAGAATATATAAAGGGTTCATATATATATATATATATATATATATATGAAGGATTCTTAACATAAAAGAAAAATATTCTAAAAGAAAAATGGGCAGAAGACATAGGTAAGCATTTTATAAAAGAAGAAAGACAGATGGCTGTTTAACATTTAAAAGTCAAGAGGGACTTCCCTGGTGGTCCAGTAGTTGACTCATCTTGCAGGGAGCACAGGTTCAATCCCTGGTCGGGAAGATCCCCTGAAGGAAGAAATGGCAAGCCACTCCAGTATTATTGTCTGGAGAATCCAATCGACAGAGGAGCATGGCAGACTTCAGTCCATGGAGTTGCAAAGAGTCCGAGACAACTGAAGCGACTTAGCACGCACTGTGCTAAGTGTAACTATCGCTGAGACAGTATACATTGTACACATCATTGTACACATCGTTGAGACAGTATGTTAACTTGCACAGTGGAAGCTGTGTGCTACCCACCAGCCCAGCAAGTCCACTCTTATACAAATATCCTGGAGGACCCATCACATGTATGCCAGACAACATTTACAAGAATGATCATGCAGCACCGTGTACAGAAAACAGTAGAAGACGCAAATGTCCATCGACTTATGGTATATTTCTGTGACGAACTGGTCTGCAGTGGTGAAAGCAAATGCATTAAAGCCTGAAAATATTAACCAGGATGCATCTGCCTAATGATATAAGGGGGAAAAGCAAGTCACAGAAGAACAGCTATTCCATTTCTATGGAGTTCAAAAATAATAGTAACATTTCTACAGAATTCAAAAGTATACACAGTGTGTTGTTTAGGCGTGCATATACTCACATGGTGAAGCCATAAGGCAAAAAACTTCTAACAGCAGCAAGATAAAAAGCAAAGGAATTATAAATTCAATGCAAGAATGGTTTCCAGGGGCAAAGAGTCAGATATGACTGAGCACCACACACACACACACACACACACACACACACACACACACACACACACACACACACACACACACACACACACACACACACACACACACACACACACACACACGGTGTTAAGAGGGAGGAGATGAAGGGAGGACATGAGGAGGTAGGGTGGGTGAGGGGCTCACAAGCTCCAGTGAGCTTCTGTCTGCTGGAAGGTGGTCATACAGATGCCTAGGTTTTGTTCTAATTTTCTAGATGTGTGCAAATGTTATATACTTATTTGTATGTAACTAATCAAGGGAAAAGTTTAAAGAGTGTAAGTGGCATTGAGAAATGGGCTTGAAATCTTAAGTCATATTATAAAATATAACCATGTTTACTAAAAACTGCATTTATATGCAAAGACCAAAGACTGGAAACAAAGTTTTTCACAGTGCTTTTCTCTGGATTATAGGGTTATTGGTGATTTTTCTTTTAAGTTTGTATTTTTAATATTTTCCAAAATGAATGTTTTTCAAATAATTAGAATGGCATAAGGTTTATTATATACAGAAAAAGAGAGTGTCTGATAAACACAGTACACAAATAGCTGTTTAATGCATTACTACACCTAGATGCAGATGCATTTTTAACAGAAGTCATTTTTTCACCCAAAGGCATTGCTTTGGGATGATGGAAGTCCAGACCCTTGACAAGTGGGTTTAAAACTGTGTTTTGAGGTAGATGAGGATGGACTGGTGCTGAGATCTTTTGGCCCTTAACCCTGGGTCAGTCTTTTGGTAGTTTGATATGAAAAAAAAAAATGCCACTAACAAGGAAGTTAACGTCATCCCTGCAGTTGGAGAATAGCTATAGGAGTGTTGTGTGCATTCTAAGTCTTAAGTCTTATCTTTTCCTCCTTTTTGCATTCAAATTCACTGCCATGGAATTTTCTTACTTGCAAATGAATATTAATAAGTTAATGGCCCAGTGAGCCATACTAACACACAAGAAAGAGGGCTTGCCTTCAAAGAACCACTTTCCAGATCAGTAAGCCAACATCAGGGCATGGTAACCCCTAGGAGGAGTGAAATGGTCGAATCCTGACATGATGCTTAATGAAGGCTTTAAAAAGTATCACATTTCATAGTTGTGGAATATCCCCAAATCATCTCACAAGAAAGGAGAGATCAAAGAAAAGAGCAATTCAAAAAAGATCTGATTTCTTTCTCATGCATGAGAAACAGCACAGAAAATGGAAGCAGTGATCACCCCAGTGTGGCCCTTCAGAGAACTGAGGTAACTATGGTAACTGTTTGAGACTGTCCTTGTAGTTTGGAAAATTCAAATTCTAGAACTATTGGTTGGATTTGCCCAGAGTCCCATGGGGGAGAGCTGGTGAACTTCAAGTGCTGAGTGGCTCCTTCTCTGGGGAGATAGCAACCTTTTTGTAAAAATCTCTTAATTGCTCGTGGTGGGGGAGTGGGTAAAGGCAAGCCCTATGTAACAGTCAAAAACCCTCGGGACTTCCCTGGCTGTCCAGTGGTTAGGACTTGGTGCTTCCACTGCAGGCGGCATGGGTTCAATCCCTGGTCAGGAAAGTAAGTTACTGCAAGATATGCAATGCAGCCAAAAGACATTCTATCTGGCAAACTTGCCTTTCTTACAGTTATAGCATGCAAGGGAAAAAAAACACTTTGGGAATACTGAAGACATTGGGCTGGAACACAGAATGTTTCTTTGTAAAGACATATATTTTAAAAGCAACAAAATAGACAATTTTCTTGAAAGAAGCAATCATTAAAATGTCAAGGAAGGGCTTACCTATGATTTAAAATGCCATGAACCTTTTTTAGGAAAGCACTGCTTAAGGCATTAGAGAAATGGAATTTTAAAAATATAGATGCATATTCATACATTTATGAAAACCCCTCACCTTTCTTGTATTTTCTTGAGTTTCTCAGGATCCGTCTTCATTTTAGGGGTTCCCTTTGCATTGGAAAAGCCAGGGAACTCCATTCTGCTCCCATTCTCATTTTGGTTTGGGAACTCAGACACTGCAAAGAACGTAAAAGGTATATTTTCTTGCAGAGACCGCGCCACATGCAAGTGGCCTTGTACATTCATTCCTGATGGGGAGGAGCTGGAAGACTCCATCAAGGACAAGTTACCCTGAGGATTCGGCAAGAGATTGTCTGTATATAATGGAGCCTCCTGAGATGGGCTTGTTGAAGTAACATCTTCTGCTGCCCTGACATCAAGTTCATGTGTGCTATCTACTGGAAAATAACTGCAATTTTCAGCACCAGCAAGTAGATTCCTGTTTCTAATGGAGGACAGTGGTTGACCAAACCTGGAACTTCCCTCCGAGTCTGAACTGGGAACTAAGGTAGATGGTGGGGGCAGGTCTGCCAGAGTATCATCTCTCAGAGTGAAATGTGTGACTGATCCAGGCATGTTATGGGACAAATTCATTGATGATCTTGGAGCTGTCGGTCTACCAGCAAGGAAAGAATCAAGAGGGTTACTAGACTCACTTAAACAGGCTTGCCAGTCTCTTTCATAAGCATGGGTCCAAGGCCTCTCTTCCATAGAGATACCATCATAGGATACATTTTCAGCATTGATGTCATCCTCCAGGCTGGGTTCGGATTGGGTGTCCCATGAATAAGAGGCCTTTTTCTCACTTTCACTGTCACTGCTGTCTTTCCTTTTAATAGATCCCCCATCAGACAACCCAGGGTTTTGAGATATCCTTTGCCTGACAGAAGATTGCTCTGTCACTGGCTCCACTGCATTGCTAATTCTTAAGGAGCCATGGCTGGCCTCACTCCTCCTTATAGAATTCGCTCTGCAGTGTGCAGGATTTTCTTCAGAATTTTTATTTTTGGCCTGAGTGGCCAGTGTCCCAAGGAATCTACTTCTCTTATAACTGGAAGGAGAACGGGGCAGGTGCATGCCAGCCATCAAAAGTGCTTCCTCCACGTGGGTTTCCTCTTCTGTGTCATCATTTTCTCCTCCAGGGTTTGAGGATAAAATGGAATAGAAGTCTTCATCTCGGAACCGAAACGTGGTTCTTCTCGGCCCTCTCAGGGTGCTGGCTGCAAGTGGTATCCCCAAGGACTCGCTCAATTCTTGGGGACTGTGTGTTCCTTGGAAGGCCTGGGGTAGGGCTGGGTGTGGCTTGCTCTGGGAGAGCGCGCTTGGGTCTCCTTTTCTGGCTCCCTCAGTGGGGGTGTTTTCCATCACCATTATTACTTGTGAGGATGGGACCAAGTTTCTTCTCTCTCGTGTTGGCCTCTTCAGCTTGGTGTCACTTGCCCATGTTGGGTGTTCTTGTTGAACTATTGGATCTGCATTAAGAATAGACAAGCTTAATCATTTTACTGTAGGTGCTCGCTGATGCAAGACCTTTTAATACCTAATGGGAGGGTCCTATAAGGCAGCCAACAAGCCCTGGAGAGGAAAATGGGCATGGTTAAAGTGGCTGGAGCTACTGGGAGTGTACAGGGGTGTCAGTCTCAGTTTAAAAGTAAAGTGTGAGTCACTCTGTCGCGTCTGACTCATTGCAATCCCATGGACTGTAGCCCACCAGGCTTCTCTGTCCATGGCCTCAGTTTACCACCTACAAATTCTGTTTTGCATACTTGTGGAGTTCAGGTTGGTCCTGGGGCAGCGGAGTGACCCTGAGGATACAGATCTTTTCTGCAGAAACTCTTGGAAGACTGTCCAGCCCCCATATCAGTCAGGGCTCATGATGAGTAAAACCTCTCATTCAATATGAATATGATTTTCATATTCATACCAGTCTTTATTGAGAAGGAAAACCAGCACTCCAGGAATGACTATTACAGAAACTACCAGTGCTGTCCCATCCCAGTTCATTCAACATATATTCAGGATACTCCTGCTTCACACGCAGCTTCACAGAACCTTAAGAAATGCATGGTCCACTGTGGCAGATTGGAGGAAGGCTCTAGAAACTGGTGCCCCATTAAATTGATGGTTGTGGTTACGTTTACTATTCCGTGCAGATAAAATCATAGCTCTCTCATGAAATCACGATCTCCCCTTTGTCACTAGCCCCTAATCAGTTTGTGACCTCTGGCCATGATAGAATTCCTCTCCATTGTCCCCTGAATCTAAAGTATGGGGAGATGTAGAAAGAGAAGAGAGGGTGAGTGCCTAAATGGGTGGCATCCTCTGAGTGTGAAATGGTTTGGTCAAAATTTACCTTGTAAAATTAATGAATAAGCACGACTTATTGAGGGCAGCATGCTAACTGTGCTATATACATTAGGAGGTCACATAACTTGCCAAGATCCTATTTCCAGTAAGTGATGGAGTGAACATTTGAATTCAGGTCTGCCTGATGCTACAGTTTGTCTCCATAACCACTACCCTGTGTTGCTCCTGAAGAAACAATTTCCTTGTGAAAATAAGAATCTACTTCATTCATCACGTGTGAACTGCTGAGCGTTTTTACCCTCATAGTGTGGATAGAACACTGGACCTACTTCTCTGATTCCACTCACCTGTGTTCCCTCTTGCCATCCGCCCTCCTTCCGCCCCACCCTCCCCTCCCCCGTTCCCCTCCCTGCTGTCTTGCAGGGTCTGGTGAGGTGCTACTGTCCTTTTCCTTCAGTTTCTAAAGCAATTCACCCTGTAGGGTGGCCAGCACTCCACAGCTTTGGGAAGGCCTGTGTGGTAACAGCTCAGGCAGGCAAAATGCAAATCCTCTGAGTGTCCAGCTTAGCTAAAGGCCAAGTCCATACGGACTCGCTTTAATGGAGGCGTCTCCCAGGCAGCACCAGTCCTGGTCCCTCTGTAAGCCTCTTTTTATTGTGAACCACATGGGACACTCAGGGACACAGTGAGAATCTTTACTCATTGGCTCTTCTGGAAATCAGTTAAGCTTTCCTATCAGGCTCCTCCTGGGTTTTATAAAACCCAGTAAGAGACGAAGCAGCGATTCTAGGATGCTCTGGGCGTGTGGCTGTGGATATACAGGAATGGAGATTTGTGTCCACCCAGGCTGGGCTGATGGCTTTTTAAAGAACAAATGCTTCTATGTAGCGATCTGAATTCTCCTGATATATATATATCTGTTGTTGTGCTCGTGTTCAGTCGTGTCTGACTCTTCATGAACCCTGGACTATAGCCCACCAGGCTCCTCTGTCCATGGGATTTTCTAGGCAAGAATATTGGAGTGGGTTGCCATTTCCTCCTCCAGGGGATCTTCCCAACCCAGGGATCGAACTCACATCTCTTGTGTCTCCTGCATCAGCAGGCAGATTCTTTACCACTACGCCACCATATGTGTCTATGTATAAATATGTGTATATTACATGTACACACTGCTATTTTTATTTATTTTTGGCTGCACTGGGCCTTCACTGCTGCATGTGGGCCTCCTCTAGATGCGGTGAGCAGGAGCTACTCTCTAGCTGCGGTGTGGATATCTCATTGTGATGGCTTCTCTTGTTGCAGAGCACAGGCTCTAGCGCGTGGGCTCAGTACTTATGGCACACGGGCTTAGTTGCACAGTGCCATAAGGAATCTTTCTGGACCAGGAATCAAACCTGTGTCCCCTGCGTTGGCAAGCGGATTCTTATTCACTGTCCCACCAGGCAAGTCCATATATATGTTTTTTTGTGTGTATATATATATATATATATTTTTTTTTTTTTTTTTTTGAGAAAAAGATAATGTGGAGGATTCAGAAGTATAGTCTTTGGTTGGTTACTTTTCATTTTGAATGTGACTGGAGAAGGAAATGGCAACCCACTCCAGTATTCTTGCCTGGATAATCCCAAGGACAAAGGAGCCTGGCCAGCTATAGTCCGTGGGGTCGCAAAGAGTCGGACACGGACTCAAGTGACTGAGTCCAAGGGCCTCAGAGATTAGCTAGCAAGTGCTGAGACCTGAATCTTCTGGTTGTTCCCTGAACACACAGAGCCGCTCCTCTGCCCTGAGTCTGTTTAGTTCAGGCTCCGGGAGACCCCCGCCCCCACCCCCGCAACAGGCTATCAGCTAGCTAGCTAGCTATCTAGCTAACAAGAATCAGCTTGAGCGGCTTCTGAAACCCAGAAACTGGAAACAGCAGGAGCCACAGCTTATTTCACAGAAGCCGCTGACACGGGCCTCTGGGTCAGGAGGAGTCGCAGGCTAAGTGCGGCCCTGCAGCGGTGCAGATTCCAGAAACACCAGGGAGCGCGTCTCCACCCTTCCTCATCATCCCAGCTGCCTCCCTCTTTAAAAATTCAGTCGCTGGTGTGTGTGCGTGTGTGTGTTTCCCCTAAAGGTGGCAGACTGTGCTATTCTATGTTATGCTATTTTAACCCTTTTTCTTGTGTCTATCAAATAGGGAGCAGATTTCATAGCTCCAGGCCTGGGATGACCCCTCGACTGCATATGTCCAGGGATGTAGTTTTCGCAGATCAGGCCTTGCAGATGCTTCTGAGGCCCTGCATGGGCTCCAGCTGTGAGCAGAGGGCCTGCTGTTTCCAGGAACCCCACTAGGTGCGACTGAATGTTGTAGGTGCAATGAGATGAAACCAGAAAAAGCACCTCTCTGCCGAAGGCTGTGGCTTTGTTCTAGACTTCTACATGTGCTTGACCAACAGTTTCATCTGTTTTGACAGCCATAAACTTTTAACTGTTTTCCTCCGATTAATAAAAGTAGTTGATGTTTATTGTAGAAAACTTGGGAGACACACAAGAGGATTGAAGAAGTAAAAATCACCAAGTATCTGAAACTCAGAGGAACATCGCTACTGTTCTGGAATTCAGAGGTGGGTTGCAAACTCAAGACCCCGGGCTATTTTTATTTTGCAGTTGTCTATTTGAACAATGAGTTACTTGCCTTCAGGTGGAGTGTGTCTGGTTGACTGCAAGCATCCTAGCCCTTGTTAGGTACTTCTCTTGCCTTACCCACCTGTCCCCTGAAGACATTTGAATTTACAACCTAGAGCTTGCTTATCTAGAAATACTGTTTTTAAAAACAAAATTGGGTATTGGGTATATACAATTTTCTGTCCTGCTTTCTTTCCCTAAACATTTTTATGTGAGCATTATCCCCTGCCATTAATTATTCTTTAAGAACATGATAATGATTCTACTCTAAGGGTACATTATACAAACCCTTCCCCTGTTGGGTATGTAGATTGTTTCCAGATTTTTGCTGCCACAGATCACACCATGATAGACATCCTCGCTCATACCTCCTTGACTGCAGGTCTTATTTTCTTAGAACAAATTCATAGGAGTGGAATTGCAAGCTCTCTAAAGACTAGGACACAGGTTGCCAAATTCCAGTTTGGACCAAGTGACCCTCCAGGTAGGATATGAAAGCATCTCTCCTAACTGTGGTGGTTACTGGGAATGTATGCTGTGGGCTTGGCATAGCACCTGAGTATCTGTACCTGGGAAATGTTAGTCAGTAGTTTCACTATCGGAGAAGGCAATGGCACCCCACTCCAGTACTCTCGCCTGGAAAATCCCATGGATGGAGGAGCCTGGTAGACTGCAGTCCATGGGGTCGCTACGAGTTGGACATGACTGAGCGATTTCACTTTCACTTTTCCTTTCATGCATTGGAGAGGGAAATGGCAACCCACTCCAATGTTCTTGCCTGGAGAATCCCAGGGATGGGGGAGCCTGGTGGGCCGCCGTCTATGGGATCGCACAGAGTCGGACACAACTGAAGCAACTTAGCAGCAGCAGCAGCAGTTTCACTATCAGTATTGAGCTTTTTTTTTTTTTATATAATTTTGTTTATTATATTTATTTATTTTTAATTTTGGCTGTGCTGGGCATTCATTGCTGTGTGGGCTTTTCTCTAGTTGGGGTGAGCAGGGGCTACTCTCTAGCGGGCCGTGTGTGGGCTTCTCTTGTTGCAGAGCAGGTGCTCTGGGGTGCACAGGCTTCAGTAACTGTGGCACGGGCTCAGTTGCTCTGCAGCCTGTGGGATCCTCTTGGATCAGGGATCAAACCCATGTCTTCCGCATCAGCAGGGGAATTTTTCACCACTGAACCACCAGGGAAGTCGTTGAGCATTATTCTAGAAAAAGACCTTAGCCAATTTGGTAGGCCAAATTTCTCTCTTGTAAATTTACATTTACTACTGAGTGAGCTTGAACTTTTTATCTGCCACCCCCCACCCCAGATTTTATTAACCACCTGTATTATTTCTTCTGTGAAACTGTCTGCAGTGCCTCTTCCCCAGTTTTTCTATTAGGTATTCATGTTTTCCTTATTGATTTGTAAGCGCTTTCAATATATTAGCTCTCTGTCACGTTTGCTTTGGATCTCTTGCTGACACAATTCAAACATCTGGCTCCTACTCCAACTTATGCAAACGACTTTATTATACTTATTTATTTATTTATTTTGCAAACTACTTTGGAATGTGAAAAAAAAAAGGATTAGAGGCAAGATAAGGAGTCAGGGGTATAATAGAAGATCAGGACAAATTCTCAGTGAATCTCAGCATAATGGAAGATATCTTCTGGGCACACGTGGAGGATTAGATGAGCCTGGTGGGTCAAGGGATGTATGATGCGTGGGGAACCTCACCTTCCAAACAGCAGTTTGGAGTTTACTGAGGACTGTTGGGGAGATGGCAGGAGAAACTAGCGTAGCTGAGTGCCCGCGATATTCAAGTGCTGCTGAGAATAGCACTTGCTTTCGTTATTCTAGCAAGGCAATGAGGTAGATTTCATTATACTTATTTTAAGACATGGGCATTGTAACCCAGACTGGCTTCTTGACCACCCCAGGCTGCACTGCTGGGAGGAAGGAGGGCTGGAATTAGAAGTGAGGTCCGCCCTTCCTGCCAGGAGGCATTAGATCACTGGGGGCCTGTGGACATTGAGTTGTTACAGTCACATGTGCTCTAATCACCCCTAACTTCAAGCCATCCGAGTGTATGTTCTATATTTACTTGTGTCCACCACAGTACACATCGACCTTTTAAGTAAAGGCTCCTGCGCTCAGTGGGTGGTGAGGAAATGTGATGCTCACTGGCTCCCCCAAGGGGATGAAACAGGTGCTTGGCTGGCAAGGTGGGCTGTCAAGTGTCCCCTTCCTTGACGCCCAAGGGGGCTCCTTAGGACCTATTCCTCCTTTGCTTTGCCACAGCAGGAGAGGACAGCGTGATTAGCAGAACAGCGTGGCTCGGGCCTTGGGATGAAAGCTCAGGACCAAAAGAGATGTCGGCCAAACCAGTGTTTTGAAATAAAGCCTATATCCGCCTCTATGTTATTTCTTACACATTAAGATCTTGACACCTTGGATCAGAAGAGAGAAAATCTCTGGGGGAGGTGAATTGTCTGCCATCCACAGACCTCTATCCTCCCCTCCTGGGAGGCGGGTGGGGAACTGCGGCGGGGTGAGACATCCTCAGGGCTGGAAACTACTTCTTTACCCTCCCCCTCCCCCACCCACTCCCATACCTAACACCCACCACCAAAATACCCTCTCCAGAAGCCTAACGGCGGGCATCCATCCACTCAAAACCTTTCATGGTCTCGCTTATGGAGTAATGGCAGAGAAAATGAAAACTCTCCCCGCCCTGCCTTTTCCTACCAGCCTCCCTAGGAGAAAGAAACTGGATCCAATAGTTTGTTTTTAAAACCTTTTAAGTGTTTCATTGTAAGGTACACTCTCTTCACATAAAAAGCACATGGAATTCAGCATGTAACAGCTCAAATCAGTCTCTGAGGTCAGAGATGTATGAGCATCCTTACCTATTCCCCCGAGGGTAGGTACCTTCCCAGGCCGCTGCAGTTTCTGTCTGCTTTTGTTCCCAGACAATCGTGGGCTCTGCATCTCTGGGCTGACTGTCAGTCTCCCCAGGTTTGGCCTCCTCTTCCTTGATAAAATCTGTGGTGCCTGGGCTGCTGAAAAGTGCAAAATCTTTTTAATAATTTTTTATAGGAAAACATCTTCATAGAAAGACTGCTCAGAGGGCCTGTGGTGGGGAAGGAGGTTAAGGGAATTAAAAAAAAAAACCAAAAAAAACAAAAAATAGGAGGCGAGGGCGAAGCTGGATTTGAACCCTGGTTCGATAACCTTGTAACCACATGGGCTTGGACAGATCACTTCCGGGAGCCTCAGTTTTCCCCACCTGTGACATGGGAATAATAATACCTACTTCACAAGGCTCTGATCACCATTCATGAGCACCCCCTGACACCTGCCATGTGGAGTCTGAAGGGGGTCCTTCCTTTTGCTAAGAAATTTCTAGCTTCCAGTTCATAGATATTGGGATGGGCTTGCTGGTAAAACCATCAAGAGCCTTTACCTTTGGGACACACAAAGCCTGGCTCCCCATGTCCTCATCCAAACGTGAATCACAGTCTGTTCTGCACCTACACATTCATATCCTCAGGTTGTTTATTAGCAACTAATATGGCATTCCAGAAAGATTCCAAGCATCTGGGGACCTTTTTTTTTTTTGCTTGTGTGTTACCCACCACTGGGTGGGGTTGATACATTCCCAGAAAGACAGTAACTGAAGTGCCAAGTCGAATTGAGTTACCGGTAATATATTTTTTTAAAGTCACATTTTGAATTAGGTTGCTAATTGGTATGAATAATCTCAAGTTTCCTCTTCACATGTATTAAGTCTCAGTGCATGTGAGCTAGGGAAAAGGGTTTTGCTGTTTTCCAAGCATCTCTACAAGTTCTCAAGTTCACAGGCAGTTAGATTGTGAATTTCTAGATGAAATGCTTCCAGGAGAATTTGCCTGGCTCATCTCCTCTTGGACAGTTCAGAACTTTCACAAATAGCCAGCAGTCAAGGGGGAAGGGGGTAAAGCTGGGAAGGGTCTCTGAGTTGTATGCAAGAGAACAGCCTTCCTTGGCACGTGAAGATGACTGGATTTATGTCCCACAGTGTAAGTTGTGGTTATGTGGATCTTTTTAAATCAGATTAAGGAAAGGAATGGAAGTTCTCCTTGGCTGCCCGTGAAGCCTGGTTTAAAACAATGATTAGCTACAACCTACTTTCCCTGACAGGCCCTCATTGGGGAACTTGCTAGAAGGGGGAGCTGCCGGTGGTGTGGGTTCCAGCTTAGGGCACGTCAGTGGAGCCCAGAGAGGTTGTGGGCTTGACCAGAAAGAGAATTCTCCAGAAAATGAGAACACATTCTTTGGAGGGTGTAGGATGGTGATTAGACAGGATCTCACTGACTGAGTTGGGAGAGAGGAGGGTGAGAGAGAGGGATGGAGGGCTTAACCGTAGGGGATCCTACCCCCCCACCCCAGGAGCTGCATTCCTCTAGCGCATAGGCTTCTCCCAATCACTTGAGGCCTTATTCCTCTGCAGCTCTCAGAAGTCATCAACTGCCCCCTGCTTAGCACCTGACAGATGGGTGCAGCAGGGCGGGGAAACAGCAGGATCATTCTTTACTGAAGAGGAAACAGGAGGACCAGGGAAGGGGCAGGCTTGGGGTGCAGGCCAAGTCCAATGGATATTCAGGACCTGGCTCAAAGGTCCTTCCCATGAGGATTTTACTTTGATTTCCAGCCGAATATTCAGACTTCCTTCACACCCCAGGCAGCAGCCCTCCTACTCCCCCACCCCATCCACACCCCTACACCCCCTGCCTCCCAGAGGGCCTTTTTCCTCCAGCCAGCCTGCACTAGCTTGCTCCAGCCAGCAGGTCCCTGGAGGTCTGTTTCCTGTTTTACAAGTCTGCTTTGGCCAGAACTTTCAGGGTCCTTAGGGCTTTTAGTATTTAAATATTCCAAGATTGCGTGAGGATTGTGTCTTTTCTCTCCAACTAGACTGTAAGCTCCTTAAGGATGAGGACCCTGTCTTAGCCAGCCTGTGTGTTTTCTCAAACTCTCTGGCAGGACAAACAACCACCACCTAGTATGTTTTATAGGGCTGGAGAAGGTGCATTCAGCTGAAAACTGTGTGGAATTCCAAAAGTAGCACCATTTTTTTTTCCCCTTGTGCTGAACACCCCCAGATAACCCAAGATAACAGATTAGTCTATTTTCCTGTTCAAAAAAGTACTTTCTTCAAGGCATCGGATCTCTTAAGTGATTTCCAAAATGATTTCTGTAACCATGTCTCCTCTAATTGAGTTCTCAGCAAACTGAAGTAATGAAACGGAAAAAAACTAGAGATGGTTTGACCGGGTCTGGCAGTGAAGAAAACCTTGCTGGTAGTGAAGCCAGAGTCCTCTGACTTTGGGGAGTTTGAACCTCAGTATCTACAATTGTAAAATGGGAATGTTCTCATTTCGTTGAGTTATCGTGAAGTTTAGCAATAATGTAGGTAGATGGTCTAACTCAGTGTCTGGTGCTTATTAGTTGATAAAAACGGTAACTGCTGCTTCTACCATAAACAGCGATAATAACACTACCAATAATGATTGGAAATCTGATGTCACTCCCCTGAGAGAACTGAATTTGACCAGAAATGTTTTATTATGCAGGCTTTATAGGTTCAGGATAACTTATTCAGCAGCCTTTATTCCTGTGTAATTCTTGCTCTCTTCTTTAATCCTATTATAAAATCCAAAAGACAAATAACAACTCTTTTTATTGTAATTTGTTCAGCAAATGCCTTTTCTGTGTAATAATCCAAGGGCTCACAAAGATGAGTAAGACATTTTGGCCTAAAGATTATAATCTAACTTGGCTGCACCACTGACTTCTTCCCTGTGATACCCTTTTAGGTTCTTTGGAAAGCAAAGTCTTATGAAATATTCCTTCTTTTCTGTCTGCATCTGCAGTTACAAATGAAGGGACCTAAGCTGCTTGCAGTGCAGGAGATCCGGGTTAAGTCTGCAGACTGGGAAGATCCCTGGAGAAGGGACTGGCTACCCACTCCAGTATTCTTGCCTGGAAAATTCCACGGACAGAGGAGCCTGGAAGGCTACAGTCCATGGGATCACAAAGAGTTGGACAGGCTAGCAGCACACAAAGTGCCTAGTTTGTATGTATCAATACATGAATTCCAGTTCCTAATCACCTTACTCACATCCAAAGTGAACATAACCTCAGGCCATGGGGGTCTTTCTAAGACGATCTTCATGGTAGCATGCTACATATATTAATTTTTAGGAAGACTAAATTATACTGACACTAAAAGGTAAAATATAACTTCCTCTCCAGGTAGTAAGACAAAGCCTTTGTCTTACAGAGGATAGAGCAAGTTGTGTTCAAAAGTTTTATTGCCAGGCAACCTATCAACCTGAAGTTTGTCAGTGAATTTTGGGAAGAATGTGGCTTGCTTTGGGCACCATGAAACCCATTCCTTCTAGTATCTGGGCAAAGGGATGCCTCCAGTAGCAAAGAAATCAAACAGCTGTTTACATAGAAGATGTCTGCCTCAATTGTCTTGACATTGCTGGGACACCAACTGTTGACTGAATAGTTGTTAATTTGACCAGCAAAGGGGAAAAAAAAAGTAGAAATCTTATATTTATACAAGACCCTGATGACTGGAGATTAGTTCAAGATAGTGGAGAAGAAGGGTGTGCACTCACCTCCTCCTGTGAAAGCACTGAAATCACAACTAACTATTGAACAACCATTAATTAGGAGATGCTGGAACACACCAAAAAAAGATACACCACGTCCAAAGTCAAAGGAGAAGCCACAATGAGATGGTAGGAGGGGCGCAATCATGATAAAATCAAGTCCCATACCCACTGGATGGGCAACCCAAGAACTGATGAACAGTTGTATCACAGAAGTTCTCCCACCGTTGTGAAGGTTCTGAGCCCCATGTCAGGCTTTCCAGCCTGGGGATCTGGCAAAGAGACTAGGAATCCCCAGGGAATCTCTCTGTAAAAGTTAGCAGGATTTGACTGTAGGACTTCCACAGGACCAGGGGAAATGCAGTATCCACTCTTGGAGGACACACACAAAATTTTGTGTACACTAGGACTCAGAGAAGCAGCAGTGTGACCCCACAGGAGACTGAACCACACCTACCTGCTAATGTTGGAGGGTCTTCTGCAGAGGCATGGGTCAGCAGTGGCTCGCCACAGGGACAAAGGCACTGGCCACAGCAGTCATAGGAAGTACGCTTTGGCATGAGCCACCCTGGAGATCACCATTAGCTCTACCATATAACCTGCAGATTCCAGGGATGGGTTGCCTCAGATCAACAAACTAACAGGGAGGGAATACAGACCCACCAGACAAACAGATTCAAGTTCTACTGAGCACAGCCCTGCCCTGCAGAGCAAGCCTCAGTTCTATACACCACCAGGTCCTCACAACAGGAAGTTTGCCCAAGCCTCTTAGATAGCCTCATCTACCAGAAGTAAGAAGAACTATAATCCTGCAGCCTCCAGAATGAAAATCATAGAAATGGAAAGGCAGAAGATTATGTCCCAGATGAAGGAACAAGATACAACCCCAGAAAAACAATAAAGTGGAGATAGGCAACCTTCCAGAAAAAGAATTACTCAGAGCAATGATAGTGAAGGTGATCTGGGATCTTGGGGAAAATAATGGAGTCAAATATTGAGAAGATGCAAGAAACATTTAATAAAGACCTGGAAGAACTAAAGAAGAAACAAACAGATGAACGATACACTAGAAGGAATCAATAGCAGGATAACTGAGGGAAAGACAGAATGGTGGAAGTCAATGCTGCAGAACAGAATAAAGAAAAAAGAATGAAATGAAGACATCCTAAGAGACCTCTGTGATAACATTAAAAATACCAACATTTTCATTATAGGGGCCCTAGAAGGACAAGAGAGAGAGAGGACCTGAGAAAATATTTGAAGATATAATAGCTGAAAACTTCCCTAACATGAAAAAGAAAATAGAACTTCAACCAAGTCCAGGAAACTCAGAGAGTCCCAGGCAGGATAAACTGAAGCAGGAACACGCTAAAACACATACTAATCAAACTGACAAAAACTAAAGATAAAGATAAGATGTTAAAAGTAACAAGGGGGAAAAAAAAAGAAAAAGTAACAAGGGAAAATGATAAATGACATACAAGGGTTAACCCAGAAGGTTAACAGCTGATTTCTCAGCAGAAACTTTGTAAGCTAGAAGGGAATGGTATATTTAAAGCAATGAAAGAGAAGAGACTACAACCAAGAATACTCTACCCAGTGAGGCACTTATTCAGATTTGATGGAAAAATCAAGAGCTTTAAAAGTTAAGAGAATTCAGCACCTTCAGTCAACTTTACAACAAATGCTGAAGAAACTTCTCTAGGCAGGAAACACAAGAGAAAGAAAAGACCTACAGAAAACAACCCCCCCACCCCCGCCCGCCGCAGGGCCCCTGACAACTGAGAACCGAGTCCATTTAGTGGCCCGTGTTAATTCCATGCACCTGATCATCCTTTAATTCCTCACATCACTGTATACACAGACACAGTTCTGGATAGACAAAGTCGAAAAGGAAGGTGGAGAGAGAAATACAATTCCTGAACCTGTACCCCTCCCCCACACCATCTCCACTTTATTGCCCAGTGCCTAGGATTGTGCCTGAGAGATGCCTTTTGAATAGGTTTTATTGCTTCTTTTGGATCATGGGCAGAATTACAGCTTAACCGCAAGAGCTGATGTTGCCCTGGTGGAATAGGCAGCCTTCTGTACAGTCACAAATAATAGGCTGTGTCTGTTTGCTGGTCTGAGTATGCTGGGAAATGTGTGTTGTCTCACATCCCCAGAGGAGATCTTAATGAAAGCTTAATTATGGACCATAAATGTGTTTTATTTAGGAACACAGGAGGTGGGATTTTTTTTGATTTGGAGAGATGTAGGGCCTAATAAGTAGTCAGGAAAGAAAACATAAACAGTGACTGAACCCTTTCACTTGTCCCTCCCCGGTGCGGTGCTGAGCGGGCTCTCACATCCAGCGTGGACGTCCCCCACCCAGTCCCGTCTCTGATGCCTCCCTCTCAGGGCCGGCTCTGCGTGCATGGCCATGCCTCTAGGACTACGATCGGACACGGAGGGGCCTGCTGCGTTTCTGGTGGTTATGATCCAAACTGTGCCAGACACAGGCGTGAAGAAATCAAATGAGTCTCGAGAGAGAGAGAGAGAGACTGAGAGAGGGAGGATGGGATTTTATTGGTCGCTCACTCCTTTAAGTGCTAGGAGAAGGCTGAGTGAAGTGGCTGCAGCTGTCTGGTCTCCCCCGACGCACCACACCGGCCTGCCGTGGGCCCCCCTCTTGTCCACCTGCCCTCCGGAAGCTTGAGGTTCCCCCCTTCTCTTCGGCTCCACTGTGCTGTGCGCCCTGCCTTGCCGAGGGCCGCTTACCACACGAGGTAGATTTTACTGGGCCGTCGGGGGCCGGGCAGGCATAGCACAGGGGTCTCAATGGGCCTGGGGCTGGAGATGGGGAAGTAGCACAGTGTGGCTGGAGACTCGGGCACCGGGGAGGAAGGAGAGGGGCTCAGCAAGGGGGGGAAGGGGGCTGGAGGGAGGTGTGGTGGGGTGTCCTGGCCCGCCGCTGGGGAGGCAGGTGGCACTAGCGGCAGGAGGAGGCAGCAGTAACTGGTATTGGGCTGCAGGACAGGGGAGAAAGCAAAGACGGAGCAGAAAGGGGAATATTCGACGCAGAACAGCGGGTGCTCGCTGCTGTCACCTGCACAAAAGAAAAAAGCAGTCAGGAGGGAACACTCGCCCGGGGGGCAGGACAATGAATGAATCAAAACTCAAAAAATTATTCCCGAGGGCTGGATGGCATCTCTGAGTGCCCAGCTCCTGCCCGGGAGGCGCCTGGCTTGGGTCTCAGAGTCGCTGAAGAATTAAGCAGGGCAGTGACATCACCATCACCCCCCTTTCCGGCCAGTGTTCTCCGGCGTCCCCAACAGATGCAGGAAAGTTCTTCCCCACTAAGTTCCCATGTGGAAGCTCACGGGCCCTTCTCCTCTCCCACAGCCAGTCTAATTAGCTGTTCTGGCAGCAACATATGGTGGTCTGCGGGGTCTCACTTAGGTAAGCCTCTCTCCCCCGCTCTTCCAGCTGCCCACCCCGGTTGGGAGGTTGTGGTCATGCCCTAATCTGGCCTTTCTGTTGCAGAGGGGAGGCTTGGGGGGAAAAGGGAAAGGAGCAGAGACATCCTGGTGGGCTCACGGGCAGCGAGAGGGAGCAAGCAGGAAGAAGCAGGTGGACAGGAGGGAGGGGTCCAAGTGAAGTTAATGATTTGTTTGCTAACCTCACACTCAATCTGCCATCCTTGTTGGAGGCAGAATATGGGCGCCTGATGGAGTCACGATCCAGAGAGACCCCCCTCAGGCAGGACATATCTCTCCGCTCTGGCGCTCGCTGAGCTGGGTCACCTTGGATTGACGGCTTACCGCCTCAGAACCTGTTTCCTTGCCTGCAAAATGAGACAGGTGTTCTCTCTAGCCCTGTTCCTGCCAGGGTGGTCCTGAGACCACAGCAGTGTGGCTGTCGCCTGGAAGCTGCCTAGAAATGCAGACTTGCTGCCCATTCAAACCTACCGAACCATAACCGGCGGTTTGTTGAGGTCCCCAGGTATTTCTGGAGAATTTTAAAGCTTGAGAAGCAAGGCTATGAGACAGTGGCCCAAACTTACGATGAGAATCACCTGTAGAGCTTGTTAAAAAACCAGCTTTGCGGCCCCTTCATTGGAGAGACATGCTCTGAGTCAGGACAGGCCCCAGGGGTGTGTGTTTTATAAAAGACCGCCCTGGAGATTCTTAGCAACAGAAGAGTTTGGGAAATGCTATGGCTGAACTCGGTTCCAAAGCTAAGAAGCCATCGTTGGAGCCATTACCTATAATGGAGGGCTCTAATCCTTAAGCACTTGAAAGTGTTGTAGGAGCTTACCCATCCATTTCCAAAGGCCTCTCTTGGCTCCTGGAGTGGCTCCTACTTCTTGGAACCTTTCTCTGTAGTTGTCTTTCCCTTCCTTCCTCAACTGTTCTTGCACCATCTCTCTCGTTACTCCGTCCACTCTCTCAGGGAAGACACTCTTGTGGTTTCAGCCACCTCTTACTCCCTGCAGACCCTTGGCTTCCTCCTGGTGGCCAGGAGCTCTCTGCTGAGCAGCAGACGTGGGTAACCAGGTGCTTCCTGGCATCTCCTGGCCTGACCAGGATGTTCCTAAAGACAACAGCTACAGAATAAGCCTTGCCTTCTCCTTGATTTCTCAGCCTTGGCCAAGGCAGCCGCCGTTGGCCTAGTTTTCTGGGCCAGAAATCCAAGATTTCTCTGATTCCTCCTTTTTCCTTTTCCCCATTCCTGACCCTCACCAAATTCTGCCAGGCTTACTTCCTTAAACACCCCTCCAGCACAGGCCCTCTCCCTCTGCTTTTGCTCCAGGTCAAGCCCTTCTCAGGTCTCTCTGGGTCCACTGCAGTTGTGGGTAATCTGGTCTTCTGGCTTCTGTCTGCCCTCACCCTCCTAGCCAACCCCCTTCTCTGGTCACAGTCAGCTGCTAACAACGCTGATCTGATAGAGTCCTTTTCCTGCTTAATCCACTGCTCCATCACCCCCAGCATGACATTCAGGGCCCTCGGGAGCCGAGTCCTTGCTTACCCGGAGGGCACCAACTTTACGCTTCCTAACTTGTAGCCTGATCCTGACCCAGAGTTTCTCAAACTCAACCTGTGCACACAGATCTCCCAGAGAGCCTGTTACATGCGGGTTCTGCATCAGTAAGGCTGGGCTGGGGTTCTTGCATTTTTAACAAGTTCTCAGGTGATGCCTCTGTTCCTTGTCTGGAGATACTGTGAGCCCCTAGACTCGTTGTAGTTCCTCCACGTCTGTCTGTCTGTCTGGCCTCTCTCTCTCCTCCCTCTTCCTCGTCCTCTCCCCCACACCTTTGTGTACTCAGCAGCTCCTGCTGGGTGCACCTTTCCTGCTTTAATCTCCCGTGCTCATTCGCTCAGTCCTGTCTGATTCTGTGACCCCATGGACTGTAGGTCGCCAGGCTCCTCTGTCTATGGAATTTTTCAGGCTAGAATACTGGAGCGGGTTTCCCTTTCCTCCTCCAGGGAATCTTCCTGACCCAGGGATCGAACCTGTGTCTCCTGCATTGGCAGGCGGGTTCTTTACCCCTAGCCACCTGGGAAGCCACCTTCCTCCTCTGGCCCTGGCTAAATCCCCTCCTTCAGGATTTTTTGCCCCACAGGCCCCTCCCAACACATCTTTAGAACTCACCTTGGCCAGGGTGTGTTGCTGTCCCACCCTACCACTAGGCTGTGAGCCCCTGAAGGCAGGTCCTGTGTGTGTGATTCTTGTATCCCCAATATCTATGTGGTGCCTGGCAGATAAGCAGGCAGTAAGTGAATAGTGAAGTGCTGACTGAATGCATGATGAACAGGAAAACCAAGGCCCCTTGTGCCATGCACTCTGAGATGGTGGGGGCAAGCTGAATGTGTTGCTAATATCCCATAGGTCCTGGGGGTATAGATGGATGACTTTATTGATAATCAAAGAGTTAAACATTTTAAATAATCAGGTTATGAACTGTCACATCTCAAACTAAAATATCTTTGGTTGAGCTATTCTCTTACACAGATGCTAACCTGGGAGCAGCCTACGGTGTTGGCAGCAGACTTCATAAGTAGAGGGGGTCTTTGGGACTAACCTTTACCTAAAGCCCAGTCTGTACCCAGGATTTTAGTCCTCACGTCTACCTTGTGGTGTTGGTAACAACTCCATTTTACTGCTGAGAAAACTGAGTTTGGAGAGTTTGCCAGTTAATCTTCATAGGGTAAAGTAGACCAGAAATCTGAACCAGGACCTCAAATTCCAGGCTCTGTGATACCTGTGTCCTTCATTTAGGAGCATTACCATACATGGACTGAGAATTAGGATTCAGCCTATAAATATAGGAGCATTTGCTTATGTCAGTTGTTTTCTAACTTGGGCAGACAGCTTGGAAAGTTGTTGGACGCCGCTGGACTTGCCTGGAAACCCATTCATCTTGGCCTCTCAGGGAATCTTCAACAGAACTGACTTGCCAGGTAAGTTATGAAGATTTGGGATTTGCCCTCAAATTTCTCTTCCTGGCTGCTCTTCAAGTGAATATTTCCCAATCCAAAAGAGACCACAGTTGTCTTAGAGGTGTACCTTTTAAAATATGAGTTTACTGCTTTTTCTTCATTTTAGTCTCCATCATAAGCCCACTCTTAGGCTGACTAGGTCTTGCTACTCCTACAAATCTGTATCTGGTAATGACTAACACTGAACTCAATAAGAAGCGAGGAGAATATCAGAACATTTGGCTCTGTTTTAAAGGGCAAGATTTTGGAAGCAGGCTCACCGGACTCCATCCAGATCACTTTTCCTGGCACATAACAAGAGGGACTCAGCCCGGGCTCCAGGTGAGAGGAGAGGGCAGGCAAGGGCTTTTACTTCCTATGAGCCTGGCACTGGGGGTCAGGAGCATCTTAAGGACTCTGGGTGCCAGACCCCCCACAGCACAATGGCCTTTGGATGGCTCTACATGTCCTGGAAAGGAGAGGCAGCTCCTGTCCAAGTCAGGACAGGGCTGGGAGGTGTTTTGGGAACAGGCAGGAGTCCAGGAGCCGGTGGCCCCCACAGCTCCGTGCACTTAATTGGCCTGCTGTCTGCTCTGCTTCCCACTGGTTCCTACAGGTCGATGGAAGGACTCAGATCCTGGGTCCAGACTGGGCCTTTGGTAAAGGCTAATCCCCAAGCCTCCTCCCTCTGCTTCTGAAAGAAGAATATGTTAACAGGGCCAGGCTTATTTTTCACTCCACATCCATGTTCACCTTGATTGTGAAATAGGATTTCTGAATCGATTGCATGTTAGGCCCAGATGAGTCTTGACTCGCTGCCTGAGTTTTTCATGTCTTTTTGGAGGGAAAGCAAATCTCTGGCTTGGTGAATGCTTTCTGATTGTTCATCTTTTTCCATTTGGTGTTTTGCTTTGGAAATTCAGGGTGTAGTAAAAGTGTCTGTGCCTGTGTTTGTGTTAGGTGTTTAAAAGTACAACTCTGATTTTTGGTAAGGGGAAGAAGACTGAGGAGGGGGGAGGAGTTAACATAAAGATAGAAAAAATTTTCTAGTCCATTCTCCTTATTGAATAAAGCTCTTGTGTGCAGGATGCCTTAGTGAAGTGAAAGTGAAAGTCACTCAGTCGCGTTTGACTCTGTGACCCCATGGACTATGCAGTCCATGGAATTCTCCAGGCCAGTATTCTCCACCCAATACTGGAGTGGGTAACCTTTCCCTTCTCCAGGGGAACTTCCCAACCCAGGGATCGAACCCAGGTCTCCTGCATTGCAGGCAGATCCTTTACCAACCGAGTTATCATACATGAGCTATCATATATGAGCTATGGTGCTGGAGGCCGTTCTAATGGTTGAGAATATGTTTTATCATTGAATCCTCACAGCTATGCTAGCAGGTAGGAACTGTTCTGACTCCCAGGCTCTGCCATTTTACAGATGAGGAAACTGAGGCACAGAGAAGTTACTTTTCAAAAGGACACAGCAAATGAGAAACAGGGCCCAGATGCTAATCCAAGCATTTTGTTGCAAAAGCACTTGCCCACAACTGCACGGAGATAGGGGACAAGGAGAATCATAAGCCAACTCATTTAGAAACAGTTCCATGGAATATATGAATTAATTTAAAATGCATGAATTCCTCCTAAGAGAGTGTGAATCACAATGAAAATCTGAGACCTTCTTGGTTATAAATCTATTAGTAGTGGGTACTGGTGGTTCCTCTCTTGTAAATAGCCGTTTTAGGGATTCCAGATGATAATTCACATATAAGGATTATAATGGAATATCACTACATAGGTTTGCATGTAAGTCAAGCCACATTCCCCAGCTGAATTATTTTATCCAGGAAAAGTGTGGAATAACACAATATGGAATGTTAGCCTATTAAGCAAAGGAATTCCACTGTCTTAATGGAATTAGTTTTGCGTAGAACTCAGGTCTGACATGGCAAGTTTTGGTAACTCACTGGAATTTTTGGGTGGCCCCCAAAATGCTTTAGAAAATTATTTTCCTGCAGAAGTGGAGGAAAACAGGAGCCTGTGAATTTACCCACTGAATTGGATGGATGTGTCCTAGATACTTTAGGTCCCCACACCTCTTTTTCTATTACAGCAGGGTATTTATCAGAATATTCTGAGTTGTCACCACCACTGGACTCAACTTTGCCTGAATAAACTCAGCTTGTTATTGCCTTGTCCATGGCTCTCATTTCACTGGACTGATAAAGGAATTCTGTGGGTGAGACTACACATGTCAAATGAGTGGATCCCAACACACCAAGACTCTACCTTTAGTTCACCCGAATTAACCCAATTTGCTATAGAACTGAATTGGCTTCTGCGTAACTGACATCAATCAGCAGGGTTTTTATGCTCGCTGGATGGCTGGGCCACAGTGGTCCTGCTCATGGTTGCATAGAGCTCGGACACAGTCTAGAGCTATAACTAATAAAGCTGGTGTTTTAAAATTTATTTATTGTATTATTTTTAAGCTGGTGGATTTTTTTTTTATCAAGGTGGTTTTTAAAGTCTTTTACTCCAAGTGTTGCTTGCTTAGTTGCTCAGTAGTGTCCAACTCTTTGCAACCCTTGGGACTGTAGCCCTCCAGGCTCCTCTGTCTGTGGATTTTTCAGGCAAGAATACTGGATTGGGTTGCCCTTTCTTTCTCCGGGGGATCTTCTGACCCAAGGATCGAGCCCATGTCTCCTCCATGGCAGGCAGATTGCTGCTGAGCCATTGGGGAGGTAACATCTCTTATTTGGTGAAATAATTATCCTTCTGCCAACCTGGCTCTCTTGCCTATACCTTGGTGCTTTCCAGCCTAGTAATTCCTCAAATTTGAGGTTTTATAGAATGGAAAGTGAGTTAATTTTCCTTTCCTGTCAGTGTTGTAAGTTCCATATGGAGTTCACTCAGTTGGAAGAACATCTGTGTTAATCAGACAAACTAAACGTGGAATGGGCCTGAACTGTCCATTTGAATGATTTATCTCTGCAAAGGACAAAACACAGCATGCAAATGGCTACCCAGTTTTAGCAAGAAGGCTAAAAATTATAACGAGTGATTACAGCTCCATTATTTAAACTTAAATTCAATTTTTTAAAAGACATCCTCAGTTTGATCCATGACAGCGTGTATTTGAAATATTTGAGGAGTGATCTTATCTGCCCTATTTCATTCTTAAACAGTCGAATTAAAAACCTAATTCCTACTAAAACACTTCAAATGAGCAGTTGTTAACTAGGAAGAAACATGAGGTCACTTCTGAGCATGATATAGGTTTTCCACTCTCAGAGAAGGAGATGTGGACAAATTTTAATGATGGAGCCTAAGACAGTCATAGGCAAGAACATCAGTGAGCATGTGACCAAACTTATTCCACACACTTACATTACAATGGAGAAGCCTGCTCACACATCTATTTTCAGCCAATGGAAAGATAGGAAAGATGCTCTGGGCTAAGACGACCAATATCTGTGGTTACAGCATCAGGAGTGGCAATAGTGTCCACTGCTACTGGTGGGTCTCTCCCCATTACCCTCAGCCAGAACTAGAATTTTTGCTTGCCCCAGGCAGCGGTGAATCCAGAGGAGCTGGTGAAGACTCTTAATTGGATGGGGTGTTAAGCCATGTTTATCCTTCCTTCACCCATTCATTGTACCTTTTGCTATAAAAGCACCAAAGGTGAAAGAAAATTTGGCCAATTAAATAGGAAAAGGAGTTGTGGCTTTGCCTGAAAGGACATCATTTCAGAAGTCAACTTTTTTTCCCAACTTCATTAAAGTTATAAAATATGCCTAGTTAATCTGAGAGCTGCCATTGTCTAAAAATGCATCGAGACTTAACTGGATGGGTGGTTGCAGAACAGGAGCTATTTAGGATTAGAAAGTCATTGTGCTTTTAAACAAATTGCATGCTATTTACGAATTCTCGGGCAGTTAATCTGGATCGTTTCCATTCCATTGCAAGCAGAAGATGGGCCTTTCTGCCTGGCTATCCCAACTTCCACGTCAGTTCCCCAGAGGAATCAAGTTTGTCCTACAGATGTTAGCTCTAATGGAGATGAGCCTGAGGGACTCTAAACTTCCGGCTACATTTATCCCCTCTCTGGATACTATTAAGTCGCTCCTGCCTGAAGCAGAGGATGGGTCTTTGCTTCAAAGGCAGCTAAAGAGTGAATTATTTACCAAATTGCACAAAGGGGAGGATTTATCAAGGCTCCCCTTCTTTTCCCCAAGAGAGGACAACCACAGAACTAGAAGACTTTATTACTCTCTTTCTCGGCAGTAAATTATGCCATTCAGATGCATTTGAAAGCTTCCCTTCATGCTCTGGATTGAGTCATAAAACTTGATACCTGGGGCCAAATGCCTTTATCCTCCCAGAAGGGTAACAAAGGTGAAAGGGCAGCCATTCTGAGCCAGTGCCACACAAAGGCAATGAGTGGGCAGAATGCGTGGGCAGTGGAGACCCTTACTCTGCCTACTTCACACCTCTTCAACCTGATGTTCTCTGAAATAAATCTGATCACTAGCAGATCATCAAACCCTCCAAAACCTGAATGAGCCACATGGAAACCACTGGGTTGTCATCGGACCACCTATCTGATTGTTGTCCTTAGTGTGATGCTAGACTTAAAAAAGCTTGTGAATTTCAAAACAAAACAGAAAACCATCACTCACCTTTTAGATTTTGTGTATTTCGATAAATCTGCCACTCACCTGGAGGGGGTTTGCTGGGGCCCGCTTTCTCTGATTTCTTGGGAGTCATGGTACTCTTATGTTTCTGCTTGACTGAGGTTTGGTCAATTGCTGGAAGTCTAGAATCGGTCTTACAAGCAGAACTCGTGGCAGATAATCTTGGTTCGGCTTGAGCATCCTCATCACCAGAACTCTACCGAAAATGAAAGGTCAGATCTGAGTATCAGTGATCAATAGGTCCTTTTTGCTGGGCAGAGGAAAAATAGACAAGCCAAATGCAGCAACCTCTCAACAGAGATATCAGAGTGTCTTGCCAGCTCAATGTGCCCTTTTCGCCAGTCAGATTTTCATGGACTGGGCATAGCAATTTAGAAATAATAGCAGAGTTAATGAGTCTATTTGGTAGGACATTATGAAAAGAATGAATTCCTGACCCTTAAGTAATTGGATGACCAATAAACAGCTCATGTTAAAAGCTGCACATGAAAGCATCCATGCATTTAAACTTCTTGCTATTTGTTATTTGAACTACTCCAGGGTGGGTGAGGAAGAACCATTCCTTATGTTAATCATATAGTTGATAATGAAGAGGAAATTTAGAGATGTATGTTGGGACTGAATAAATGAGACCTCAGTTTATGCTCTGAATTATCAGGTGCAACATAAGACCAGATTAATTTTTTAAGAAAGCCCCTACTTGTCAGTCTGCTGTAAAGAAGGTAAGGTAGGAAAGGTAGGAAAGATGCTCTGGGTTAAGACAACCAATATCTATGGTTACAGCATCAAGAGCAGTTAATAGTGTTCACTGCTACTGATGGGTCTCTCCCCATCACCCTCAGCCAGAACTAGAATTTTTGCTTGCCCCAGGCGGTGGTGAATCCAAAGGAGTTGGTGAAGAGACTCTTTTTTTTTTCCATTTATTTTTATTAGTTGGAGGTTAATTACTTTACATGCATGGACAAATCATGACTCACGTGGTGTCAGAATATCTTAACACAGCCTTACAGATGCAATGAAATCTGCCTGCAGTGCAGGAGACCTGGGTTTGATCCCTGGGTTGGGAAGATCCCCTGGAGAAGGGAATGGCTACCCACTCCAGTATTCTTGCCTGAGAATTCCATGGACAGAGGAGCCTGGCAGGCTATAGTGCACGGGGTGGCAAAAGAATTGGACACAACTGAGCAATTATCATACTTTGACACACTTAGAGTGAAAACAGCATACATAATTAGGAGAAACTTGGTCTTGAAGGTGATTTAAGTCCTGCCTTATGGTCCTAGGTCCTGGTGTTCATATGATTTGCTAGGTGATATGCTCCGTGGCAGATAAAACCAAAGGATTGCTGCCCCTCCTTCCAGGAAAAGGGTCACTAAATACTCCTGCATTGCACAATGGTCTGTATTGGCAAGTCCTCTGAAAATGTATTCCTCTGTCAACACAGAGTGCTAAATTAATGCCCCCCACGTCTCTCCAGTGGTGGCAGTTTGTATTGATCTTGCTCCCTGTTCTCGCTGACAGTTGTGGCATTTTCATTTTAAGCCACCTGACTCAGGAAAATACTTTGAATAGCTTTGAATTATTGGGTGCAATGTAAGACAAACTCAGCTCTCAAAACAGTCCCCTACCTGTCAGTCTTCTATAGGGAAGTCAGTACAAATCTACAGGTGGACAGATCATTCTTCTCCGGATTATAAATCATGTTTGGTAACTTAGAGCCTGGCGACAGCCTTCCAACAAATAATTATTGTTTCTCTCTGCATTTTCAGAAAACAGACCACCCTCAGATAAAGGGATGAGAAGAAGGAAAGGACATAATGAGTTGCTTGTTCTCCCTTTTCCCTTGTGAATCTGGAATTTAATAGAAATCCTTGATAATGATTCTGAAATGTCAAAGATGAAACATGAGGTCATTTCTGGGCATGAGATAGGCTTCCCATTCTCAGAGAAGGAAATGTGGGCAAATTTTAATGATGGTGCCTAAGACGGTCATAGGCAAGAAGAACATCAGTGAGCATGTGACCAAACTGCCACACACTTACATTAGTGAATGGAGAAGGCTGCTCACACATCTATTTTCAGCCAATGGAAAGGTAGGAAAGATGCTCTGGGCTAAGACAACCAATATCCATGGTTACAGCATCAAGAGCAGTTAATAGTGTTCACTGCTACTGATGGGTCTCTCCCCATCACCCTCAGCCAGAACTAGAATTTTTGCTTGCCCCAGGCGGTGGTGAATCCAAAGGAGTTGGTGAAGAGACTCTTTTTTTTTTTTTTTTTCCATTTATTTTTATTAGTTGGAGGTTAATTACTTTACAATATTATAGTGGTTTTTGTCATACATTGACATGAATCAGCCATGGATTTACATGTATTCCTCATCCAGATCCCCCCTCCCACCTCCCTCTCTACCCGATTCCGCTGGGTCTTCCCAGTGCACCAGGCCCGAGCACTTGTCTCATGCATCTAGCCTGGGCTGGTGATCTGTTTCACCCTAGATAATATACATGTTTCGATGCTGTTCTCTCGAAATGTCCACCCTCGCCTTCTCTCACAGAGTCCAAAATTCTGTTCTGTACATCTGTGTCTCTTTTTCTGTTTTGCATATAGGGTTATCGTTACCATCTTTCTAAATTCCATATATATGTGTTAGTATACTGTATTGGTCTTTATCTTTCTGGCTTACTTCACTCTGTATAATGGGCTCCAGTTTCATCTATCTCATTAGAACTGATTCAAATGAATTCTTTTTAATGGATGAGTAATATTCCATGGTGTATATGTACCACAGCTTCCTTATCCATTCATCTGCTGGTGGGCATCTAGGTTGCTTCCAAGTCCTGCCTATAGTAAACAGTGCTGCAATGAACATTGGGGTGCACGTGTCTTGAAGAGACTCTTAATTGGGTGGGGTGTTAAGCCATGTTTATCCTTCCTTCACCCATTCATTTGTAACCTCTTGCTTTAACAGCACCAAATGTGAAAGAAAGTTTGGCCAATTAAACCATGCCTGAAAGAGCTGGACACAACTAAGCAACAAACAACAACAAAATTATATTTGGAATCATGCACTTGCCTTTCAAATGCATCTTTCTCTGCTTCCTGGTTCTATCAACCTGACTTCCGGTTCTGAATCCCTATATTTTTCTTTTTTTTAACTTTTTATTTTATATTGGAAGATAGCTGATAGTTTCAGGTGGACAGCATAGGAACTCAGTCATACATATTACGAGTATGATAATCACTCTTGGGTCCAGAAATTACAGCTGAAAGTGAGTGTTTTGTCAGCTGGAAACTAAAACCACAATGGAAAGAACTAGAATACTTATAAATGCCCTACTGGGTCTTTTCCTGCTTGCTTCATTGACTAATCTTAAGCCAATCACTTCAACATTTTGTGTCTTCATTTGTGTCTTATCATGTACTCAGCCTCATGCATCTCTCTCCTGAAAACCCATTATATTATCCAAGGAGGATGAGCCTTGGGTGAAAGGAGTTGTAGTAACTCATTCTGGCAATAAAATGTAATATTAATATATAAGGCTGTAGCCCAGCATCCTGGGAGTGAATCCTCACTGTTACACATAGTGACTGTGTGACGTAGGGTTAGTTTTAGTTAGTTCATCTCTTTACCTCTCAGATTTTCTCATCTGTGAACAATAGTGCTTTCCTTTCGGTGGTTCTCTGAGGACAAAATGAGTTAAGATATGTTTATTGCACTTAGAACACTGCCAGGCACAGAGGAAGTGCCATGTAAGTGTTGGCTTTTGCAATTAGCCATTCATGTTAAGCCGTTTAAACAATTAACTAGCTAACTACTGAACATTAACTGCTTGCTGTTGAAACCAAAACCATAAGCCCCTCTGAGAAATTCTAATGGGTCTTCACGTATTTCAAAGAGCAATGGACAGCAAGGTGGGGCAAGTCCTACACCAGACTCTTGATTTCTTCCAAAGGCTGTATAATTTATGATTGTGACATAAGTAGCCAGTTGACATTTATCTAGCCTTAAGAAAAATATGGTACAATTTCCCTTTCAGACAGTAAAGCTCTAATGGAAAATATTTAACATTTAAAGATTATCAGACGATAATAATTAAATTACACTGATTTAAAGCTGATTTTAAAACGATGTCTCCTCCTCTTGCAATTTTAAAGAGCATTTACAATTTTCATTTCTTCTCCCTTATGTTCCTATGTTGAAATGTCACATGGAGGTTGGAGGCAACAGCACATTGCTATTCCTTTAAGAGGAAGAAAACTAGCTCTGTCTTTCAAAATCAAAGCCTGAAACATGAAACAAAAACAAACAAACAAACAAAACAGAAAATCCCAGACTAAATTTTCTCTTGGTAATTTGAAGAGTCCTAAGAAAGCCATGTTAACTAAAGAAACTATTGTTGAAATTAATATGTATATAGGGTATTATGATTTTTGTAATTAACATTTTTCAAAGATTCCCCAGCTTGCTCTTTGGGCATCGTCCATAACAAAGTTGAGATATTACCTTACTCAGAGCTAGAATCTCTCAAAAGTTCAGAAAGGGGCTTCCCTGGTGGTCTAGTGGCTAAGACTCCATGCTCCCAATGCAGGGGGCCTGGGTTCAATCCCTGGTCAGAGAACTAGATCTTACATGCTGCAACTAAGAGTTTGCATGCTACAACTAAGACCCATCACAGCCAAATAAATAAATAATATTAAACAATTTTTAATCAAACCAATTAAAAAAAAAAAGAAAGTTCAGAGAAAAACTCATACAGGAAAAAGAAATTTACCTTAGGGTATGTAAGTGGCACTGGACACTGAAGTAGGACTTTGAAACATTATAATGGTTCTGGTTAGACCTTCTGGAAGGTGGAGACCCAAAAGTTGGGAAGTGGGATACATTTTCTCAGGGATGTGAGAGTGACTGGATCTTTAAACAAGGACCTACTGATGTTGAGTCTGAAACGGCAAGGTGACACTGAACAGAGATGATCAGAAGGGCAAGGAGACAGAAGTAGTCAGGAACAGAGAAGATCAAGTCATTTTCCAGCTCTTGCCTGATGGCTCATTTCCAAGACCTAAGGAGCTGCTTCTCAACCGGTATGCCACCTCCCTCCCTCCCGTTGCTGAATTCTGATTGATGTGTGCAAATCCCATTGTAGCCACGTGTCATGTGACGGATGGAAGGCTGAGCTGAGTGGATCTTGTGACCTAGTGTAGAGATCAGGACATGACCTGCTGTGAATAAGAAAACAGGCAAAGAGCAGTGTCAGGCTGGTGTCAGAGAAAGCCAGTGTGCTTGTTACAGCTGAAACAAAGCATTCTCATGAGATTGTGAAAGAGAAGGATCAAGGTCGTGAAACTCGACGCTCAAACAGTGATGACACGGGAAGGGTGGCCAGGGGACTGTGGGTGCAAACGTGTGTCTTCCGAGCGGTGTCCCCAAAGTCCACATTCCTACTGCGCCTCAAACACAAAAGCTGCCTTTGGAAATTGAGGGCAGCTTGTATAAATATAGCACTGGCCAAGAAGTTCATTCCAGTTTTTCTATTACGTCATATGGGAAACCCCAAATGAACTTTCTGGCCAACCCAATAGCATTCTGGACAGGATGGGTACCTTTATGAATTCAAGAAATATAAAGTTAGCAGGTTCTATGCAGTCTCATAAAGCTGGCTAAATGTTTTCTCTTCTAGGGGAAAAAAAAAAACAAACACACAACTGTCAGGGCAGCAATCCCTGGGTTGGGAAAATCCCCTGGAGAAGGGAATAGCAACCCACTCCAGTATTCTTGCCTGGAAAATCCCATGGACAGAGGACCCCAGTGGGCTACAGTCCATGGGGCCATAAGAGTCAGACACTGCCTTAAAAGCTAAACCACCACCAAGGGCAGCAAAGTGCTTTCCATGTGCAGGACAATTTTGAAATTGCTTACCAGGATTGTAAACTTGAACAACAGTAAAGAATGGATTAGTAATTTTGGGGGGTGGGATTTGGACTTGGGTACCACTCACCTAATAAACTGTGGAAAATTCTGAAAGAGATGGGAATACCAGACCACCTGACTTGCCTCTTGAGAAACTTACATGCAGGTCAGGAAGCAACATTAGAACTGGACATGGAACAACAGACTGGTTCCAAATAGGAAAAGGAGTACGTCAAGGCTGTATATTATCACTGTGCTTATTTAACTTATATGCAGAGTACATCATGAGAAACCCTGGGCTGAAAGAAGCACAAGCTGGAATCAAGATTGCCAGGAGAAATATCAACAACCTCAGATATGCAGATGACACCACCCTTATGGCAGAAAGTGAAGAGGAACTAAAAAGCCTCTTGATGAAAGTGAAAGAGGAGAGTGAGAAAGTTGGCTTAAAGCTCAACATTCAGAAAACTAAGATCATGGCATCTGGTCCCATCACTTCATGGGAAATAGATGGGGAAACAGTGGAAACAGTGTCAGACTTTATTTTTTTGGGCTCCAAAATCACTGCAGATGGTGACTGCAAGCCATGAAATTAAAAGACGCTTACTCCTTGGAAGGAAAATTATGACCAACACTAGATAGCATATTAAAAAGCAGAGACATTACTTTGTCAACAAAGGTCTGTCTAGTCAAGGCTATGGTTTTTCCAGTGGTCATGTATGGATATGAGAGTTGGACTATGAAGAAAGCTGAGCACCGCAGAATTGATGCTTTTGAACTGTGGTGTTGGAGAAGACTCTTGAGAGTCCCTTGGACTGCAAGGAGATCCAACCAGTCCATCCTAAAGGAGATCAGTCCTGGGTGTTCATTGGAAGGATTGATGCTGAAGCTGAAACTCCGATACTCTGGCTACCTCATGTGAAGAGTTGACTCATTGGAAAAGACCCTGATGCTGGGAGGGATTGTGGGCAGGAGGAGAAGGGGACGACAGAGGATGGGATGGCTGGATGGCATCACCAACTCGATGGGCATGAGCTTTTTTTTTTTTGGACATGAGTTTGAGTAAACTCTGGGAGTTGGTGGTGGACAGGGAGGCCTGGTGTGCTGCAATTCATGGGGTCACAGAGTTGGACATGACTGAGCGACTGAACTGACTGACTGACCACTCACCTAAATCCCACCGCTTCTTTACCCTGTTTGTGTCTCCCACCTGAAGACGTGGCTGCCAGATGCGGTTGGACGAGGCCAGGCTCAGCAGGAGGCGCTTTTGGGAGTCAGCTGGGCTGTCATGTGCATGAATTTCACGAGCTGTTGTCTCTGCCAACGATGGCTATAGAGAATGCGCTCCTGTCTGCCATCTTTTCTTTGATTCTCATGCTAGCAAGTTGGAATGGTCCTGTCTGAGACACTGACCTGAGAGCAACAGTGGCCTTAGGGGTTCACATCTTCATAGTCTTTGATCACCTTTGGGGCTGCTCTCTGAAGGAGAGGCACTGTGGGACTTTAATAGAACCTGCTTCTTGTTTACGAGACATCCCCCTGGGGAAGGGCCTCTGGGTGAAAGCTTTGCAAGCTACTGAAATGGCAAACGTGACCTGTTTTATGACACTCGCTAGTATTTCTTAAACCCAACTGAATCCCTCATGTGCTTCGGAAATCAGGGTTGGTTTACATGGGTGGTAACCATACATTTTCATGCTTGGGGGACAAGCGAATGTAGTGTTCTCTGAGATGGAGTTCAGTGTGGTGGGCAGTGAGTGAGGAAGTGGCATGTGGCCAGGAAATTGTTGGATTTAAAAAATTTGGACACTCCAGTACAGTGTTCTGTAGCACACCGAGGCCGCGCTCTGTGAGAGGAGCATCTGAAGAACGTGAAAGATGGCCCTTAAGTGGAGGTCATCCATGAAAATACCTCCTACTCGAAACAATAAGTCATAGAACATTTAATTGAAAATCATCAAATGTACCTACTGTGTCTTCAGCCCCCACATACAAATAAGGTGCTTGCAGTGTGTGCATGCTCAGTCATGTCCAGCTCTTTACAACTCCATGGACTGCCAGGCTCTGCAGTCCATGGGATTTCCCAGGCAAGAATACTGGAGTAGGTTGCCATTTCCTCCTCCAGGGGATCTTCCCAACCCAGGGATTGAACCTGCATCTCTTCCATCTCTTGCATTGGCAGGTGGACTCTTTGCCACTGCTCCATCTGGGAAGCCCGTGCTTGCAATGGGAGAGGCGCAATACTAGCCATACTGCAAAACTATGTTTAGTTAAGTGATAAACTGGGTGGTACCAATTCTAAATTTCAAAGGCATTCACAGCAAAAAAGAAAAAAAGAAAACAAGAAGTTAAGGGATGCTTCATGGAGGAGGTGGTATTTGCTATGAAAGACTGATAGGAACTGGCTTTGGCTGGAGTCAGCACAGGCGCCAAGGTGTGGATAGAATGAGACACATGTGGTGTGATCCTCAGTGATGCACGTGGCCAGAACAGAAGGCATGGGGAGGAGAGGTAAGAAATACAGCTGGCTGGCACAGTCCCCCACACATTTCGGGGGTCTCTGAGATTCAAGCAAAGGATGGAGAATCAATGCATTGGAGAATAGGGTCCAAATGAAGGTTTCTGAGTTGAAAGCTGTCATTTTAATGTGGTATTTGTGGTTAAGATTAGTTTGTATGTTTCTTTCAGGGAGAAAAAAATGAAGCATCCAGCCAATTTGCCAGTGAAATGATGTTTTTGTAGTTTCAATGGCTTATTTTCATAAAATGTAAGTCTTTTCTTTATTGCAAGAAAAATGCATGTTCATAATGGAAAACTAAAGACAAAGAGAGAAATTTTAAAGCATTCAAAGCTCCATTAACCTTGGAATAAAAACTGCAAATCGCTTGGTCTGTGTTGTTTCAGACCCCTTTTTAATGACTCTGTTGGAGACTGCTAGCTTTCCACTGAAATCCCTGCTCAAGTGATAAGAGCTGCAGCTGGGATGTGGCTGCACACCTCGAACTCAATGACTCAGTTTCCCGCACAACGAGGTGTTGCCCCAGGAGGAAAGGCTCCCTAATGGGGTGGGAGCAGGAGTGATGTGTGCGGCCTGCTTCAGAGATCATCTCTGGCCCTGCACCTCAGCTGAAAAGGCAACAGCTTTGAAAGTCATGTGTTAAACAGAAACACCACAGGCCTGAATCCCTGTGAGTCCTAGTGGAGGAGAGATGCCTTCTGATCCGGTTCAGCCAACCTGGGCCGTCATAGCTGCAAGAGATAAACCTCTGTCTTGATTGAGTCGCCACATTTTTGGTCCCTTTGTTAGAGCAGCTAACATTACCTTACACAGATGTTTATGCATCTGCATAAATGTTTCTTTTCACAGAAATAGAATTGAACCATACTTTACATTGTCACTTAACAATACATTGCATCCATAGATACCTTTCTACAATTTTTTCAACGTTATTTTGAAAAATTTCAAATCTATGGAGAAGTTGAAAGAATAATAGAAATAACATCCATTATCCTTCACCTTGCCAATTTGCTTTCTCTCTCTCTCTCTCTCTCTATATATATATATATATATAATTAATATATATATTCTTTTTCCAAACAATTTCAAAGTGACTGGACTTCATGATACTCTACCCCTAGATACTTCAACATGCATCTCCTATCAAAATAGCCATTCTCCTACAAAGCCACAATACAGTTATCCTATCCAAGAGAATTTAATAGTTTCATAACATCACCTAATATCTAAAGCATATTCAAACCAAACTGTCACCAAAATGCTTGTTTTGATCTACCATCCAATGAAGATACACCAGTTGTGTGCACTTGTTATGTCTCTTTAGTTCTCGACCCTTTTTGCCTTTTCATGATTTTTACTGTTCGAAAAGTCTCAGCCTCATAGAAGGTTGTGTGTTTTGGATTTGTAAGCTTTCTCATAATAAAATTCGGGTTAATTGTTTTGGGTAAGAATATTCCATGGGTGGTGGTATCCATCTTTGTAACATCACCTCAGCACCAAACAACGCTATTTGGTCTCTAGGGTAAGGAGCTGACTACTAGATTTCTCCAATATAAAAGTGTATTTTTCCCTTTTGTAATTAGTAGGTAATCTATGGGATGATTCTTTGACACTAAATAGCCTATTAATTACACATTTTTATCCAATAATTTTAGCATCTTTTGATGTGCTTTGCCTGAATTGATAATTACATCAAAGTAGTGAAAGGATGATTTTTCTATCATTTCTTCTACAATTATTAGCTGGTATTCTTCTCTAAAGAAGAACTTTCCTTTCCTCCCTTCTTACTTGTTTACTTGTTTGTTATCATCATTGTGGTCTCACAGGCATATTTTATTTAATTATCTCATCACATTTTTTGAGGCTCAAATTATACTAGAAGTGCTGAATGGGAATTCATTCTAGTCTGCTGTTGACTTGAGTCTCTGAGCACTTCTTTGCTTTCTGGTACAGTAAAATTTCATAGCCTAACCTTGTACTTTACCTGGCTCGGACCTAAAATCAGTTGTTTTCCCTGTAAGCTCCGGTTTCTTCTAGTTTAGAAAGCTATTTAGAAATCAATATCTGCTTGCTATGTGCATTCATTGCAAATAGAGGGACAGTATTCCTAAGTCTTTTCAGTGGAATTAATTAGAAATATGTATTTTAAAAATTATGAGCTCGCAGAAATATTTAAAGTTAAAATTAAAGACCTTATGGAATTTCCTCTTCCTTTCTTTTATTTTCTCTCTCATATTTAAAATCTTTATTCCTCAGTTATATTAAAACATTTATTAATTTGTTTTACTCTGCAATACACATGAAATAATTTCAGAATCACAATACAATGTTACTCTAACAAACCCACTAAGTAAAGTTTATTCTTTCTTAACAGTTCTCTTTGTCTTTACAATATATTCACATTGTATGGCTCTGTCATAATTATTTCTGTTGGTCATTTAGGTTGCTTCCAACTTTTTCTATGGTAAATGATGCTATGATGAATATTCTTATGTATTTATGCACATCATCAATTATTTTATTTCTGAAGTGGGAATTTATATTGGTAGATTAACAGTATCACAAAGATTTACAAATTTTTGTTCCCAAACTGGCCTCCAGAAATGCTGTATTAATTTACATTTCCAGATGTACATGCCAGATTCTACAAATATTCTCCAACTACATACTATCTTTTAAAAAGAATCTTTGTCATCTTGGGAAAATACTGTAATTTGTAACTTGTATGTAATTTTAATTTAATTATTAAATAGGTTCATTTATTTAGCTCATCTGTTTAGAATCTGTATACCACCTATTTCTAAAAAGGGTCTGAAATGACTTAAAAGCTGAACTGAAGAGAGTGTAAAAAAAAATGGGAAAAGGCAAAACTAATTTATGGTGAAAACATGCAGAATAGTGGTTGCCTCTAAGAGGGATGGGGCAGGAATTGACTGGGAAGGGGCTTGGGGTAATGGAAACTCAGTGGGGGTTCAGGTTATATGGTTACAAGCATTTATCAAAACTCATGAAATACTACTCTTAAAATCTGTATAAGTCACTGCAGGTAATTTTTACCTCTAAAATTTAAAAAATGGGGAAAAAAAATAGAACAAATCAGATCGCAAAAACCGTAAACAAATACTCAACTCTAGCTAATGATGTATGTGTGTGTTAGTTGTTCAGTCGTGTCTGACTCTTTGCGACCCCATGGACTATAGCCCACCAGTCTCCTCTGTCCATGGAACTCTCCAGGCAAGAATACTGGTGTGGGTTGCCATTCCCTTCTCCAGAATGATGTACTGGGTTGGTCAAAAAGTTTGTTTGGGTTTTTCCATAACATCTTATGCTGAAGTTTTTTGGGGGGAAGTAGGTAGAGTACTGATGTCTGCAGCTTACTTTGAAATGCACCTAAAGACAAGATGGCTCAATGGATGGATAAGGGGCTAGATACGTGATAAAGCAAGTGCGCAGAGCGTCAGCGCTGTAGTGTCTAGATGGTGGGGATGTGGATATTCATAGTACAGTTCTGCCAGCTTTTCCATAGTTTAGAAGCTCCTGGTAAAACACTGGAGGGAAATGGAGCAGCACTGCCGATGTAGAAGTACAGGTGTTTTCAGAGCTGCTGGGATAAATGAGGTGCTTTAGGGAGTGCTGCTGGTCTTCTGTTGCATGGTTCATCACAGACATTCATTTCTTTAGAGTGAAAAATCTTGGCCGGGACTTCTTTGGTGGTCCAGTAGTTAAGAATCCACCTTCCAAGGCCGGGGACACAGGTTCGATCCCTGGTCTGGGGAGATCCCACAGGCCACAGAGCAACTAAGCCTGCACCCTGCAACTACGAAAGCCCATGAGCCACAACTAGAGACCATGTATGCCGCAATGAAGGATCCCTCACGATGCAACAAAGATCAGTAAGTTAGACCCAACACAGCCAAATAAATAAATACATATTAAAAAACAATCTTTCTCTTCATGGTATCATCAGGTAACAATGAGCGATCAATGATCAATTCAGCAAAGTCAATGTAAGATGAATTTTAAAAGAAATGTCTTATCTTACACTTGGTGCTTTAGGATGAGCATACAGTTACACTAACAGGGACCCTCCCATGGAAAAGGCAACATAGCTACTTATGTTGGGAATATGAGAATAAGGAGTCAAAGACTGCCCTTACAGAGCTGACAGGGACTTCCCTGGTGGTCCAGTGGTTGTGACTCTACATTTCTGTGGCAGGGGGCATGAGTTTGATCCCTGGTTGATGAACTAAGATTTCACATGCTGTGTGATGCAGCCAGGAGAAAAAAAGAAAAGAATGAAGGACCAGGCTGGGAACTTTAGCACTGGGCCTGTTGATGGGCAGCCAGAGTGAAGTGGGTTACATTGTGAATAGGAAGTGCATCTCATTTTAGGCATTTGAAAATATTATTGTGAGAAGAAGATGCAAAGAAGTCATCTTTATTGCCTAAGAAGCCTGAGACACAAAACCAGGATTAACTCCCAGGTGTAGAGTGAGAAGAGAAGCAAGCCTGGAGAAATCCCAGGACTGGAGAAGGGAGGAGCGGGAGAAGCCAGGAGAGAATCAGGAGACTGTGGCTTCGGAGAAGCTCAGGGACACAGCATTTCAAGGAGTGTGGAGTGGCCAGGAGAGTCAGAGCTGCCGAGAGGTGGAGCACAGTGAGGAGCACGGGAGACCTTCTGCACCACGGACGTGGAAGGCGTCTGACCAAGAGCCAGTTCTGTGGAACGATGTGCATGGCAGCCAGGTTGGAGTGGGTTGCGTTGTGAGTAAGAGGTGGGGAAATGGAGTCAATCAGAATAAATGATTCTAAGAACCTTGACTGTGAGGGAGAAGAAACAAGCGGGGGGGATGTGGACTCAAGGAAGGTCTGTTCTGCTGTTTTCTTACAGTTTTAGAAAGGAGAGCTTAGTGTTAGTTGCTCAGTTGCAGTCCGACTCTTTGTGACCCCCTGGACTATAGCCCTCCAGGCTCTTCTGTTCATGGGATTTCCCAAGCAAGAGTACTGGAGTGGGTTGCCATTTCCTCCTCCAGGGGATCTTCCTGACCCAGGGATCCAACCCAGGTTTCCCAAATTGCAAGCAGATTCTTTACCATCTGAGCCACCAGGGAAGCCCTGAGAGCTTAGGTCATGATTAAACACTGATGGGAAGGCTCTGGTACAGAGCTGGGAGGTGCAGGAATGGAAGTGAGGTGGGTCCTGAGGAGAGAGCTAGGAAGTGGGCTCCTGAGCAGAGGTGGAGAGGTTGCTGACTGAATGGTAATGAGGGGAGGGCAGTGCAGTCTTCAGTGGCCTGGGTACCAACCCAGAGACCATGGATGGGCAGGATTTTGCCAGAGAGTATGGAAATAAAACACAGGGCAAGGGAACATTAAGAGGATCAAACACAGAACACAGTCTGCTTGGGAAGGGAAAGAGGGGGCAATAAGAGGACCAAGGGAGAGGAGCCAGTGGACCAGAGGTTCCCCACGGGAAGAAATGTCATAGTAGAAGTGGTTGAACAGAAGAGCAGGAAGGCTGGTGGTGATCAGTAGTTTTTAGAGATGGAGAACTTTTATCTGATGATGCCAACTAGGATGTGGCATTGGGGAGGGGAGCAGAGAGGAATGGAGGGGGACCTTTAAGATGCTTGGGGAACTGAGAAGGCAGGGTGTGGCTGGATCGCCCAGGTAGATGCTGAACTCATCTAGGCCAGGGGTCCCCAACTTCTGGTCACAGACCGGTACCTGCTGTCAGATCAGCGGTGGCATCAGGTTAGAAATAAAGCGCACAATAAACGTAATGTGCTTGAATCATCCCCAAACCATCCCCCGCCCCCTGGTCTGTGGAAAAATGGTCTTCCATGAAACCGGTCCCTGGTGCCCAAAAGGTTGGGGACCGCTGATCCATGCTTGTGACCAGAGTTCAGGAGATGGTGTGGAGAGGAAGGGAGCCACGGCCCAGGAGAGGGGAGAGTGGCCAGGAGACAACAAGGATGACGGCAGGAGGGAATGGTGGAATAAAGCAGCACAAGCCCCAGGGGACGGTGTGTCCAACAGAGCCGGGGAGCGGGGGTCTGAGAGCAGCATCAGGGAGCAAGAAGGGTACCCTCCTGCCTCCTGATCCCGAGGAAGGGATGTCGGGGGATGTGAACAGCACCACCCCCTCCCCCAGGGGGCGCTCTGATGCACATTTCCTGTGCTGCAGGGGAGCCTGGCCAGCCTACCTGCTCCCTCGGTGTGACTCTCCTTGACACGGGCTGTCCCTTCCGCCTGTAACCTCTGCCCTACCTTGGCTCCCCACCCCCCACTCCCAGCTCCCCAGTACCTGCCCGCGTCTTAATATCCAACTGAAACTCAGCATCTCCAGGAAGGTTTCCCAGGTTTCCCTTGCCTTCTTATCACACTCATCAGATACTATCTTGACCTGCAGGCATTCGTGTGATGTCTTATTTTACCAACACTACCAACTACCCGAGGGCGAGGGCGGGAGCGAGGCACAGTTTATTCATCACTATCGCCCCATACCACCCAACACAGTGTCTTGGACACCAGTTATTTATAATTCTGTAAAAAGAAAGCAACGTAACAGTAAAACAAAAGGAGGTTTTAGGATGAAATGCTGTCATTACAAATTATATTTAATGCAGGTATGCCTCTGACTAATCACATCTCACAACTGAAAACTTTTAAAATTTTGATATCTGAATTTTAATAGGTTTTTAACAAGTTTTTGGTTTTAAAAAGCAGTTGGAATCTTTTTTTTTTAAGTAGGGGATTTTAATAAGAGGTTGCAAACAGAAACACACAGCACTACATAAAATGTGAAAAGAGCCACTTTATTATAATCTTCGCTCATGCAATTTCTGAGCTGCTCAGTCCAATTAACACGGGGAACTCTCGGGGTCAGAGGTCAGCAAGGCTTGGCACTGTGGATTTCACTGAGCGGGGATAACCAATTGGTGTTTGTCTGACCTGGCCGCATGGCAGAGTCGTCCTGTGGAAGGATTGACTCTAGGCTATCCTGCTTATCTGTTGAAAAGGCAGGACGATGCTCTGGAAGCAGCTGCAATTTAAACTGACAGTTGCCCCATTTTCCTGCCATGCCCTATTTTAAGATTACCTAGTGGAGCTCAGGCCAAGCACAGAAACAAAGGAGAAATGAGGCCCTGCTGGTTTTGCCTGGATGCAGTTATTCGCCTGCGCCATTGCTGCTCTGAAAGGTCTGTGGGCCCTGGGTGTGTCTAATGGAGCCTGCGCTCCAGGTCTTCCAATTACTCTGTAATCTGATCACAACCTTTGCATGAAATGTTCCCTTGGTATCTCTAATTTTCTTGAAGAGATCTCTAGTCTTTCCCATTCTATTGTTTTCCTCTATTTCTTTGCATTGATCATTGAGGAAGGCTTTCTTATCTCTCCTTGCTATTCTTTGGAACTAGGTGGCAAGAATACACAGAAGAACCATACAAAAAAGATCTTCATGACCCAGATAACCATGAGCCAGACATCCTGGAATGCAAAATCAAGTGGGCCTTAGGAAGCATCACTATGAACAAAGCCAGTGGAGGGGATGGAATTCCAATTGAGCTATTTCAAATCCTAAAAGATGATGCTGTGAAAATGCTGCATTCAATGTGCCAGCAAATTTGGAAAACTCAGCCACAGGACTGGGAAAGTTCAGCTTTCATTCATTTCCCAAAGAAAAGCAATCTCAAAGAATGTTCAAACTACCTCACAATTACACTCATCTCACACACTAGCAAAGTAATGCTCAAAATTCTCCAAGCCAGGCTTCAACAGTGTGTGAACTGTGAACTTACAGATGTTCAGGCTGGGTTTAGGAAAGGCAGAGGAACCAGAGATCAAATTGCCAACGTCTGTTGGATCATCAAAAAAGCAAGAGAGTTCCAGAAAAACATCTATTTCTGCTTTATTGACTACGCCAAAGCCTTTGACTGTGTGGATCACAACAAACTGTGGAAAATTCTTAAAGAGATGGGAATACCAGACCACCTGACCTGCCTCCTGAGAAATCTGTATGCAGGTCAAGAAGCAAGAGTTAGAACTGGACATGGAACAACAGACTGGTTCCAAATCGGGAAAGGAGTATGTCAAGGCTGTATATTGTCACCCTGCTTATTTAACTTATATGCAGAGCACATCATGTGAAATGCCAGACTGGGTGAAGCACAAGCTGGAACCAAGATTGCCAGGAGAAATATCAATAACCTCGGATATGCAGATGGCACCACTCTTATGGCAGAAAGTGAAGAAGAACTGAAGAACCCCTTGATGAAAGTGAAAGAGGAGAGTGAGAAAGTTGGTTTAATACTCAACATTCAGAACACTAAGATCATGGCATCTGGTCCCATCACTTCATGGCAAACAGATGGGGAAACAATGGAAACAGTGCCAGACTTTATTTTCTTGGGCTCCAAAATCACTGCAGATGGTGACTGCAGCCATGAAATTAAAGACGCTTGCTCTTTGGGAGAAAAGTTATGACCAACCTAGACAGATTATTAAAAAGCAGAGACATTACTTTGTCAACAAAGGTCCGTCTACTCAAGGCTATGGTTTTTCCAGTAGTCATGTATGAATTTGAGAGTTGGACTATGAAGAAAGCTGAATGCCGAAGAATTGATGCTTTTGAACTGTGGTGATGGAGAAGACTCTTGAGAGTCCCTTGGACTACAAGGAGATCCAACCAGTCAATCGTAAAGGAAATCAGTCCTGACTATTCATTGGAAGGACTGATGCTAAAGTTGAAACTCCAATACTTTGGCCACCTGATGAGAAAAACTGACTCATTGGAAAAGACCCTGATGCTAGGAAAGACTGAAGGCAGAAGGAGTAGGGGAAGACAGAGAATGAGTTGGATGGCATCACCAACTCAATGGACATGAGTTTGAGTAAGCTCCGGGAGTTGGTGATAGAAAGGGGAGCCTGGTGTGCTACTGTCCATCGGGTTGCAAAGAGTCGGAGACGACTGAGCGACTGAACTGAACTGAACTGATCACAAAGAAAACCTCCGGTTCAGCCTGGTGAGTTACCTGGTGGAACGTTCAATCACACCAAGATGACCTCTTGTAAAATATGAGTGAGCCTGGGTCAACTTTGGGCTGTTCTGAGTTTCCTCTGTCCACGGAGAACTGCTTATGTCTTTTGTGTGTTTGTGTGTGTGTGTTAGTAAAAGAAAGATGCTTTCATCTGAAAAGCCAGCAGTCTGAGGCAATGGTGGACTCATGTCCAGAGGTCAACTCCAAAGATTCTGCTCAGTCATGAGTTGTTTTTTTTTAACTTTTTAATTTTGTATTGGAATATAGCCGATGAACAGTGTTGTGATAGTTTTAGGTGCAGAGCAAAGGGACTCAGCCATACATATGCTAGTATCCATTCTCCCCCAGGGGCTTCCCAGGTGGCTCAGCAGTACAGAATCTGCCTGCCAATGCAGGAGATTTGGGTTTCATCCCCGCGGTGGGAAGACCCCCTGGAGAAGGGCATAGTGACCCACTCTAGTACTCTTGCCTGGGTAAGCCCATGGACACAGGAGCCTGGCGGGCTGCAGTCCTTGGGGTCACAAAGAGTTGGACACAACAGCATGCAGAGCAGCAACAGCACACGCTCCCCCAAACCTCCCTCCATCCGGGCCACCCCACAGCACCCAGCAGACTCCCCTGTGCCATACGGAGGGAGAGGCTTCTTACGTCTCTGTGTTCCTGCCCACCCAGGACAAAAGGAGCCCACCGGGTGCTTTAAAGCTGCCACCTGTCCCTCGGCGGAGTGGTGAGCCAGGAAAAGAAGGCTCCCTGCAGCTGGTTAGTCTGGTCATCAGCAGTGAGGCTGTTTCCAGATGGCTGACGGCAGTTCCAACCTTCAGAGCCAGACTGGCCCTTGTTCACTGCCTGTCTCACCAAACCACCCTCCTCTGGATGATTTCAAGCCAGGCTGGGGAGCGCTCACCACCCTGGTAACAGTACCCGCTTTCTTCTCCCGCTCAGGGGAGGAGTCCTGCTCCGGCTATTGTGGCTGCATCACTGTGACTTCAACATGAGCATATTCCTAAAATGGTCTTGCGACTGTCAGTCCTCAAGCATTCATGGAGAGCTTAGCATGTGGTGGGCACTGGAAATGGAGGAACCACCAGGGCCTGCTCCTGAGTGACCCCCAGCCTGAGGAGGAGACAGACACGTGTCCTAAGGTGGGCTTGAGCCTGGAGGGTGGTATGGGGACACAGTGGAGGAACGAAAACAAAACCACCGGACCCCCCAGGAGCTGCTCAGAAGCTCTCCCCAAAGGATGTGCCTGCAAAGTTGACGGTCAGGCCACCAGTGGCCTTGAGGGCCATCAGGGCCATCAAACACTTTGCCAAGGTATTTGAACTTGATCCCAAGACAATGGGGAACCACTAGAGAACTTTTAAAAAAAAATTTATTTATTTGGCTGCACTGGGTCTTAGTAGCAGCACATGGGACCTTTAGCTGCAGCAGGTAGGTCCTAGTTCCCTGACCATGGATGGAACCTGGGCCCCCTGCATTGGGAGTTCAGAGTCTTAGCCACCGGATCACCAGGTAGGTCCCCACTAAAGAACTTTTAATAGTGAGTGACACAATCTAATTTGCTTTTAGAAGGATCATTCTTACTGCTGCCTAGGATGCTGGCCAGAAGGGTTGAGGTGAAGGTGAAATGACCAGGAAAATGGCTTCTACAATAATCCAGGTGAAAAGAAAAAAGGAAGACAGAGCTGTGTAAAGGGAGGCGCTGGTGGACAGATCTCAAGACAGAGGAAGGTAAGATAGTCCAGCTCTGGTGTCTGATGGCTGTCAAATGTGAGGAGGAGAGGGGGGAGGAGTCTGAGGCTCTCCAGAATTCTCCTGGGCAGGAAGAAGTTCAGGCAAAACAAACTCAAGTGAAGATTCTCACAGGTGTGCACCCGGCAAACCGTGGGCTGCACATTCCATCTCCCTGACGTCCATGTCAGGTTCGAGATGCGGGGCGGAGGTGTGTTGTCACTCAGGGGCACCTCGAGGGCGCAGAATCTGCGCTAGAGTCAAGGGGGCGGCGGTGACAACACCTGGCCAGGTGTTAGGGATGACTCACAGCCTCCCAGGGTGGGGCAGTTGGAACCAGCGTGTGTGTCTGTGTGTGTGTGTGTGTGTGTGTGTGTGTGTGAGAGAGAGAGAGAGACCCGCCTCAGCCACACACAGCCCCCAGGGCCAGAAGGATGGGAGGCCCAGCCCATGGGGAGTCTGGCAACACACAAGTCAAAGTTAGAGAAAATCAAAAGGATGAGTCACGGAACACATATGCCATGTGCTAAGCTGGCTGCTTCCGTGACACCACCAAGGGTGTTGGTAGGTTGACACTGACAGGTTAATGGGAGAACAAACAACTCCCTGAGAGCCGTTTGAAAGAGGAGAGGCTCAAGGTTTTCACAGGCAGGAGAGGCCGAGGAGAAAGGTAGTGAAAAGGAGGCATGCAAATATACCCAGGTCGGAGGAAAACCCAAATGCAAAGCAAGCCAGCTGACTCATCATCGGAGAGCGAACGTTTGCAAGGAGCTATCATGGACAAAGCACTGCAGTGTGGATTATGCAGGGCTGATTTCTGGGAAACAAAACCCCTTCCTGGCCCATGAGATCTTGTCTTTTGGGCTTGATTGTAATCTGGAGCGCTTTCCTAGTGGTTCAGTGGTAAAGAACCCGCCTGCAATGCAGGAGACGCGGGTTCGAACCTTGGATTGGGAAGATCCCCTGGAGAAGGAAATGGGAACCCACTCCAGTGTTTTTGCCTGGAAATCCCACAGACAGAGGAGCCTGGCAGGCTACAGTCCATGGGGTCAGACACAGTTTAGCAACTAAACAACAACATAATCAGGAGCAGTGCTGTTCCTCAGGATTTCTGCAACGATGTTAATGTCCTATATGGCAGCCCTGGACCACAAGTGGCTACTGAGCCTGGAACTGCATTTACAATTTTATCCTAATTAATTTATATAGTCTCATGTGGCTTATGTCCACTGTATTAAACAGCACAGTTTTATGTTTTTGCTGCCTTCATGAATGAACACACATTCTGACTTTTTAAGCCACTGCAGATTACTTGAAGAGACTTTACTTTTCATTTCAACCTCTCAAGTTTGTGTGGATGATCATGAACAAAACAATTAAAAATGTTTGTGTTGGGGAGCCGCCTCCACACTTGAGTTTACCTTGCTTTCCGGGAGGTTCAGGTGATCTCTCGGAGGTAAACATCCCGCTGAGCCAGGCCTGGGGCAGAGCCAGCTGCTGCTGGCGTCAGGTTCACCGCCTCCTTCCAGCGTCACGTTGCGTCCCTGTGACGTGGGATCTAGACGTCGAGCTGCTCAGTTGCTGATGGTGGGAGGACGATAATCCTATTCCTGTTAGCAAAGGGTGCTCTTGAGAAACTGAGGGCTGGTCCCCACCTTCTTTGCCGATACTGTAAATACTGTATTGTGTGCGTCCTCAATCCTTGACATTTGTGCTTTTGGAAATTCCCATCTGGCACGGATGCAGGGTCTTGGGATGAGAAGGGTCCATGATGACTTTCTTCATTGAAGGTTCCTGTCCCCCAATCAGTTTCACCATTTTCTGTGGGGAAATTGGGGCTCCTGACCCTTCTCTGTGAAGTCTTGAGAGGGCAAAATATCCCTGTATCCCTGTCATCACAGCAGGCTTCTCTGGGCCATCAGTGTCCTGGGGACACTGTTTCCTGTTTATACTGAGAGACTGCTTCGTTTTTTCTTTTCTTTTTTTTTTTTTTTGATGTGGATAATTTTTAAAGTCTTTATTGAATTTGTTACAATATTGTTTCTGTTTTACGGCTTGGCTTTTTGGTGGCAAGAGATGTGGACTCTTAGCTCCACTACCAGCGACTGAACCTGCACCCCCTGCATTGGAAGCACAGTCTGAACCACTGGACCACCACAGAAGTCCCTGCTTTGCCTTTTAATCTACAAAATCATCCAAGGTCTCGTTGGTTCTGCGGAGCTGCTGTTTATTTCCCTGTTAAATTCTAATTTGATTAAACAGCTCAGAAGGTTGTAGGTAACTTTGCAAAAGGTCTAAAATTACGTTGCTACATTAGGTTGGCTTTTAGACATGTGGCCTGGGGCCTGGCTGAGGGGAAAGGAGGCACTCTAGAAGCCTCAGAAGCTGCTCCTCCATAGAGAAGTGTTGGAGCATCATTTGCAGAAATAGCTGGACACCAAGGCAATTTATAATGAATCTAATGTTAGTATGATACTTGAGAGGCTCACTCATTCTTACAGTGATCCCATGAGATAATAGCATAATAATAAGGATCTCCTTGATGGGAAATTGAAGTACTTAGAAGTAAAGTGCTTTGTCTGAATTTGCACTGTAATGAGAGGCAGAACTGGCCCTTGATGGTAAGTATTCCTTGTACTGAGTCACATCACTAACTTAATTGTATTTAGGAGGAGCCACTTATTTATTTATTATTTTTGGTAATTTTTAAAAATGGAAGTGTAGTTGATTTACAATGTTGCATTAATTTCGGCTTCACAGCAAAGTGATTCAGTTGTACATATACAGACATTCTTTTTTATATTCTTTTCCACTATGGTTTATCACAGTATATTGAATATAGTTCACCGTTTTATACAGCAGGGCCTTGTTGTTTATCCACTCTGTTTATAATGGCTTACATCTGCTGACCCCGACCTCCCACTCCATCCCTTCCCCAAACCTCTTCCTGCTGGCAACCACAAGTCTGTTCTTTATGTACGTGAGTCTGTTTCATAGATAAATTCATTTGTGTCATATTTTAGATTCCACATATAAGCGATATCATATGGCATTTGTCTTTCTCTTTCTGACTTAATTTATTTAGTATGATAGTCTAATTGTATCCATGTTGCTGCAAATGGCATTATTTCATTCTTTTAATGGCTGAGTAGTATTCCATCATATATATGTACCACATCATTTTTATCCATTCATCTGTCGATGGATATTTAGGTTATTTCCATATCGTGGCTATTGTCAATAGTGCTGCTATGAGCATAGGCGTGCATGTGTATTTTTGAATTATAATTTTGTCTGGATAAATGCCCAGGAGTGGGATTGCTGGATCATATGGTTATTCTATTTTTAGTTTTCTAGGGAACCTCCATACTGTTTTCCATAGTGGCTGCACCGACTTCCATTCCCACCAACAGTGTAGAAGGGTTCCCTTTTCTAGAAGGTGCTGCTTTAAAGACCACTTTAGCACAGGCTTGGTGATGATTGCTTTATCTTGGGTTTAGATTGAACACCATCTCTGCATAACCAGTGGTTAAAGCCTCAGGAGTAAGGAGTCTGGGCCATAAGGGAAAGGCTACCACATTAACTGCGTATTTGGGGATCTGCCCACCCCCCAGGCAGGTGCTTGGAAATGATATCTTGATACTGGAGCTATTACTTAATGGCAAATGCCTCACTTATTCCAGGCCCATCAGCATTGTGATGGCCTGAGACTGGCTTAAGGAATGAACGAGTAATGGAAATTGCAATGCATGTGTCAAAATGAGGTGGTGGCATGCCTTAGCTCATGATTGTACAGTTGGAAAAATTTCCATGGATTAAGCCATCCACTCTCACACAACCCACTCAATCAGGGAATGAACTTGCCTTCTCCAATCAGAGGTGAAACCTCCCCTCGAGCTTTCAGCCATAGCCACCTACAGAAAGATATTACTCAGGGGAGTGTTCTCCTAAGGAAGAGGGCTTGGATTGATTGGGTTTACGCTATCTTATTGGACTGTATCTTTCTCCTGCCCCTGTCTTTGCTTTTTTTCTCTTTTAAAAATATTTGTTACACTCTTTTTCTTTTTAAAAAATACTTATTATATTCTTATTAAAAAATAATTTAATTAATTAATTTATTTTTGGCTGTGTTGGGTCTTTGTTGCTGCTCCGGCTTTTCTCCAATTGCAGCGAGTGGGGGCCACTCTTCGTTGCAGTGCCTGGGCTTCTCTTCTTGCAGATAACAGGCTCTAGGCATGTGTACTGCTAGCTGCAGCTCCAGGGGATCTAGAGCTCAGGAGCAATAGCTGTGGCGCATGGGATTAGTTTGCTTTGCGGCACGTGGAATCTTCCTGGATCAGAGATCGAACCTGCATCTCCTGCATTGGCAGGCAGATTCTTTACCACTGAGCCACCAGGGAAACCGGCTTCATCTGTATTTACAGCCACTCCCCCTGGGCTTGCATGACCGCCTGAGCTCCACCTCCTGTCAGATCAGCAACGACATTAGACTCTCGTGGGAGCATGAACCTTATGGTAAAATGCACATGCGGGGATCTAGGTTGTGCGGAGAAGGAAATGGCAACCCACTCCAGTATTCTTCCCTAGAGAATCCCAGGGACAGAGGAGCCTGGTGGGCTGCTGTCCGTAGGGTCACACAGAGTTGGACATGACTGAAGCGACTTAGCATGCATGCATGCATTGGAGAAGGAAATGGTAATCCACTCCAGTGTCCTTGGCTTGAGGATCCCAGGGACAGAGGAGCCTGGTGGGCTGCCGTCTATGGAGTCACACAGAGTTGGATACGACTGAAGCGACTTAGCAGCAGCTGCAGGAGGTTGTATGCTCCTGATCAGAATCTAATGCCTGATGGTCTGAGGTGGAGCTGAGGTGGTGATGCTAGCTAGCGCTGGGGAAAGGCTGCAAATACAGATTATTATTAGCAGAGAGGTTTGACTGCCCAGAGACCATAGTAAAATCCCACCGATTCTGCATTATGGTGAGTTGTATAATTATTTCATTATACATCATAATGTAATAATAATAGAAATAAAGTTCATAATAAATGTAATATGCTTGACTCATCCCCCCAAACCATCCCCTTCCCCTGTGTCCGTGGAAAAATTGTCTCCCACAAAACTGGTCCCTGGTGCCAAAAAGCTTGGGGACTGCTAGCATAAGGGTTCTCTGACTTCACTTGTACTGGGCAGAAGTCGAAAGATGGAGTGAGGAGTGATTAGCATTATGAGCATACAAGCCAGATGGCTGTTGAGAAGGATGCCTTAAGTGACATCTCCCCTCACCTTACCCTGCCTGCACTTTTGTATCCAGAGGCAAGGATCCCTCCAGGATCCCCCAAGGAATGTCTGTAATACAGGGACTGAAGCAGAGGTGAAATTCACTGTGGAAAACTTGCATTTTGTCACTTTTTTTTTTTTAAACCTTGTAAATCAGCCCTTTAATTTTCCTTTAATTAAATACTACTTTGTAGGATAAAATGTTCCCACATTTATTGCCAATCCAATGTTTTGTGATTAATGACTTAGGTAATCTATTTTGGTACTTAAGTCCTTACGTGTGTGCGTGCTGTTAGGTCCGACTCTTTGTGACCCCATGGACTGTAGTCTGCCAGGCTCCTCTGTCCGTGAAATTCTCCAGGCAAGAAAACTGGAGTGGGTTGCCATTTCCTTCTTTACATAAGTCCTTGGCTTATTAATAAATAGGGTTATGATGCCCTCATTATTTATATTATGCATAAATTCAATAAAAAATTGATATAATTTATAGGTTTGTAAGAAATATTAATTAGGTTAACCACTATTATTTTCTGCTCTTAAAAAAATACTTTTTATTTGGTATTGGGGTATAGCTGATGAACAAACAATGTGATAGTTTCAGGTGAACGGCGAAGGAACTCCGTTATACATATACACTTATCCATTCCCTTCCAAACTCCCGTCCTATTCAGGCTGCCACATAATGCTGAGCAGAGTTCCATGTGCTTTACGTAGGTCCTTGTTGATTGTCCACTTTAAATGTAGCAGTGTTTTGTCGCTCTTCCTGATAGAGAAGGTGCAGCCTGGAAGGCACTTGTACAACAGTGAAAATTGAAAATGTCAGTTGCGTCTGACTCTTGGCAACCCCATGGACTGTATAGCCCATCAGACTCCTCTGTCCATGAAATTCTCCAAGCAAGAATACTGCAGTGGGTAGCCACTGCCTTCTCCAGGAGATCTTCCCGACCCAGGGATAGAACCCGGGTCTCCTGCAAAGCAGGCAGATTCTTTACCGTCTGAGCCATCAGGGCAGCCCTGGCACTTGCACAATCAATACCCAAGCCCTTGGGACAGCATCATCTGGAAAAAATCGGGAGTATTCAGTCATGTTTTGAGTTCTCTGACATACTGAGGTGCCGTGACACAAAGCCAACATGAAAAATCCTGTCCTTGGGCTTGAGAAATTGCCGGTTTTATGCATTTCACCACATATTTTTGTCTTTATTTCATAATTACTTTTATATGTACAACTGTGTCCTTTTTTAGATGTGGTCTGAGTATTTTGCAATGCTGTCTTAAAGCAGCAGTCCCCAATCTTTTTGGCACCAGGGACCAGTTTCGTGGAAGACAATTTTTCCACAAATCGGGGGTAGGGGGATGGTTTCAGGATGATTCAAGCACATTACATTTATTGTGCACTGATTTCTATTATTATTACATCAGCTCCACCTCAGATCATCAGGAATTAGATCCCGGAGGTTGGGGATGCCTGCCTTAGAGAATGAGTAATTTTTACATCATGAAACTTCAAGTCCTAGAATATCCCAAATGCATGAGTGTTGCCGTGCAAAATGGCCAAGATTCTGCACGTGAGACTTTGCATGAAAATAGAAGAAGAACCCAGCTGCCTATTTGTTTAGTAATTCCAGTCTAGGAAGATTGCTACATGCTACTGTTTGACTGAAATTACGTTACTTTTTTTTCTCATCTGTCCTTGATTTTTGTTTCTAAGTGCAAAACTGGGAGAATTTATCTTAATGCTAAAAACGTGTTGTTCTAGCCAAACTAGATTTAAGTTTTGGATTAATCTCACTCCATAAGTTTAATCAGCAGCAGGCATTTTATCTAGTCCTTGACTAACAGGAAAAGATGGGCTTCCCTGGTGGCTCAGTGGGAAAGAATGTGCCTGCCAATGCAGAAGATGTGGGTTTGATCCCAGGTCGGGAAGATCCCCTGGAGTAGGAAATGACAACCCACACCAGCATTCTTGCCCGGGAAATCCCATGGACAGAGGAGCCTGGTGGGCTACCATCCATGGGGTCGAAAAAGAGTCAGACACAACTTAATGACTAAACAATAACAACAAACAGGAAAAGATGCAGGCAGCGTGTTCTTCTCAGAGCTGCCAATATTGTGAGGTAGTTTCTTTCACCTTCGGGCTTTAGGTGGAACGTTTTATTGTGCAATTTTATGTTCCTTAATAGGGAGTAGAGGTCTCTCCCAGGGATATATCCATAAACATCCATCACTGATGTTTTTAAGGTGTCCTTTGAACACATAGCTGCTATGTGAATGTCCTAGATTAGAGAAGAAATCCCAACAAGAACTTGATTGATATCAGGTATCCAGGATCTATCTCAGGGATCCACACCACTGATAGAAAAGAGAGTCCATCCTCCAGAGTACATTTTAGGCATAAAATATTAAATAAGAATTCATAAAAGGCATATTACTCATCTTAAATCAATTCTCCATACTAATAACCAGTGTTGAATGCAGCCTGCGGTATTCAGGGCTCACACAGGATAAGTAAAACTTCACACAGATAAGATCTTAAACATGAAATATGATCATACAGCTCAGGGGTTCAGAGCCACCCTTTCAGGGGTCAGACTGCCTGGAAAGGAGTCTGTGTGTGTGCGTGCGTGTGTGTGTGTGTGTGTGGTTGCCCAGTCATGTCTGACTCTTTGTGACCCCATAGACTAGCTCATCAGGCTCTTCTGTCCATGGAATCCTCCAGGCAAAGATAGTGAAGTGGGTTGCCATTTCCTTCTCCAGGGGAAGAAGGATCTTCCTGACCTGAAGATCTGGGGGATCTTCCTGACCCAGGGGTCAAACCCAGGTCTCCTGCATTGCAGGTGGATTCTTTACTGAGCCACCAGGGCATACTAGCTGTGAAATCTTAGGTAAACTTTCTCAATTTTTCTAAGGCTCAGTTTTCTCATCTATAAAATGAGGCTATAAGCTGCAAGGAGATTTATGAGAATTAAATAAATGAATAGGTAAAAAGAGCCTAGCATGGTACTGGAACATTGTAATCACTCAAGTGATGGTAACTATTACTACCGTTGTTATCATTTTCATATTGCTATTATGTTGGGGTAGTCTAGTGGCTAGGTCGTGTCCAACTCTTTGCAACCTCGTGGACTGTAGCTCACCAGGCTCCTCTGTCTATGTGATTTCCCAGGCAAGAATACTGGGGTGGGTTGCCATTTCCTTCTCCAAGGGATCTTCCCCACCCAGGGATTGGACCTGGGTCTCCTGCTTTGCAGGCAGACTCCTGATCTTATTTTTTTTTTAATTTTATTTATTTATATTTATTTTTGGCTGCACTGGGTCTTTGTTGCAGTGCACAGGCTTCTCATTGCGGTGGGTTCTCTTGTGGAACATAAGCTCTAGGTGCCCAGGCTTCAGTAGTTGCAGCACAAAGGCTGGGAGTTCTGGCACACAGGTTTGGTTGCCCCCAGGCATGTGGAGTCTTCCCACGCCAGGGATCGAACCCGTGTCCCCTGCTTTGGCTTCTTGACCACTGGACCACCAGGGAAGTCCCTATATTGGTCTTATTATTTATTAGTATCATCCAGACAAAAATATTTGAACAATTTCTAGTTATTCCATGGTGCAATTATTACTGCATTTTACTCTATTTGAAATAAAATCTATACTAAGCAATGCATAAGATCATAAGCCTGCATATATATATGTCTCTATATAGACAGATCAAGTAGGCATAGATATAGGTATACAGACATATTATGATACTGCACTTTAGAAGGCCCAGTGCTTCCAACTCTTAAATGGTCACAGCGTTTCTGATTTGGATGGTACCTCTCCACTGGACCCTTTATATATAGGAAAGAAGAGTCGAGACTCAACAGGGTGAAGAGGGAGGGTCACACAGCTGAGGAGGAGCAGGCGTGGTGGGGGTGGTACCCAGGATGAGAGCTTCTGCCGCTGTCTCTCCCTGCCCTGCCCTTTGAAATCCTTAAACATCACACACAGAGATACACATACACACACACATACCCTCTGCAGCAAAAAAAGTGTCTCCCAGAGTTCTAAGTACCTGTTTGGAAGATGACCCGCTTGAAAACCGGGATCTCTCGAAATTTGTCTCTTGCCCCCAAAATTGATCTCGTTTCTTCTCATTTGGGTCTCTTTTGTATTCCTGTCGTCTTAGACAAGCCTGCAGAATAACAACAAAAATGTTTCTTTGGCTTAGGTCTACAACTGGCTCTGATAACTTTATGCTTGGAATTCCTATTATGAGGAACATGCAATACAGATCTAAGTCCATCTCTAAGTGTTCACCAGTACCTCTTATCAGGTGTAAAGACACCCAGGCATCATTTCCTCCTCTCTTTGCCCCAAATGCCAGGTCAAGAATATTAGCTGCTGCCTTAATAAATTCAAACAACAGAGGCATTTGTCAAGTACTTACCCCAAAACTGCCTTTTAGAGGTAGGAAGTACCTAGTGTGCAATAATTACTACTCTTTCTGTTCTCAGCCTCCCTTTTTAAAAACTGAAGTATAGTTAATTTACAATTTTGTGTTAGTTTTAGGTATATAGCAAAGTGATTCAGGTATACACACACACACACACACATATATTCTTTAGATTCTTTTACATTATAGGTCATTACAAGACATTGAATATGGTTCCCTGTGCTATACAGCAGGTCCTTGTTTATTTTATATATAGTGTGTATCTGTTAATCTGTGTATCTGTTAATATATAGTGTGTATCTGTTAATCCCCAAACTCCTAATTTATCCCTCCCCTTCGTTCTTATTCTCTTCATACTCCTCATGCTCACCTCCATTGCTCTGTATCCCCGTGGGTCAGATTCCAAGCTACAGGATAAGAATTCTGTAGATTCCCAGATACAGGATAAGAATTTTCACACATGAGAGCTTTAGCATATGCTGTTCCTCCCACTTGGAATACCTTTCGCAGCACGCTGTCTTGGCAAACCCTGCTCCATCTGCTAGGAATCAGCTCATAGGGCATCTCATCCCTGTAGTTTCTACCCTGACTCAGGGTATATTCTTCCCCAGGCCCTATTAATTGCCCCTGTATACATACGTGACTTGAATCATGCAACTTTTCCAATATTGTATTTAGTTGTTTTATTTTCTGAGCCTGTTTCTCCTGCTGATCAGCAAGAAATCCTGAGGGTAAAGACCACCCATATCTTTTGAATCCCCCAGCATCTAGCACTTGATGTTAGCTAAACTTCCTTTTTGTTTTGGAGGGAACTATCTATTCCCAAATGCAAAAATAAATAAATAAATAAAACAACCGAAGAATTGTTCCATTTTTAAAGCAAAATTTAGTACCAAAATATTTCTCTTCCAGTACTAGGACTGAACAAAATCCAAGGCTATTGTGTTCTATGGGCATGTCAATGGATTTTTTTTTTTTTTTTTGAGGTATAGTTGATGTACAATATTGTGTTAGTTTCAGGTATACAACAAAGTAATTCAGATATATGAATCATTTTTTTCAGGCTCTTTTCCCATATAGGTTATTACAAAATACTGAGTACAGTTCCCTATATACAGTAGGTACTTGTTGGTTATCTATTTTATTTGTAGTAGTGTGTATATATTAATTACAAACTCCTAATTTATCCCTCCCCCGCTTCCCCTTTGGTTCTATGTCTGTGGGTCTATTTCTGTTTTGTATATAAGTTCATTTGTGTCATTTTTTAAAGATTCTACACACGAGCAATATCATATGATATTTATCTTTATCTGGCTTTTAAAATTTTATTTATTTTTGCATAGTGCTTTAAAGTGTCTGTCTACAATGCAGGAGACCCAGGTTCGATCCCTGGGTGGGGAAGATCTCCTGGAGAAGGAAATGGCAACCCACTCCAGTACTCTTGCCTGGAAAATCCCATGGACGGAGGAGCCTGGTGGGCTAAAGTCCATGGGGTCGCAAAGAATCGGACACGACTGAGAGACTTCACTTTGGTGTATCTAAGGACACTTTTCATAACCCAAGGTAACAAAGGCTTTCTCCTATTTTTTTCCTAAAAGTTTTAGAGTTTTACATACAGATCTATAATCCATTTGGAATTAACTTTATATATGATAATAAGGGCTTCCCTGGTGGCCCAGTCGGTAAAGTATCTACCTTCAGCCCAGGAGACCTGGGTTCAATCTCTGGGTCTGGAAGATCCCCTGGAAAATAAAATGGCAATTCACTCCAGTATTCTTGCCTGGAGAATCCTATGAACAGAGGAACCTGGTGGGCTACAGTCCATGGGGTTGCAAGAGTGAGACACAACTTAGGGACTAAACCACCACCATGATACGAAGTATGCATGCTAAGTTATAGCATGTAGCTCACCAGGCTTCTTTATCCAGGGGATTCTCCAGGCAAGAATACTTGAATGGGTTGCCGTGCCCTTCTCCGGGGGACCTTCTCCAACCCAGAGATGAAACCCGCATCTCCTGCATCTCCTGCATTGGCAGGTGGGTTCTTTACCACTATTGCCAGCTGGGAAGACCTATGTGAAGAATGGACCCTGGTTTATTTCTCTTGTCTTCTCATCTCTTCCTCCTTCCCTTTCTCCCTTTGCATATGGTTTCCCTTCCAACTGTTTCATCATCATTTTTTAAAAAGTAACTTATTTATTTTTGGTTGTGCTGGGTCTTCATTACTGTGCTGGCTTTCTCTAGTTGCAGCGAGCATGGGATACTCTCTAGTTGCGGTGTGCAGGCTTCTCGTTGCGGTGGCTTCTCTTGTTGCAGAGCATGGGCTCTAGGGCTCAAGGGTTCCTGGGCTCTAGAGCACAGGCTCAATAGTTGTGGTGCACCGTCTTAGCTGCTCCACGGCACATGGGATCTTCCCCGATCAGGGATCAAACCCATGCCCCCTGTGTGGGCAGGTGGATTCTTTACCACTGAGCTGCCAGGAAAGCCCTCAACTGACATTTTAAATACTGCACAGTAGCAAAACTTCTTGCAGAGTTTCTATAGGTCCAATAACTGAACTCACCTTTGTCCTGCCAGAGCCGAATTATCCACTGCTACAGTAAAGAAATGCAGTGTAAAGACAGACAATCTTATTTCTAAACTAGGCCTGACATCTTCCTTTTCCTGCCTGGGTTAAGAAAGGAAAGATTCCTTCCACATCTTTTTCCCTCTGTTAGAAAATGCATCTCCTTCCTTGAAGGACTTGCCAGAATTTCACAGCCAAGGGGAGAGCCAATATTCTGCCACAAGGTTAAGAGTAGAAATGACCTGATATTAACAAAACATTTACCACCTGGGCTTTGGAACAGAGAATCAGTTACACTGTGCTTCAAAACTGATTGGCAGGTGAAGCACTGGTCTCAGGGTTCATCTACAGTGGCCAGGTGGCACCTGTAGCAAGGTGAATCCTGGGTACTTAGGAGAAAGGTGTCATTTTACCCCACCTTGCTTGGAAAGGGAGAGGACTCCAAAATGGTGGAATTTTTCCCCTTGCTGTTGTTCAATCGCCAGGTTGTGTCCAACTCTTTGTGACCCCATGAACTGCAGCACGCCAGGCTTCCCTGTCCCTCACTATCTCTAAGAGTATGCTCAAACTCTTGTCCATTGAATTGGTGATACCATCCAACCATCTCATCCTCTGTTGCCCCTTCTCCTCCTGCCCTCAATCTTTCCCAGCATCAAGGTCTTTTTCAATGAGTTGGCTCTTTGCGTCATGTGGCCAAAGTATTGGAGCTTCAGCATCAGTTTCTTTCAGTGAATATTCAGGGTTGATTTCCTTTAGGATTGACTGGTTTGATCTCCTGTTGTCCAAGGGACTCTCAAGAGTCTTCTCCAGCACCATAGTTCAAAAGTATCCATTCTTTGGCACTCAGCCTTCTTTATGGTCCAACTCTCACATCCATACATGACTACTGGAAAAATCATAGCTTTGACTATTTGGACCTTTATTGGCAAAGTGATGTCTCTGCTTTTTAATACACTGTCTAGGTTTGTCATAGCTTTTCTTCCAAGGAGCAAGCATCTTTTAATTTCATGGATGCAGGCACCACCCGCAGTGATTTTGGAGCCAAAGAATATAAAATCTGTCACTGTTTCCACTATTTCCCCATCTATTTGCCATGAGGTGATGGGACTGGGTGCCATGATCTTAGTTTTCTGAATGTCATGTTTTAAGCCAGCTTTTTCACTCTCCTCTTTCACCCTCATCAAGAGGCTCTTTAGTTCCTCTTTACTTTCTGCCATTAGAGTGGTATTTTCTGCTTCTCTGAGGTTGTTGATATTTCTCTCAGCAATCTTGATCCCAGCCCTTGGTTTGTTATTTTAAAAAATGATGCCATATTCCAATAGATAGCAAGGCTTTTAAATAATTCTGGACAGTGTTTGTTTTAATAAATAATTTAAATAAGAACCCCTCCCCAATACTGAATAGTAACTATAATAAGTTAAACAGACACCAAATGATAGAATAAACCAAGCTAAAACTAAAAAGAGTCAGCTGGAGAGTTCAGTAATGTCCAACTAAATATGGGCCTCTTTTTCCCTATTTCTTTACGATAACTTCAGAGTGGAGCTCCTGTTGGGGGCAGGGGAGCCCCAGCCTGTAGTATTGTTTCCTGGAGCCTCAGAGGTCTCTGTTACCCTAACTGACTTGTATTAGAGGCTAGGGAAGGAAATGCTGATGGGCTGAAAGTGGAGGAGCCCGTATTAGCAACTGCATGCAGGACCAAGGCAGATTTTGTGGGATGAACAGAATTCTTGTGGGCTGAGTGTTTTTTGAAACTTGTCTCCAAGAATGCATGCGACTTAAATATTTCTTTACTAAAAGGGGAGGAGGAATAGAATGATTTGCAATGTTGAAAAAAAAAAAATGTTTTTCCCCTCCGGTTTTCACCCCCCCTCCTTCTCTCATAGAGGAGGAGCAGGAGAAGAAACGAGTGGCAAGGTAGGTACTTTCTAATTTTAATCTTGAAACAGCCAAGCAATCTTTCCATGTAAATCAAACATTAGTCCTCTCCAAGTTACAGTTTTGCTGAGAAGGGGACATGGGGACAGAGCTAAGCTCAGACTTCCAGTCCTAGAAACAGCAAGAATCTAGCCATAAGCCCCAGCCCTACCCAGGGACCAGTTTCTTGTTATTTGTACATGTGAATGATTTTTTTTTGTTGTTGTTTTCTGATGTTGATGAGGTTTCTGCTTGGAGGGTCCTGAAGGGATAGGGGCTGAGGAGTGTGAAATCCCCAGGATGGGGAGAAGGAACAGATTTGTAATTCATCATCACCAGGGGCTCCCCTTACCCTGGGACTTTATTTCTCTTTCAGTTTCATGTGTCTGGAGCTAGAGGGCTATAAATAAGTTTCTGTTCTTGTGACAAGAACTGGCTGAGTCTTGAAATGGAAGCTCCAGGTAACTCCTTGTTTCTTCTTTCTGGGGAGAATTGGGGCTTCTTCCTTCACCCCTCCTTTGGTGTTGTACCCCCCTGGACCCCCAAACCCATCCTTCTGACTGTAACATGTGTTTGTCAGCCTGCCTTCTGTGCAGAAGCTACCACTGTGGGGCTGGAAAACAAACATGCCTATGTGCCTTCGGGGGATGATGTGGGTTTTGTGATTCACTGTAACTCAGTATGGGTAAACGCCACAAGGCCCAGCTCTGCCACTTTCTAGCCCTGTGACCTTGGGCAAGCTGACTAACTCCATAGATTCTTGCTTCTCCCGTCTTTGGGATGGAGGTGTCTCTGTGCTGGGAGACTGCAGGGAGAGCCTGCAGTGAGATGCTTAGCAGAGTGATTGGCTCGCTGTAGCATCAGTAAAACTCAGCATCATCACCATCTACCACCCCCACCCCCACCATTGTCACCACTACCATCTTCATCATAGTCTTGATCAACCTCTAATTGTTTCCAATCCCACTTCTGGGTGTACTCCTTTTTCTAAAGTCCGCTCTTGCCAAATAATGTGACTCCAATCTTGGCTGTGGAAGAAGAAAGACTCTTCTTGCAGGCCTGACATTCATCCTTGTTTATCTGCCCAAGAAGCAGAGATCTGCTTGCTGAGCTCATGCACCCCCTCAGCAGCCAACTGAGGAGCTCCCACTCCCAGTCATGCAGGCTACCTCTGTAAACCATTTTCTTCAGAATTACAGCTTTCTGAACCCACAGGGATGCTCAAAGTTTCTTTTGTCCCTTTTATCACCAGCCCCATTCTTCTAGTCATCATCTGGGCTCCTGATACCTTAAGAAGCCACGCACCCCAGAAATACTTTTCAGCTTCATGGTTCTGGTCTAAAAAGCATTGTAATGATGACCCAACTCTACATCTTCATCTGCAAGGTTACTGTTACTTGAATCCCACAAGCATTTTGAGAAGCGGGACTTGCTACGGCCTTCAGTTGCTTTTGGTTGTTCTTATGCTCCATCAGAGGCTACCCTGATGGTTCAGTGGTAAAGAATCCGCCTGCCAATGCAGGAGACTCTGGTTTGATCCCTGGGTTGGAAAGATGCCCTGGAGAAGGGGATGGCTACCCACTTCAGTATTCTTGCCTGGAGAATCCCATGGCCAGAGGAGTCTGGTGGGCTATAGTCCATGGGGTCGCAGAGTTGGACACGACTGAGTGACTCAATAACAACAATGATCCAACATGCCTAACTCAGAGTTTGGGCTTTTAATTATCACTGGGGACATTATCAAAGTTCATCAGTTTTAAGAGGTTGAGAAATCAAAGGTGTAAAAAACAGTTTGATATGCTATTCCCCTCAAGTGAGTTTTTTTTTTGTTCGTTCTATGAAGAGTAGAGAAACGCACATGTCACATACCCCTCCCCATGACTCCTGCAGGAAAAAAAGTTGAATTATCTCTGTTCCCTCAACCCCCTGAGTGGATAGTTCCCAGACTCGTGCCACCTGGTGCAGTGACTCATCACATCCTTAAACAAGTTTATATCATCATATTAGGTTTTGATCTGTACTTGAAAGAACCCGAATGAAAAATAAGCAACATGACGTGAAACCCATTTGAACACATTTGATAGAGTCGAGAAAATCATCCTGAAATGCCAGGTGTAATCTTTCTTTCTAGCTTTCAGTGGATGTTAATGGTTAAATTTTGCCACAAGCTACATAAACACATTTGACCAAAAGAAGGGGAAATAAAAAGCTACACAGCATGAACACCCTTGAAGAAATAGAGCCAAATTCTGAGATGGCGTATAATTACGTACTAGCTACCAGATTCTGAAATAGCATGTAATATGCCAAATAGATGTTTATTTCCTCTTGGTTTTTCAAAAGTGTCCCACCCAACCACTGAGAGGAATAACATCAGAATAACTCAGGGTGGGTTTAACCTTCCTCTCCTGCTGCTGACAGACAGACCTGTAAAGGCACTGCTAATTTGGTGCATACCAGCCTGAAGAGTATTTTAGGCAGTCACAGGAATAGTGTGTATAGCGGGTTTCTAAGGGCTTCAATTCGAGCCAGTTCATTAAAGGCAAGTCCAGCACAGGAAGGCGTATGTGGCAAAGGTCTATGATTTGGGAGTCACATCTGGTTATTAGGCCTTACACTATTGTACACCCTGAAATGGGGAGTCCTTTGCACGTCACTGGGCTGCGAGTAAAAGCTGGGGTTTCCACGAGTAACTGGTCAAGCTCACTGATGCCCCAGGGTTTCAGTATCTACCCAGTGCAAAGTCTATCTTAGTAAACTATCTACATACATGCAGGTTGTATGTGGACCAAGTTATTGAGGGGGTCATTAAAGTCATGCAACTGATTCTTTTTTTTTTTTCAATGTGGACCATTTTTAAGGTCTGTATTGAATTTGTTACAGTATTGCTTCCGTTTTATTTATTTATTTTGAGAGTTTCTTTTCTTTTTGACTGCAAGGCATGTGGGATCTTAGCTCCTCGACCAAGGATTGAACCCAAAGCTCCTCCATTGGAAGGCAAAGTCTTGACCACTGGACCACCAGGGAAGTCCCATGCAACTGATTCTTAAATCCCTACTTTAAATCTTTTCTGGAAGAAGGCGAGGGACAGAGTCGACAATATAACTCATCACTATTCCCATCAAAGCAGTTTCTGTGGGTTACTATATACTTAATTTGACAATCCTCAGAACATATTAAGGACAACCAAATTTATTTTTGTAGACCTTGTGGTGAGTGGCTTTGAAAATGCTCAATGAAGGTGGATTTGACTTTGAGGATTAGTTACAAGTCAGCTAAACCTGTGTCTGATAAACATTGTTGGTGGTCAAGTTCGCTAATGCTGACTTTAATCAATGACAAGGCGTTTGATTCAACACAGGAAAGTGACTCCGTCCTTCCCTGAAGAAGTTGTGGTCCAGTTTGATAGAAAGACATACAAAAGACAATTCCAATACAATCTCATCAACAACAGTACAATCTCATCAACAATGAAGAAGAGGTATGAAGAGGGTGCGTTCGTATTGGTGCGATAGAAATGTTCTAACACCAGATGATGGTGATGACAGCAAACTTGGTAAATTTAAATTTAAAACAGGTGAATTTTATGATATGTAAATTACACTTCAATAAGGTTTTGTTTTGTTTTGTTTTGAAGAGGGTGTGATGGGAATACAGAGGGTCCCTCTAGTTCTAAGTTAAAACTATGATCTTCACCACTCTTGTTGAGAGAATAAAGACCAGGGAAGGGAGGTTAGAGAAGTGTGGAGGATTGGGCTGTTCTTGCTGTGGTTCTTGGGTCTGGGACCTGCCTCTGCATGAGGGGAAAACGATGGAATCGCATATTCAGTTCTCATTTTCCATAAATTTTGATCTGAAAGGTGGCAAGGTTGCAGGCAGGGAGAGCGGTTATGAGGATATTTTAATAAACTTGGAGATAAACCATGGAGGTTGGAAGCAGGGCAATGGCCACAGGATGAGAAGGGAGGCACAAGTTCATGAGCTTTTAGGTAAACTCAGCAGGACTCGGTAATTGGCGGGGGTGGTGGTGGGGTGGTTTGTGGGTGGTGACAGAGAGGAAGGAGTCAGGGAAGGTTTGGGCCACCATCTTCAGAGAGGGGGTACATAAGAGGATGATTGGGGATGGACCATGCTGAGTTCACCATGGACACGCTGAATTCGGTGTGCCTTTCTGACTCCTAGCTGGACCCATCCAGCAAGCAGCTGTGTATGGGATTCCGACACTTTGAGAAGACGCGGGATTATAGGTCATGAGTGTATGTTATTGCCGTGGTTTAGTCGCTAAGTTATGTCTGACTCTCTTTGCAACCCCATGGACTGTAACCCTCCAGGCTCTTCTGTTCACAGGATTTCCCAGGCAAGAATACTGGAGTGGGTTTCCATTTCCTTCTCCAGGGGGATCTTCCAGGGCTTGACCCCATGTCTCCTACCTTGGCAGTCAGGTTCTTTACCACTGAGCCACCTGGGAAGTCCCATCAGTGTATGAGTGGTAGTTAAAAACATAGGAAGGGATGAGATGGGCCACAGAAATTGTGAACTAGGAGAAAACTGGGCTGATGGAAACCTACGGGAATTAACACATGATGGGTAGAGAGAGGAACGTGAGCGAAACAGGAGGAAAACCAGGAGAACGTGATGTCAGGAAGCCAGAGAAGTAATGTTTCGAGAAAGAAAGAATAATGGCCCCAAATGCAGATAAAGTTTCAGAAAACAAAGACTTAAAATTTGTCCGCTGATTTTTGCTACTGACTTTAGGAGACGGCCAGGCTAACAGGCCAGTAGGTAATGAGATGCACCCGAGGGAGCAGGAAGTGGAGACAAAAGTCTCGCTGACTGTTTGGGGACATATGGAGACTAGAAAGTGCCAGGGTTGTGGCTGGAAAAGGACACATGGTCCACAGGCAGCTTTGTTTTTTGTTCTCGGTGTGAGAGAGAGTTGAACATGTTTGTGGGCTGAGACAGTAAGAAGAGGAGGAATTCCAAGGATGCAGATGGGAGGTCTACGGATGGAGAGGGGCTGGGAACACAGGAGCGTGGACCAAGCTCTCAGGTCCGGCCCCAGCAGTGAGAGTGTCCTTCACCCCTCGAGACTTGAGGGCTAGACAGGCATGCATCCCGGGATGGAAGGGGAAGAGCTGAGTGGTGTCCCACCTGTCGGCCTCAAGTTCTTTGGTTTCATGTGTGTGTAAAACAGGGAGGGATGGTCCTTGTTGAAAGTAGAAGGATGGGAGGTTTGAAAAACTAAAGTTTAAACCGTGATAATGGAGGGAACTGATGGACAACAAAAATATTGGAGTTATCCTTCATCCCTCTTTCCCTCACTCTTCCTCCCTGTCTATCAGCAAGATGTCTGTGCAGCTTCTGTTGATATTTCCTGGGGTCAGGCTGCTTCTCACCACCCCCACTGTCACCATGCTGGTCTCGCCTAAATTTTTATCAGTTTCCTTATAAGTTTCTCTGCAGCTTCTCTTGCCCTTTTCAGTCCTTTTCCCACACAAAAGCCAGAGTGATCTTTTTTTTTTTTTCCTAAATTCATTTATTTCTGGCTGCTCTGGGTCTTCACTGCTGCACACAAGCTTTCTCTAGTTGAGGCGAGTGGGGAGCTACTCTAGTTGTGGTGTGCAGGCTTTTTGCTGCAGTATATTCTTTTGTTGTGAAACACAGACTCTAGGCATGTGGGCTCAGTAGTTGTGGCTCATGGGCTCCAGAACACAAGCTTGACAGTTGTGGTGCATGAGCTCAGTTACCCTGAGGCCTGCCGGATCCTCCCACACCAGGGATGAAACTGGTGTCTCCTGCATTGCAAGGCAGATTCTTAACCACTGGACCATCAGGGAAGCCCCCGAAGTGATCTTTTTAAAAAGGTAAATCAGATCATCCCACTCGCCTGCTTTAAATTGTTCAATAATTCTCACTGGGATAAGAATAAACACCAAAGACCAAGCTTTGTCCTGAGAGACTCAATGTGATCTGGTCCTATCTACCTCTTCCATACCCTCCCTTAGCACTTCAGCCAAGCGCACCTTCTTTTGTTTGCACCAAGTTAGTTCCTGCCACAGGGCCTTTGCACCTGCTTCCTTGCTGCTCAGGATGCTCTGACCAGCTCTTTCCCATCATTTTACCTCCAGGATCAAATGTTATTTACTCAAAGAAGATGCCTTGCCTGTGTAAAAGAGCATCACCCCATCCCCTTTACCTCTGTTTTAGTGGCCTCATTATATTTATCACATATATTATATTATCTTACATATTAATTTACTTGTGTGTGTAGTTTGTTTCTCAGTCATAGAATAAGAAGTTGGGGAGAGAAGGGACTTTGCAGAACATTGTTGTTCACTTGCTCAGTCATGTCCAACTCTTTTCTGCCCCATGGACTGTAGCCAGCCATGTTCCTCTGTCCACAGGATTTCCCAGGCAAGAATATTGGAGTGGGTTGCCATTTTCTTCTCCAGGGGATCATCCCGACCCAGGGATCGAATCCAAGTCTCCTGCATTAGCACGTGGACTCTTTACCATTTGAGCCGCCAGGGAAGCCCTGTTCAGGACACAGTAGGCACTTAATAATTATTATTATTTATAAACACAGTGTTGAAAGTGTCCTTATTAACAAGCACAGTGTTGAAAGCCCAAATGAGATTAGAAAATAAAGCTGCAAGTGACTCCAAGCCGCGTGGTTGTGCGGTTTTCTTCAGGAAAGACCATCAAATAATAAGATTGATTTTCTTATGTGCCTGTTCTGGAGACAATTTCAAGCAAGTATTTCTAAACCTGGGCTCTGTGGCAGAGGCATCTTCGTGGAAAGCAGAGGGCCTCCCAGTGTGACCAGTTCGGATGTTTACGTTCTTATTATCTTATAGAAATCCCCTCAATTCTACAGCCTTGGAGGTGGATTGACAAGTGTAGGAGGCAATTGCTGACTTCATTTCCAGGCCCAGAGCTGAACTGTGTTATACAGGTGAAATCAGGTTACTGAGATCGGTCTGGTTTCCTTGGTGACACGGGAGGTTCGGTTATATTTGAAATTGCTAAGAAGGAGAAAAACCTGATAATGACAGGTCTATGTTTTCCTTTGGGAAGGAGCACTTTTTGATTCTCAGCTGAAGCTAAGGATGTGCCTCCTTGATTGTTGAGGGGTGACCTCCAGCCAGTAGGCTGAGCGACACTTTCTAACTGCTTCCAGAATCCCACAAGCCAGTCTGGCAGGTTTGTCCCACGCCAGCTCTGGGTAATTACATCATGACTTCTCAGGCTCCCTGTCTGTTTTGTTTTTGCATGTAAACACTGTAACTAGGGTGACGAAGAGTTAGCTTGTTGTAGAATGTGTTAACCACCTTTCTTCTGGCGGCAGGACAACGGAAGGGTGTGTTGTTTGATAAATGGTAGGGTGACCCAGTTAATTCCTTAATGTCTTTTTTTCTTGATTGCTGGTTTATCCAATTTAAGCCCTGATGTCATTTGTTGATAAGGTTTGTGTACCAAGCTTTGGACTAAATAGTTGAAAAATGTTATTTCATTTCCATGATGATATAATGGGGGGGGGCACTATTATCCCCATTGTACAGACGAGGAAACAGACTCTGAGAGGTTAAGTAGCTTTTCATTGGTCACACAGCTGTTAAGTGTGGGTTTTTGAGATTTATTTTTTTCTTTTACAGATTTTTGTTGTTGTTGTTGTGGACCATTTTTAAAGTCTTTACTGAATTTGTTACAATACTGCTTCTGTTTTTTTAAAAATATATTTTTAAATAATATAATTGCTTTAAAATGTTGTGCTGGTTTCTGCTGCACAACAACCTGAATCAGCCATAAGTATACATACATTGCGCCCCCTTGCCACCGCCCTCTTGAACCTCCCTCCTACATCCTCATCCCCACTTCTCTAGGTCGTCCCAGAGCACCAGACTCAGCTCCCTGTGATCTACAGGCCACTTCCCAGCAGCTGTCTATTTCACACCCAGTAATGTGCATGTTTCAGTGCTACTCTCTCAATTCATCCCACTCTCTCCTTCCAACACTGTGTCCACAAGTCTAGTCTCCACATCTGCGTCTCATTACTGCCCTGCAAATAGGTTCATCAGTACCATGGTTCTAGATTCCACATATATGCATTAATATACTGCTTCTGTTTTACTTTTTTTTTTTTTGGCTTTGAAGCATGTGGGATCTTAGCTCCCAGAGCAGGGATCGAACCTGCACCCCCTGCATTGGAAGGCGAAGTCTTAACCACTGGACCGCCAGGGAAGTCCCAAGTGTGGGGTTTGAATTTTGGAAACCTATTCCTGCTTCTCATATACTGGTACTGTTCCCCTGATTCTCTCCTCATCCTGTTGGTGGGAGAGAATTCTCATTTCCTGCTATTACCTGGTATTCTGAGTCCACTTTGTGCTGCATGTCCCGCAGATACTGAATATCACTGACGAACTTCTGCCTCTCCTTTGCTTCGTGTAACATGATTCTTGATCGCCGACCTGCGTACAGAAGATGGATAAATGTGCTGTGATATAACCCTCTGTTGCTTTGCCATTTGGGGACTTCTCTTAGTATAATTGCTTTTATTCTCTTATTAATCTCAAGTCCATTGTTGGAAGGGCACAGATGCTCCTCAGCACAGACTCAAAGGACTCTTTGTCTGGGTGTCGATGCCCTTACAGCCCTCTTGTTCCAGACATAAATAATGTAGCTACTTTCGTCAGCTGGCTTCAGCCAGCCTGTCCTGGTTACTCAGAGGGAGTTAGACCGGCAGAAGCAGTTTGACCACACGACAAAAAAGAACCTAGCTTGATTAGCAATGACCGAAGCTCCAAGCCCCGTGGTCACATAAACTCATGGACTCTACGATGATCACACCCCCTATTCCAATCCAGGCACTCCACTGGGCACGGAGGCCAGGTGGTCTGCAAGATGACATGGCCCTGGGCTTTGTGGTTCTCAGTCTAGGGTGGAAGCCAGCACTGAACATGGTAGTCCCCCAGCCCCCTCAGACTCCACATGGCTTTCTCACAAACTGCTCCTCCTCCCAAGTTTTCAGAAGGGAATGTTGGCATCAACCAGCTGGCTGCCCGAGCAAGTAACCTGGGTGGCTTCCTTCACCCTGCCCTCTCTTGGTCCATCCATATGAAAACCAAGTCCTGATGGTATTCATCCCTGAGTATCCCTGGGATCCATCATGATTAGAGCTTGGGCACTGGTGTGAGACTCTCTGGGTTCAAACCCCAAGTCTTGGAACACTGACAGTGGACCCTGATGTTGATAAGTGCGATGGAGCAGAAAAAAGGGGGTCTCTGAGAAACTGTCACTGGGGGAGGGGGAGGCAAGGTTTTCCTTAGGGAAGGACACTGGGTTTGCTAAGGAGTGAGCAGGGCTGGAAATGGGACCAAAAGGATCTGGGATGAAAGGACAAAAAGTACAGAGGCTTCAGGGCAGGAAGGGGACGGGGCAGCTGGAACACAGGGAGGCCAGGACAGCCACGGAAGGGCTGTGGGCCCAGCTCATGAGGGGCCTTGGAGGTTGGATTCAAAGAGTCATATAAAGCCACTGGAAGGTTCCAATCGGGGGGAGGATGTGATTAGATCTGCATTTTTAAAGTTCCCTCCAGGGGATTCCCTGGTGGTCCAGGGGCTAGGACTCCATGTTCTCACTGCCAGGAGCCCAGGTTCAATCCCTGGTCGGGGAACTATGTAAGATCCTACAAGCTGTAGCCAAAACCAAAACAAAGCCAAAGGTCCCTCCAGCTGTAGGATAGAGACCGGATGGAGGGTGGGGGAGGAGGTAGAAGAAGAATGGAAGTGGACAGACCACTGGGGACATGTTAGAGGAATCTAGATAAGATGGTGCCCAGACTTGGGTCACAACTGGAGGGAAAGAGGAAGAGGAGGAGGAGCTCATAGCTACTGTTTATGGAGCCTCTGGAAGTGCTAAGTAGTGTTTGAAATATTTAAACATACTAACATAACATGCAATCTTCATGATTGCGGCAAAAATTATCACTCTCTTGCAGATGAGGAAACTGAGGCACAAAGGGATTAAGTAACTTGTCTAAGGTTACAGAACTGGTAAGCCCAAGAGTTGGGGTTTGAAACCAGGGAGTCTCATGCCAGCACCCACGCTCTAATCATGATGGGTTCAAGGGACACTGAGGAGAGAAAAATCATCAGGTCTTGGTGATAATAAAGATGACACGATAATAAAAATGACATGATAATAAAAAAGACGGAAGTGTAAAGGTGGCTGCCCAGGTTACTGGTTCGGGCAGCTAGCTGGTTGATGCCAACATTCCCTTCAGAAAACTTGGAATGAGGAGCAGGTTTGTGAGAAAATAATGCAGATTTTGAAGAGGCCGGGGACAGCAAATGGAGATGTCGAGTAAGCAGTTAGATATATAGCTCTGGAGCTGATTAGAGAAGTGAAGACTGGGGCGTTGCTGGCATTTTGGTAACAGCTGAAGTGGAAGGCACGATGGGTATTGTAAAGAGAAGGATCACCCAGGACAAAATTCTGAGGACCACTGGATTTTAAGAACAGGAAAGTTAGTAGAAAAGAAACTCTGGAAAGAAGCCAGAGAGGCAGGAGGAAAACTGAGAATCAGGTGGGTACAGTTTCATAGATGCTGAGAAGTGCGTGTTTCAAGGAAGAAATTATTAATAACCTCAGTGAGAGTATTTTAGTGGAGTGACGGGGCTGAAGACAGATTGCACCGAGTTGCATAAATGTGAGGTAAGGAAGTGCAGATGATGATTTCGAGTTTGACTGTTGTGGTCTAAATTGATGACAAAAACATTGAATTAGTTAATGGCATAGTTCATAGTGAGTCTACTGGCTTTCATTTATAGGCTCATCAGGGGTCCCACACTATTTCTGCTTATTGACCAGTAAAGCTCTTTCACTTATTTCCACACATCTTTTTTTTTTTTTTTTTTTACTGAGATATAATTGACATATGGGCTTCCTTGGTGGCTCAGTGGTAAGGAACCTGCCTGCCAGTGCAGGAGACACAAGCTTGATCTCTGGGTTGGGAAGATCCCCTGGAGAAGGAAATGGCAACCCACTCCAGTACTCTTGCTGGGAAATCCCATGGACAGAGGAGCCTGACATAACATAGCAACCAAGCAACTACATAATTGACATATACCATCATACTAGTTTCAGGAGTACACTGGTATTTGTATGTATTGCAAAAGGACCAAGAGTCTAGTTAACATCTGTCAGCCCACGTCATTACAATTATTTTTTGTTCTTATGATGTGTCTATTCTGTTAGCAATGGTCACATATACTGTTATTAACTATAGTTACTATGTTGTACATTGCATCCTTAGTGCTTATTTATTTAATAACAAGAAGCAGGTACTCTTTAGCTCCTTCACCATTTCACTCTCTTCCTACTCCATGCCTCTGGCAACCACCAATCTGTTCTCTGTATGCTCTCTGTATCCATGAGTTTGGTGGTTTCATTTTTTAGAGTCCACATGTGAAAGAGATCATGGTATTTTGTCTCTCTCTGACTTATTTCACTTAGCCCTCAAGGTCAATCATGTAGTCACAAATGCCAAGGTTTCCTCCTTTTTTATAGATGAATAATATTCCATTAAGTGTGTATGTGTGTGTATGTGAGTGTGTGTGTCCATGAGTGTGTGCATGCTCAGTCATGTCCAACTCTTTGTGACCCCATGGACAAGCTCTGCCAGGCCCCTCTGTCCATGGAATTTTCCAGGCAAGAATCCTGGAGTGGGTTGCCATTTCCTTCTCCAGGGGATCTTTATAGATACACCACATTTTCTTTATCCATTCACCCATTGATAAGACATTTCAGTGGCTTCCATGTCTAAGTTATTGTAAATAATGTTGCAATGAACATAGGGGTGCACATGTTAATATCTCTTAGAGTTAGTGTTTTTGTTTCCTTTGGCTTAAATACTCAGGAGTGAAATTGCTGTGTCAAATGTAGTTCTCTTTTTAATTTTTTGGAGGAACCTCCATACTGTTTTCCATAATGGCTGCACCAATTTACATTCCCGCGAACAGTGCACATGGGTTTCTTTTTCTCCTTATACTTGCCGACACTTGTCATCAACACTTGTTTCTTTTCTTTTTGATAGAAGCCATTCAAACACATGTGAAGTGATATCTCATTGTGGTTTTGATTTGCATTTCCCTGATGATTAGTGATGTTGAACACCTTTTCATGCACCTGTTGGCCACCTGTATGTCTTCTTTGGGAAAAAGTCTGTTCAGATCAGCTCATTTTAAAAATTGGGTTGTTTGTTTATCTGCTATTTAGTTGTATGAGTTCTTTATATATTTTGTATATTAACCCCTTATTAGATATATGATTTGCAAATATTTTCTCCCATTCTGTGGGTTTGCTTTTTCATTTTGTTGATGGTTTTCTTTGCTATGCAGAAGCCTTTTAGTTTGATGGAGGCCCACTTGTTGATTTTTGCTTTTGTTGCCACATTTAAAAAATCCATTGCAAGGACCAATATTGAAGAATTTACTATCTTACTTCTCTTAGGAGTTTTATGGTTTGGGGCCTTATGTTCAAGTTTTTAATCCATTTTGAGTTGATTTTTGTGTATGGTGTAACACAGTGGTCCAGTTTTCCCAACATTGTTTATTGAAGAGGTTATCTTTTCCCCACTATATATTCTTGGTTCCTTTGTCATAAATTAATTGACCACATATGCATGGGTTTATTTCAGATTCTCTATTCTGTTTCATTCATCTATATGTCTATTTTTCTTCTAATATCATACTGTTTTCATTACTGTAGCACTGTAATATAGTTTGAAATGAAGATGAGTGATGCCTCCAGCTTGGTTCTTCTTTCCTACATGTGTTTTTTAATGATAGCCATGTGACAGACGCTGCTGTAGGCTCTGGGAAAGCAGCAAGATAAGACAGACAACATTCTTGACCGCAAGTGTTTATATTCTATGGCTTTCCTTCCTTGTTTGGTTTGTTTTTCCAGTTGTGCAGATATTGGCAGAATCAGGTTGCCTCTGACTCATGGTGACCCAGTGTCTGGTCTGGTCTCTATGAAATCTTGCAAGATTTATCATTAAGCCCCAAACAATATCATCTAGGAACTTGTGCTGATCCCTTGGGGCATATTTTCTCTCATTTATAGCAAGCTGATCTTTGTGAGTCAGAACCCAAAACTACAATCTGATAGGTAGTTCCACAGATGACACACAAAGCCTAAATTTTGTCTCTGAGAATTTTAATAGTCATTTACGGAAGTCTCACTTAAGAGACCACTTTTAACTTTTCATATGAATTTGTACCTGCATAGAATAAACTTATGTTCCCACGCTTTTCAGAAAACAATGGTGTTAAAACTGGCAGAAAGATGAATCCCTGCTGCTACTGATGGAAAGAAAAGCCTGTCTGAATATTAATCAGGCAGAGAACATAAGGATTCACAACGAAAATATGTTAATGGTCACTGAAAGAGTGCATCCCAGAATCCACTTGGATGAAACATTTTGGTTATAAAATTAACCTGGAAAAGCCAGCTAATCTCTCCTGGCTTTAATGCTGTGTTATTTTAAGGAGGCTTCTCAGTCAAGAGACATGAAATAATTTTGTCTAAAGAGGTGGGAAATAGCATTATCTGAATTACTCCATGCTAAGTTACCTCTGACTTCACAATTACCTACCAAATAATGGACTTTAAAATTGCCTACAAGTCTCTTTGTCCTCCCATAAGCTCTCTAGGACTGGACTCTACTATAAAATCAATATTTAGAAGCATCATGGTGCCACATTTAATCTTACTTAAATACATCAGTACTTTGTGAGATTAAACAAATACTCTAGGCCCCAAAGAAACAGATTATTGGAAATAGATCAAGGAGATGATGGGTAGGTCACCACAGTTTAGGCAAACATCCTCCACATTTCTGAAGTGGCACTTGAACTTTATACTGGACTTCGGGTTTGAAAAACTGACCAGGAGGAACCAGAAACAGAAATCACTATATGGAAATAAATCCACATGAGATCATGCTTCATGTGTGGATCTCAGCTTTGTGGGCCTACTCAACCAGATGGCCATTTGAAGCCCCAATTTTTTTTTTTTTTTTTAGCAAATACGGACAGGTGGAGGGGAGGAGAGTGATGATAAAATGTGGGCAGGGTGCATGTTTCTAAAACAGCGTTCTGTATTCTCTGCTGTTTCTCACCTTTGAACTGCTTCTCAATTCAATATCCACTCATGGTTATGCACACTTCTGTTTTAAGTCTCTGGTGATAATGTGCCAGTTTTGGGCTTTAGAAATCCACAGGAGAAGCCATATTAAGTCAGGAGAGGGAGCAGGAAATGAGAAAAGAGGAGGAGGCATGTGGGAGAGGAAGTCCTGCTTGGCTGAAAGCGAGAGTGAACAATTCTTCTTGGCCTCAAAATTCTACACGTCTGTGAAATTTCAGGGAGGAATATTCTAAGAACTTTGTGACATATGCCTTCCTCTCTAGTGTCAATTTCCAGTGAATTCAGACTTAATTTCCCTGACTAAGGAGAAACAAAGTCTGACTGCAGAATATATTTCTTCCAGTGCTCTAAAAAAAATCACATGTGCTGTCTTTCTGTTCTCTGGTCACGTTTCACAAAAAGGAATTGATGGGAAGGGAGTCCTTTTTATTATTAATAATAAGCAAGCCATTTCACTGTTTTCTTACGATGTTCTCATGTTATAAGTCTCATCAAAATGAATATGTTATTTATTGGTTCACTCACAAAGAAAAATGTCAGTGTAAGCCCCTCTTTCAACTCAAAGTTCCTCTGAACCAAAACCTAAATGTCTGTATTTATATTTATACTTGACCATCAGGTTTATGGGCTTCCCTGGTGGCTCAGACAGTAAAAAATCTGCCTGGAATGTGGGAGACTTGGGTTCAATCACTGGGATGGGAAGATCCCCTGGAGGAGGGCATGGCAACCCACTCCAGTATTCTTGCCTGGAGAATCCCCATGGACAGAGGAGCCTGGCCGGCTACAGTCTATGGGGTCACAAAGAGTTAGACAGGACTGAGTGACTAAGCAGAGCACATCAGGTTTATAAATCCCCCACCTTTCCATAACTCGGTGCTGGGAAGAAGGATTGCAGAGGATTTATTCATCTTCTTTACACAATTAATTTGTAATAACAAAGATTACAAAATTTGTTAAAATTTGACTTTCAAAAATCTTAAAAATTTGAAAAATCTGTAAAAAAAAAAAAACAATAAAATCTTAACTTACAAAAATATTTTGAGTATAGGCGACGAATATGAGTGATTTAGGCTCACTCTTCTAACACTCCACTACTGAGAGAATCATACTATGACCGAAGAAAAAGACGGGGTAATTGAGAGGGGCGAGGGTAGATGGTTTGACTCTTCAGGAGGCGGGGTTGGGGTGCTGTGCTATAAATGGCTTATGAGAAAAGTTCTTTGGCGTTGACTTCCCTTTATTAATCAAACCGTTAAAGAACCGGACATTCATACACTGACCATCAAGCCCAGTAAAGAGAGACTCAACGTGTAATTGGGAAACTCTGGGGCTGGGCGGGGATGTCACAGGCTAGACCAGCAATTCGATGCTCTCAACAATACCAATAATTTCGCACTGAGGAGCCGGAAGGGCCGTGAACCGTATACCCATCTTGGAGTCTGTGGGGAAGTTATGTGGATGCGAGGGGGCCTGCCAGAGTGTAAATACATGCCCCCCAAACCGTGTCTGAGGGAGAAAAATGCGGGGGGTGTGGCCAGCTGGGAGGGAGTGACCAAGTCCTCAGGATTTAGGCTGGATTCCGCACCCCCCTCCCCCCCAACCCCGCCCCAGAATCGGAGTCGTCTCAAGGAAAAGTGGTCTCCCATCTCTTTCCCCCACTTCCTCGGAGGACCAGGGGCCGCGTGGTCGCGTGGGCGGCTGGGCCGAGCTGGGCCGGCCGTTACCTTGCGGGTCAGTCCTCTCCGCCTGCAAGGGGCTAAAGGGGCCGAGGGGCGGGGCAGGCGGGCCGGTCCAGGGCGGAGGAGCCGCCCATCAATCGCGCGGGGCTGTCCCGGTGCTCCTCTTCCTCCTCGCTCTTCTCCCCTCCCTCTAGCGGCCCCTCTTCCTCCTCCTCCCCGGAGGCAGCTTTTAGCCGCGGCGGCCGGGCTTGCTAGGGGCGGAGGCGGTGGGGGCGGCTGCCTAGCGTCCTCCCGTTTCCTTGGCAACCCGGCCCCCTACTTCCTCTCGCGGCCGTGGGGGCGGGGCGGGGCTGCGGCCGAGGAGGTCCTGAACCCGGACTCCGGCGCCCGGCCGGTTGCCGTGGGAACTAGTCGGGATGCTATCCGGAAGGCCAAGCGGCGATGGCAGCAAGCGAGGAAGAGATGCTGAAGAAGGAATCGGATTGGCTTTGTCTTGATGTCCAAAGCCCAGACCTAGATATTGAGGCCTTCGCTCCTGCCCGGATTAGTGTTGAAGAATGAGGTTAGAAAACCAGAGGGGAAAGTATTTTTAATCGAATAAAATAATATTAAAGGCAACACAACGGTAGAGGGAAAGACAGTGCAGCCCTGCAGTCTGAACTGTGCAGGGGATCTCTGAGATGTCTGCGGCAACATGAAAGGGAAGAAATAAATGATTAAGGGGGTCACCCCATCAGTGGTAGATCGGAGACAGGAATCCAGTTTTCTCCTGATTATCAGTAATCTTGGCTGCTTTTCCCAAGGTAGGAGGCTCTTAGAGGTTTAGACTAGTGCCCACAGATTTGCAAAGAAGGCACCGGAGCCTGTGCTAGATACACCCTCTGCCAGGTTTATTTTTGTCCGTGTTTTTCATAGGCAAAGATGACTCTCTTCCATTTATTGTGCATATTTAGACACTTGATAACTTGCCAACTAATGTCAAGTTCTGGCATTTTTGATTGGGTAGAGAATAGGGAAAAGGGAGAATAGAAATACTTGGACTTTTCATCAGTGCTCAGAATCCTCAGGTGTCCGTGGTTTGGGTGTCTTCTCAGTAATCCCCCAAATCCAACTGACCTCCATGTCTCCTGCAGCATCACACACCCTTCTTTGCTTATCACCGCCACCCTAGTTTTGGGCTCTATGACCTTTTAACTAATCTTCCCAGGTAGCTCAGTGGTAAAGAATCTACCTGCCAATGCAGGAGACACAGGAGATGTGGATTCAATCCCTGGGGCAGGAAGATCCCCTGGAGAAGGGAATGGTAACCCACTCCAGTATTCTTGCCTGAAAAATGCCATGGATAGAGAGCCTGGCGGGCTACAGTTCTTGTGGTAGTAGAGAGTCAGACACGACTGAGCACCTGAGCACAACCTTTTAACTGGATTATTAGATGAGCCTCCTAACCACACCCTGCATCCCTGTCTTCCACACCCTATGCCCACAATTTCCATTGTTCTAAAACCAGCACAGATCCAGTGTCATTGAGCCACACTGTTAGGAAGCTCTCAAAATACCTTACTCTCTGGGGAATGAAATCCCTTCCCCAGGGCTTACATTCTTGCTTTTCCTCATTCAGCACTTCTTCAACCATACTTCCACCAGAGGCAACTGTGTGTTACATACTGAACATTACTCTCTGCCTTCATACCAACTCCTAAGGCACATCCTGAGCCTGGCAGAGCCCAGAGCAAATGTATTGAGTTGGCCAAAAAATATGTTTGGGTTTTCCATACTCTTATGAAAAATTTGAATGAAATATTTGGACAACCCAATATTTATGTGAAGTCTTTATTTTGGGCACTTTGTCATCCAGACTTCATTGGTTCTTCAGCAATCCCTAATACCTGTCTATCTCTTGTGGCATTGTTGTTCAGTTGCTCAGTTGTGTCCAACTCTTTGGGACCCCATGGACTGCAGCACACCAGGCTTTCCTGTCCTTCACCATCTCCCAGAGCTTGCTCAAACTCATGTCCATTGGGTTGGTGATGCCATCTCATCCTCTGTCATCCCCTTCTCCTGCCTTTAATCTTTCCCAACATCAGAGTCTTTTTCAATGAATCGGCTCTTCGGGTTAGGTGACCAAAGTACTGGAGCTTCATCTTCAGCATCAGTCTTCCCAATGAATATTCAGTGTTGATTCCTTTAGTACTGACTGGTTTGATCTTGCTGTCCAAGGGACTCTCAAGAGTCTTCTCCATCACCACAGTTCAAAAGCATCAATTTTTCTGCGCTCAGCCTCCTTTATGGTCCAACTCTCACATACATACATGACCAGCTGGAAAAACCATAACTCATAGCTTTGACTATACAGACATCTGTCAGGAAAGTAATGTCTCTGCTTTTTAATATGCTGTCTAGGTTGGTCATAGCTTTTCTTCCAAGGAGCAAGTGTCTTTTAATTTCATGGCTGCAGTCACCATCTGCAGTGATTTTGGAGTCCAAGAAAATAAAGTCTCTCACTGTTTCCATTGCTTCCCCATTTATTTGCTATGAAGTAATGGGACCAGATGCCATGATCTTAGTGTTCTGAATGTTGAGTTTTAAGCCAGGCTTTCCACTCTCCTCTTTTGCCTTCATTAAGAGGCTCTTTAGTTCTTCTCTTTCTTTTTATTTATTTTTTAAAAATTTATTTATTTTTTATTGAAGGATAATTGCTTTACAGAATTATGCTGTTTTCTGTCAAACCTCAACATGAATCAACCATAGGTATAATATATCCCCTCCCTTTTTAACCTCCCTCCCATCTCCCTCCCCATCCCACCCCTCTAGGTTGATACAGAGCCCCTATTTGAGTTTTCTGAGCCATACAGCAAATTCCTGTTGGCTATTTTACATATGGTAATGTAAGTTTCCCTATTACTCTGTCCATACATCTCACTCTCTCCTCCCCTCTCCCCATGTCTGTAAGTCTATTCTCTATGTCTGTTTCTCCACTGTTGCCCTATAAATAAATTCTTCAGTACCATTTTTCTAGATTCCATATATATGTGTTCAAATACAATATTTATCTTTCTCTTTCTGACTTACTTCACTCTATAATAGGTTCTAGGTTCATCCACCTCATTAGAACTGACTCAAATGTGTTCCTTTTTATGGCTGAGTAATATTCCATTGTGTATATGTACCACAACTTCTTTACCCATTCATCTGTTAATGGACATCAGGTTGTAACTATTGTAAATAGTGCTGCAATGAACGATGGGATACATGTGTCTCTTTCAATTTTGGTTTCCTCAGGGTATATGCCTAGGAGTGGGCTTTCTGGGTCATGTGGTGGTTTTATTCCTAGTTTTTTAAGGAATCTCCATACCATCTTCCATAGCGGCTGTATCAATTTACATTCCCACTCCTCTTCTCTTTCTGCCATAAAGATGGTGTCATCTGCATGTCTGAGTTTATTGATATTTCTCCCAGCAGTCTTGATTCCAGCTTGTACTTCATCCAGGCTGGTATTTTGCATGATGTATTCTGCATATAAGTTGTAGGGTGTAATGTAAATAAATAGTGTCACAATATAGAGCCTTGATGTACTCTTTTCCCAATTTGGAACCAGTCTGTTATTCCATGTCCAGTTCTAATTTTGCTTCTTGACCTGCATACAGGTTTCTCAGGAGGCAGGTAAGGTGGTCTGGTAATCCCATCTCTTGAAGAATTTTCCAAGAATTTTCCAAACTCTTGAAGAAGTTTGTTGTGATCCACACAGTCAAAGTCTTTAGTGTAGCCAATGAAGCAGAAGTAATTTTTCTGGAATTTCAGTAGCCCAACCCATATTCTGTTCTTGTCAGCTAGCCATCAAGTAATCCTTATTAAAGTATTAACTGATAATTGAAACATTAACTGAGAAGTACTAACCTACAACCTCTTCCCACAGTTTGTGCTTTTCAAAAGGAGGTGCTTAAAGATGCAAAAATCTTTAAGACACACTGGATTGAAACTGTAATAGTGAAATGATGAGTAGAGAGTTTGTTCTGTTGGAGCTAGGACATCCCCCTCAAATAAAATGATTATAATGATTAACAATGGAGGAAGTTGAAATCCAGATGAGATAGTCAAAGAGAAGTGACCTGCCTTAGGACACATGGCAAGTGGCTCAAAAGCAGGACTTCCCATTTCTGATTCCCTGATGATAACTACTAGTAAGAAAAGCACCTTGGTACATATCGGACCCACATTTTTCTTCCAGTTCAACATCTATATAAAATAATAGTTTTTACCTCAAAAGATTTCTATGGGGATTTGAGAGATAGGACAAATAAAACACTTAACATCTTACTTGATATACAGTAAGCACTCAATTGGGCTTCCCCAATGGCTCAGGAGGTAAAGAATCTGCCCACAATGCAGGAGACACAGAAGACATGGGTTGGATCCCTGGATTGGGAAGACCCCCCCCCCCCCCCCCCCAGGAGGAAATGGCAACCCACTCCAGTATTCTTGCCTGGGAAATCCCATGGACAGAGGAGCCTCAAGGGCTATAGTCCATGGGATCTCAAAGAGTTGGGTATGATTGAGCACTAGCATGCACTTAAACACTCAATAATCAGTAACTTTACTTTTTGAGGCGTATTTTAAGATTTTATTTAACGCATATGCATGTCAGCCATACATTTTTGAAGATTTGTAAATCTTCAAAAGATTTGGAGATGTCACTTCATGTCTCAGTTTTAAACTCTTCTACATTTCAAGTGTTTCTGAAAATTAAGTTCTATGAAAAGAATCATGGTGCCTTTGAAAGAGGGCAAGAGTTCCAGAGGTCAGCTTGTAAAAACTTTTATCAAGCAACTCCTGTTACAGTGTTTAACGAGTAAACTTGAGCTTTGTTGTTGTTCGGTCACTAAGTCCTGTTCTACTCTCTGCAACCCCATGAGCTGCAGCATGCCATGCTTCCCTGTCCTTCTCTATCTCCCGGAGTTTGCTCATGTAAATTACCAATAAGACTAGTTCTAGCCTTAAAGAGCAAAATGCAAGGAAAGTGAAATGTTAAATTGAAGAAGCACAATTCCTGGTTGGGGAAAGGATCTTACTCTTCATTGCTCTTTGCATGGTGTTCCTGACGGATGATAAACAAATGAAGGGAGAAAAACTGACTTAAGGGGATCATCCCCACCCAGGGATCAAACCCAGGTCTCCCGCATTGCAGGCATATTCTTTACCATCTGAGCCACCAGGGAAGAATTATTGGAAACTAATTCCTAATAATTCTGCTCAGTGGAGACTAAATCAACTCCACCTGACTGAGCTGATGTTTTAGCCCAGAGACTAAAGCTGGCAGCTGACCATCCATGGTCACATACCCAAGGTCCTCCCTCTTAGTGGAAAGGCATCCCTGGGAGATCAAATTAAAGATCCGAAGGTGTGTTTGGTGAAGATTGAATTAGATCAGAGGGAACTGAGTGTCCTTCAGGGATATCTCTAGCAGTTGAGGAGGCCCTGTGGAATAACCTTCCTTCCCTCCAGAGAAGTTTCAGTCTGGATAACTGATTTGGACTGTTCAAAGCTTTGGGAGGTTTTTTACCCCATCTTTGTTTCAGTTAACTGCCTTTTTGCTCAACTTTTCTGAACCTTTTCTCTTCCATTTACACCCCTGACAGCATGGCTTGGAGTTAACAAGTCCCAGGTGGCCTTTGCTGTATGGTATGTGATAAACAGAGCTTTCCTGGTGGCTCAGCAGTGATGGAACTGCCTGCCAATTCAGGAGGCCCGGGTCTGATCCCTGGGTCAGGAAGATCCCCTGGAGAAGGAATTGGCAACCCACTCCAATATTCTTGCCTGGAGAATTCTATGGACAGAGGAGCCTGGTGGGCTATAGACCATGGAGTCACAAAAGACTCAGACACGACTTAGTGACTGAACAAAAAGACATAGTAAACAACTTTTATTCCTCTTCACACCTTGAGATCCACATAGTTACAATGGGAATAGCCCAGAGCCTCCTCACTAGCTTGGTGTTAGGATTAATGAAAAGTCAAGTGCGAAGTTTCTGGTCTTGAGCCTGTCACATGATAATTCTTCAACAAATGGCAGCTGTCATTATTTGCATAATGTAAATTTAATTTTCCTTGCTGAGGATACATCAAGGTACATACATCATGCATGAGTTTATAAAAATATCTCTAAAATAGTTATTTCTTGAAAATGTTCACCTTATGTTGCTAGTATCATGGTGGTTAAGTTTAGATTGATTTTTTTTTTTAAATTCTGAATTTCAGAGAGTGACATTTTATGAACTTATACCTAATTGTGAGTGTGTATCCAGTTTGAGACTTGCAGTGGTCCATGAACTACCTGAAATTTAGTAATACTTATTGGGCTTTCATAGGTCAAATATTTGAGATCTGATTCTCTTGCAGGATAAAGTAGACTCTACTGGAGATTGGAAAACTCTACAATTAACTTTAAAAAAGCATGTCATTTGGGGGAATCCCTTAGAATTTCCCTCATTTCTAATTGTAGTGGGTCTGTTGTACTATTTTACAAAGAGAGGGCAAACTCATTAAAGTTTGTTGGGATAGTTCTCAAAAGTTCAAACAGGCTTTGATTTCTTTATCCATTTTGGAAGCTTCAGATTTTTCAAAAACCCTTCATTATGGCAATTGATGCAGTCGATGTGATTATAAGAACTTTGAGAACAGAAAACATACTGCTTTTCTGAATTTCTGAGAAAATTATTGCCAAAGGAAAGAATTTGACTTCTGTCCAGAAAGAATATCTGATTTGTTTGGATTTGGGATAAACTCAAGCCATATATGTTTGGCCAAGAGTATAATTTGTGGACCGATCACCAAGCTCTAAGCAAGACTCAGGTTTCAGAAAGCTATGACAACATCAGGGATCTCACGTGATTATTAAACATGCTCTGGATAGATGAATATTCAGGCCAAACACAACAACAAAAAATCCTTCTCATCAACAGGGCACTGAGCAACTCCTGGGCCTTCAAGAAATGGATGTTACTTGATGGTGTTTTGTTTGGATAGCAGGAGAGGGAGGGAACAGAGCAACACAGAAAACAGCTTCCTAGAGGAGCAGGGGCAGAGCTGATTTGGGGGAGCCCCCTTTCTAATCATGTGTTTCCTGATCCTGGCAGTCATGGAGATTTTGTCCTCTGCACTCACAAGGAGGTATCTGGGGATCCTTCAATGGCTGTGCCATGGGCTTCAAGGTGGCTCAGTGGTAAAAAATCCACCCGCCAATGCAGGAGACCCAGGTTCTATCCCTGCGTCGGGAAGCTCTCCTGGAGAAGGCAATGGCAACCCACTCCAGTATTCTTGCCTGGGAAATCACATGGACAGAGGAGCCTGGAGGGCTATAGTCCGTGGAGTCACAAAAGAGTCGGACACGACTGACTAAACAGTAAGAACAGAGGACCATGCCACATACAGGAGCGTTCCTCCCTGACATGGCATCTGTTTCTTCCTTCCTTCTCTGGGTCTTAGTTGTGGCATGCGTGCATGCTACGTCCCTGCAGTCGAGTCCTACTTTGTGCAACGCTATGGACTGTAGCCCTCGAGACTCCTCTGTCCACGGGATTTCCCAGGCAGGAGTACTGAAGTGAATTGCCATTTCTTCCTCTGGGGGATCTTCCCAATCCAGGGATCAAACCCATGTCTCTTACATCTCCCGCATTGGCAGGTGGGTTCCTTACTACTAGCACCACCTGGGAAGCCCCTGAGTTGTGGCGTGTGGGATCTATTAATAGTTCCCTGCTGCTACTGCTGCTGCTAAGTCACTTCAGTCGTGTCCGACTCTGTGCGACCCCATAGAAGGCAGCCCACCAGGCTCCCCCATCCCTGGGATTCTCCAGGCAAGAACGCTGGAGTGGGTTGCCATTTCCTTCTCCAATGCATGAAAGTGAAAAGGGAAAGTGAAGTCACTCAGTCATGTCCGACTCTCAGCGACCCCATGGGCTGCAGCCTACCAGGCTCCTCCGTCCATTGGATTTTCCAGGCAAGAGTACTGGAGTGGGATGCCATTCCCTTCTCTGAATAGTTCCCTGACTAGGGATCAAATCTGAGCCCCCTGCGTTGGGAGTCTTAGCCACTGGATCACCAGGGTAGCCTCTGACATGGAATATTTCTAATGTCTGCATTTCTCTTCAGGAAGCTTTTATTTTTAAAATTTTTGTTTGTTTAAGGTTTTTTTTTTTTTTTTTTTTTGCTATGCTGCAGGGCTTACAGGATATTAGTTCCCAAACCAGGGATTGAACCCAGGGCCATGCAGTGGAAGCACCAGGTCCTAACCACTGGACAGCCAGAGAATTCCCAGTACTCTTTCTTTTATGATTTGCTTTCTGTTTTTCTAACTGGGGCTTCCTTGGCGGCTCAGAAGGTAATCTGCCTGCAGTGCAGGAGACCCAGGTTTGATCCCTGGGTCAGGAAGACTCCCTGGAGAAGTGAATGGCTACCCACTCCAGTGTTCTTGCCTGCAGAATTCCATGGACAGAGGAGCTTGGAGGGCTACAGTCCATGGGGAAGCAGAGTCGGACACGACTGAGCGACTAAGCACAGCCCAGCACAAGCATCAGATCAGTGGCTAACTAATTTTTTTCTTTTTAACCCTTTGTGACCCCTCATTGCCTTTGCCCCCACTAAGGACTGATGCTCCCCCCTCCAACTTGGGGGAGGCCCTCTCAGGGTGTCCTCAGGCAGCAGGAACAGCTTCATGGCCTAGATAGGCACTAGATGGGGACAGTAGGGAGGAGAAGAGACACTTAAAGTCGAGATGGGGGCTGCTGCTGGTGTTCAAAGCTGTGCAGCCCAAACCAGTGAATCTAGAACATTCTGCCGATTCACTTAACAAATCTTTGACTGATAGGTGTCAGGGACAATTTACATGTAGACAAATCAATAGATACATGCTGACAAATGGTAATTAGCACCAGGACAGGAATAGGGTTCAGTGACAGAGAATATTGTGGTAGTGAAGGGGAGGGTGGGAACCTATTTACACAAAGTAGTCAAAGTCGGTCTCTGTGGGTGAGATCTGAAGGAAGAAGAGGAGCCAGCTCTCGGAGGGCGGAGAAGGGGCGCAGGTGAGACAAACAACGCTGGGAGAGTCTTGGGGTAAAAGAGAGCTCACGGGATTCATGGAGCCGAGAGGAATCCAGCATGACTGGAAAACTATTGTGAGGGAAGGCTGGCGAGGTTGCAAGATTTGGTGGTAGATTTTATTTCAAGTACAATGGAAAGCCATGGGTGGGAACTTCCAGTTGGCACAGTGGTGAAGACTCTGTGCTCTGAGTACAGGGGGCCTGGGTTCGATCCTTGGTCAGGGAACTGGATCCCACATGCTGCAACTAAGACCCGGAGCAGCCCCAAAACAGAAAGCCATGGGTGGTTTTAAGGCATGTTGTATGTGCATGTGTGTGTGCACGTGTCATATCACATGGAGACCTGTGAGGAGGTTCCTCACCAGAACTGGAAGATGGGACCACTTGATCCCTATTCCAGCCATTAAGGAAACTTCAAAATGTCATTCAAGTACGTTCCTGGCCAGTGGCACAAGATAAGATGATTAGAGATGAATAATCAAAGCCCTTTCTCCTACCTCCAGGACACTGACAAGACCGGAGGTCCCATATTGCATAGCATGTCCTGACTTTTAACTTCCAGCCTCTCATTTCAGGGTGTCTCATTGCACGGTCCCAGTGATGCCTTTCTGTCCCACACTGAGTCCCGCTCCTTTTCCTCCCTGTCTCGCTCTCCTCCTCCTCTCCTTCCTCCTCACCCCTCTGCCCTCCTCATCCCACCCCCCACCCCAGTTCTCCCCCTGCCTTCCTCATTAAGAGTCAAAGTAACTTGCCAAGCCGCAGCTCTTAGATTCCTCTTTTCCCCAAAACATTTCTTGGCTGGTCACCTCAGTCCCTGGTTCTCGCCTCTCTTTCCAGGTTGGAGGCTTCTCTGGTTCCCCATCACCTCTCCCCTCTCTCAGGCAGCCCAACCCCGAGGTCACTCAGTTTTAAACATGTCAACAGGAAGAAGCGCTCTTGCTCTCACCCTGTAAAAAGAACGTGTGAAGGGATGAACCGTGGGGACATCAGTCCGTGGGCACCAAGACCGCGGAAGGCAGCTCTTGAAAACCAGACGGGACAGAAGGTATCACTGGGCGGCCTCCCTTCTTGGCTCATGGCACCCTCTGAGTCAGGATAATGAGAGAACATTCTTAAAACATGACTTAACCACGCTCGGTCCTCAAACAAATTCCTGGATGTGTGTGGAATACGCTCTACCAGCAAGCCCAAGCACAAACATGTGGGGTGGGCTTGTCAGCACGCTTCTCAGAGTTGCTACCTTTACAAAGCCACCTTCTGAGCCAGTGAGTGTGGGTTCAGCTTTTAAAACGTAAAAAAAAAAAAAAAAAAAAAGCCAGAGACACAACGGGGTTTTTTATGGCTGTATTTTCAGAGTTTTGTATTGTGGTGACTGGGTTTCTGTCTTAGGGGACTGGGAGGGGGGGCGTGCCCTTGACATCACACATCAGCAGGAAGACATTATGGAAAAGTCTTTCAGAGATAGGAAAACAAGATATTGTCCATCTCCAAAATCAAGCAGAGGGAGAGAGAATCCCAACTAGGGTGCAGTTTGTCCTTTAATTCATTTATACCTGGAGTGTGTGTGTGTGTGTTTACCACAGGCGGCTTATCTGAGTGGATTTTAAGAAATTAATTTAACTGAAAAATAATTAAATTACAAACAGAGGAAAAAGCGTTTGGTTGGCATCGTACGGGGTCAGAGGCCGTTGCTAATGCAATATTTCATCAGTTGGCTCATTGCTATTCTTGCATTGATGTGATTTCATTTCTCAAATAGCTCTTATCGTGGCAGGCTTGCATTTAGGATACATTGTACAGATGCCTTATAATCATTTCAGTGTGTTTACTTAAAATTTTAAAAGCAATTAAGCAATTTAAAATATATTTGTGTGTGTGTGTTTGTGTGTGTGTGTGTACACACATCCACAGAGAGATTTTATAAATGTCCAGACTAGGGTTCTAAGTGAACACTGGGGCAAGTGTTACATTTATACACTGTAGGGCCCTTCATGCATTTCAAAGAGCTTCATGCAGGCGAATGTTAAGCTTGTTTCATACCCATTGAAACTACCATTATCTTCCTTAATACACTGAAGAAGCCAGAATACAAAGTCTCCCTGTGTCCCTTATCCAAGGCCACACAACTGTTACTGGAACCCTGAGCTTCCTGAGTGCCAGTCACTTGCTTGCTGCACATCACAAGTGCTGGAAAATGGTGATGAGTCAGTTTGTTAAAAAATATAATAATCTACTGGAGAGGGGGTGAGGGAGGGGAGGGTTTTGAGATACTTGCTTTTTATTTTGATACAAAATAGAAAGGGCCAAGCAACCTTCTGGCAGGGTCTGAATAGATACGTGTGTATCTAGGTGGTGGTATCTTCATGCCCCGACCTGTCCCACGCCTCTGCCCCTTCATCTTTGCTGCAGAATGTTGTGTCCAGAGTTGAGAAAAACAGTTTGAGGCAGGGGTTTGGAACTGCGTTCCCCCAGCAGGATGATAGACCCTCCTGGGATCCTCCCACCTCAGGAGGCAGGGAGGTGCAGTCATGTATTCATTCATCAAATGCTTATTAAGCACTTAAGTGCCAAGTCCTGGGGACAGAGAGGAATAAGATGCAGTCTTTGTGCTTGTGGGGGAAGAAGGAAGGTAAACAAGGATGGAACAAGCCCTACAATAGAGGAGGGTGTGGGCCTGGGAGACCTGGACGGGGAGATGGAAAGAGGGAAGGTTCTCACGGTGAGGAACGAAGTGCCTCCAAGCATTGCTGGAGGCCCCACTCAGTACTGCCTGGTGACGCGTCAGTTCCCCTTGGATGGAAGCATTTCTCACAGTGCCAGGCGCTGGCTCCTTCTGAGCCAGATGACGTTGGCCGTCAGCTCTCCCCGCCTTCCGTCTCTATTTCCTCCCTCCCCCACTTTCTTTTTGCTCCCAGTCTTATCAAATTCTACTCAGGGCAGCCACACGTGGTCCATCATTTACGGAATCAAACCGATCTGAAAAGTATTCACATTAAGGTATGAATGACTAATATGGGGGGCACCTGGGAACACGTGCATTTACCAGGCTTCAAAACCTAAAGCTTTGGCTGGCTAGGGAAAAACCATTTTCCTTAGCATGCTGGAGTGCTACAGGCACCTCTGAATTCACATAGTCTGGATAGTTGCCTATTCTTTCTGCACTTAGAGCTGGCCTTGTTTCCATTCAGTCGTATGTGTTTTTCCCTCCCGGCCCTCTATTGTGGCTGCATGATAAGGCAAGGGTGGGGGCCCGATTACTACTAATCTGAGACATTTTGGCTGGATCTCCCACAAGGCTACAGAAACAACAGCTTTGAAACGTTTGAGACACCAGTGATGGAAAACAAAGTGGCTATAAGTAGGACCTTCAGATGCTGTCCCCTGCAAATGCACTCACTCATTTAGTTCATTCTTCTTTTTTTCTTTTAAAAATTATTTTATTTGGCTGTGCTGGGTCTTGATTGTGGCACTTAGAACCTCTTAGTTGCAGTGTGTGGGATCTAGTTCCCTGACCAGGGCTGGAACCCAGACCCCCTACCTGGGGAGCGTAGAGTCTTAGTCACTGGACCACCCGGGAGTCCCTAGTTCCTTCTTGATTGCTTGCATTTTTTCAGCTTCAGGACAGAATTGGTGTGAGTGAGTGCATGAATGAGGAAAACATTGTGGGCTGGTAAATATAGTGAAATTATATTCCTAATGTTGGGTGGGAGGAAGGAGGACGTGACTAGTAACCTCTACATCATTCTCCCTCAAAGTTTTCCACTAGGATTCTCCCAAGGGCCCTCAGTTCAGTCGCTCAATCATGTCTGACTCTTTGCGACCCCATGAATCGCAGCATGCCAGGCCTCCCTGTCCATCACAAACTCCCGGAGTTTACTCAAACTCATGCCCATCCAGTCGGTGATGCCATCCAGCCATCTCATCCTCTGTCGTCTCCTTCTCCTCTTGCCCCCAATCCCTCCCAGCATCAGGGTCTTTTCCAATTAGTCAACTCTTCGCATGATGTGGCCAAAGTATTGGAGTTTCAGCCTCAACATCAGTCCTTCCAATGAACACCCAGGACTTATCTCCTTCAGGATGGACTGGTTGGATCTCCTTGCAGTCCAAGGGACTCTCAAGAGTCTTCTCCAACACCACAGTTCAAAAGCATCAATTCTTCGGTGCTCAGCTTTCTTCACAGTCCAACTCTCACATCCATACATGACCACTGGAAAAACAATAGCCTTGACTAGATGGACCTTTGTTGGCAAAGTAATATCTCTGCTTTTTAATATGCTATCTAGGTTGGTCATAACTTTCCCAAGGGCCCTACTTGACTGTATAAAAGTGTCCTATTGCCATAGAGTACTGCTTTTGATTTTGTGCATCCCCATCCAGATGAAGTTGTGTAGTTTCGGTCAATTCTATTAAAAATTATCCCTTCGTCAGCTCTGTACTCTGTGACAACCTAGGGGTGGGAGAGGCCGGGGGTGAGGAGGAGGCTCAAGAAGGGGGTGTATGTATACTTATAGCTGATTCATATTGTTGTACAGTACAAACTAACACAACATTGCAAAGCAATTATCCTCCAATTAAAAAAAAATCATCTCTTTGTGGGAGCCTGGGAAGTAAAGACTAGTCATCAAATGTTTTTCAACTTCCAACTTAGTTCATTCTGAGGAGCTGTCTTCTTTTAAACACTATAAACTTCAACAGAAGTTTCAGAGTGGACATGTCTCATTGGAACTGTCTAAGAGCAATGAAATGGGAGAAGGCCTAAGTAATTTAAAATTTTCTAGTAACCATATTTAGAAAGGTAAAAGCAAACTGGGAAATTCAATTTTAATAATATACACTTCATAATATATATACATATATATATAATATTTGCCATGCCCTATGGCATGTGGGATATCAGTTCCCCCACCAGGAATTGAGCCCACACCCCTTTTAAGGGAAGCTTGGAATCTTAACCACTAGACCACCAGGGAAGTCCCTAATAACATATTTTTTAAAACTCACTATATTAAAATATTTCACCATGGGATTGACATAAAAATTATTAATGAGATATTTTACTTTTTTGGTACTAAAGTTACATCCTATATTTTTCAACTCCAGTGCATCTCCACTGGGACTCATCACATTCTAGGTGTTCGTGCATAGGGTGTGGCTGGCAGTTACCGTTTAAATGCTGCGACACTCTTAGTATCTTTTTGTTTGTTTTACTGAAGTCCTATTGATTTACAGTGTTGCATTAGTTTCAGGTGTACAACAAAGTAATTCAGATCTACAGCTAGCTATCTATCTTTATCCTTTTCAGATTCTTTTCCATTATAGGTTATTACAAGATACTGAAAAAAGTTCCCTCTGCTATAGAGCATCCTTGTTGGTTATCTATTTTATATATAGTAGTGTGTGTCTGTTAATCTCAAATTCCTAATTTATCTCTTCCCACCACCCTCCCACCCCAATTTCCCCTTTGGTAACCATAAATTTGTTTTCTATGTCTGTGAGACTGTTTCTGTTTTGAAAATAAGTTCCTTTGTATCACTTTTTATGTTACACATGTGACATCATATATTTGTCTTTGACTTCACTATGAAAAGTTCATCATAAACCTATGATAGGTTCATTCATATTGCTGCAAATGACAATATTTCATTCTTTTTGTGGCTAAGTAATATTTCATCATATATATATATATATATACTATATCTTCTTATCCATTCATCTGTTGATGGACATTTAGGTTGCTTCTATGTCTTAGCACTATGTAAATAGGGCTGCAATGAATATTGGGGTGCATGTATCATTTTGAATTAAAATTTTCATCTTTTCTGAATATATGCCCAGGTGTGGGATTGCTGGATCATATAGTAGTTTTATTTTTAGTTTTTTAAGAAACCTCCATACTGTTCTATATAGTGGTTAAATCTTGGTATCTTTGCTGCTGCTGCTGCTAAGTCGCTTCAGTCATGTCCGACTCTGTGTGACCCCATAGACGGCAGCCCACCAGGCTCTCCTGTCCCTGGGATTCTCCAGGCAAGAACACTGGAGTGGGTTGCCATTTCCTTCTCCAACGCATGAAACTGAAAAGTGAAAGGGAAGTCAGTCATGTCCAACTCTTCACGACCCCATGGACTGCAGCCTACCAGGCTCCTCCGTCCACGGGATTTTCCCGGCAAGAGTACTGGAGTGGGTTGTCATTGCCTTCTCCCTTGGTATCTTTAAATGTTAGCAATTTAGATACTTTCTCCAGGGTAAAAATATTTACAATGTGAGAATCAGTGTGCCTTGAACAAGTGATGCCTGAATATGGTTGTGGAGAGTTAATTTAAGGGAGTGGGTGTCAGAACTGGGGCTTCTAGTCTGGGCCTCTTTTAGTGATTTATTGAAAAAAATATTTTTAAAGTGTGAAATGTATAGCCTTTACCAGCAATCTGAAATAAAGGAGAAATTAACAAAGCAAATGGTTATTCTCCTGGCATCCACTCCTGAAGTGAAGTGGTAGTTGCTCAGTTGTGCCTGACTCTCAGCGACCCCATGGACTGCAGCCCACCAGGCTCCCCTGTCCATGGGATTTTCCAGGCAAGAATACTGGAGTGGGTTGCCATTTCCTTTTTTAGGGGATCTTCCCGACTCAGGGATCAAACCCTGGTCTCCTGCTGCAGGCAGATTCTTTACTGACTGAGCTATGAGGGAAGCCCTGAGACCACAAAATGGGAGAAGGGGAAGGAACCTTGGAGATTGTATCGATTCACGTCTCTCCTTGGAAACAATGTTGTACTGTTTCCCTGTCTGTATCTCAGAATCACAGAGGGAAATGTCAGGGGAAAATACTGATTCCTGGACCCCCAGCTTAGAGAATCAGATTCAGGTGGTCTGGGGTCATGTGTAGGGTATCAGTAGTCTTTAAAATCCTCCCAAGTGATTCTAATGTATGGCCAGGCCTCTGAGTGCAGAAACATCCCCTTCATTTTATAGATGAAGAAACAGAGCTAATGATTAAGCAACTCACTTCAAGTCCCACAGGTTGTTAGGGGGAGAGTAGGGTCCAGAACCCAGGAATTCTCCTCTTGCTTATCTCATACCCAGAGAAACACTTCAGTAATACCTCCATCACACCTCTTTTCCCTGCTTGGTCTCAGAATTTCTCTCACTCTGAATTGAGATACATTACCCAGATCAACCTAGATTAGACAGAAACTTCTAGTAAAGGCTCTGAGCTTTTATTTCCCAGAAAATCTCTAAATCAATGATAACTTTAAAGTGGTTCTCATCTGGGTTGTTGTTGCTCAGTCGATCAATTGTGTCCGACTCTTCTGTGACTCCATGGATTGTAGCCCACCAGGCTCCTCCATTCATGGGATTTCCCAGGCAAGAATACTGGAATGGGTTGCCATTTCCTTCTCCAAGGGATCTTCCCAACCCAGGGACTGAACCCAAATCTCCTGCATTGGCAGGCAGATTCTTTACGACTGAGCCACCAGGGAAGCCCTCTCACCTGGGGCAATGGCCCTAAATGCCTCTCGTTTTAGGATCAGTCAGGATCTGGAAACTTTATACTGAATATTGGGTTTTACTGGAAAGGGTAGGGAGGAGCCCTGAAGAAGCTAACACCTGAGTCTGATCCAGCTAGCTCATCCTCACTGACTCACAGCTAGAGCTAGTGGTTCCTCCAGAGGGGCTTCATAGTCAGAATACCAAACAGGAAATGCGCATGCACAAAGTGGGCTTGGGGGAGGGGTTGGGGGGATGCTTGAGCCCCTGGGTGGAGAACAGCCAAGGCCTGTCTCCTGTCCTTCTGCACCCAGGGCACAGCGACGGAGGTCCTCTGTTGCCAGAACTGCTGATGGTCTAGTTACTCCAGAAGACAGAAATGTAGGTCTGTGTTTGTTTCTGTTCTTGTGAAGTACCCTGATTTGTGAATGTTGGCAAACAATCCAATTTTTAGAAAAACACAGGGTCAAGCAAAGCCCACTCATGAGGTCTCTTCTACCTAGAAGTGCAAACTTTTAGTTAAATCTAAGACTTTTTCATGCTCAATATTGAGTTGTGTGGGTTTTCAAAATGGTGATCTCATGCCTTTGTGTTTGATTTTTGCCCTGACCCTGTGAAGCTGATGAAAGCAGGTGGCAGTAACAGAAGGGAAAAATGGTAGAAAAGTCATACTGTTACTGAAAGTGGGGTCCAGCTGCTCACCACCCTGAAGTTAAGATAGAGGAAAAGAAAGGTTGCTTTATTTCTGAGGCCGGCAAGGGGTGGGGGAGCGAGATGGGGGGCGGTGGTGACTCCTGTAGGCAGAGGGAGGGGGCCATAGGTAGAAACAGCAGGGTCAGCTCTGACAGTTATCTTGAAATTGGTCATGCAGTGGTCTGATGAGCATCATCTTGATTGTTTTAAGTACAGTTAGTCTTCAGTTCCAGAGATGTTTTGTTCCCATTTCCTTGAGGCCAGTTCTCGGAACGTTGGCAGCGTCTGTCATGGCTACTATCTGGTCATTGTGTAGTTAACGTCTTCCACCTGGTGGGGGTAATGTCAGTATCTATAATACGGCTCAAAGGACAAGGCTCAGAATATCATCCATCGTCCTTGAGGAGGAACAAAAGGTACCTGACTTTGCTTAATCACTAAGCTATTATTTTGTCCTCTTTGACTGCTTTCATTTGCTTCTGTATTTTCTGATATCTCTGATTAAACTTATTCTCTGGCTAAAGTTTTTCTGGCTTCCCAGGTGGCTCAGCAATAAAGAATCCTCCTACCAATGCAGGAGATTTGGGTTCGATCCCTGGGTTGGGAAGATCCCCTGGAGAAGGAAATGGCAACCCACTCCAGTATTTTTGCCTGGAGAATTCCATGGATAGAGGAGCCTGGTGGGCTACAGTCCATGGGGTTGCAGAGAGTCGGATATGACTGAGCACACACCTGTTGTATGTATATCAATGCTACTCTCTCAATTTATCCCACCTTCTCCTTCCCACTTACCCTCACCCCCGTCCACAAGTTTGTTCCTGAGTTTCTTTTAAAATTTTACTCATTTTCTCACTGTCCACATTATTTTTGGGGTTTGGCACCTGTGACACGTCATGCATTTTCAGTATAAAAATGAAAGTGAAGATCATTACAGTGCCTAAGTTCTGACACTATTTATTTTTAACTTCTTTTTTAACGTATAACAAATCAAGCTATTATTAGCATTGCCATGGATAGGCTAGTTGTTCTATATAGGGGTATATAAGGAAAAAATGTTTTCATTTACTATGAAATGAAATGGGAGATTTCGACTCCCTCGAAGTCCTGGGGCAACCTCTTTTTTTAATATATGATATTTTTTTAAATTTGATTTTATTTATTTTTTAATTGAAGGATAATTGCTTTACAGAACTTTGTTTTCTGCCAAATATCAACATGAATCAGAAATAGGTATACATATGTCCCCTCCCTCTTAACCTCCCTCCTCATCTTACCTCTCCAGGTTGTTACAGAGCCCCTGTCTGAGTTCCCTGAGACAAACAGCAAATTCTGGGGCAACCTCTTAGCCAATGAAATGATAATCCAAATAAAAATTAGAATTACTCTTACCCACATTCTTTATTTCAAGAAAAAAGCATCCTGGCTAAGTCATCAGTGCGACTTTGAGAGCCCTTGATTTCAAATAATCTGAGGTATTAATAACACGTAAAGCCTTTTTCGTTAACAATGTAAGAATTGATGCTAAATTACCCTTTCATCCAAAGTACACTGTAAAAATAAGTGTAAGTTGTTTGTGAAGCATTTTGGAGATGAACGTAAAATATGCATGGCATTTGTGTCTTGGCTATTCTCCCTACACATAACCTTGAATTTCACCGTGATTTTTTTTTTTTTTTTTAATGTAAAAGGCTTAAAATTAGAATCTGTACTTGTGAGTATCTGTTTCAGGTATATTTCTGTGAACAGTTTCCCCTGTCCTCAGATAAACAGAGGTGGGTAACTGTTTCTGACAAAAGCTGTAGGGAACAAGATTAAACAAGAATTAGAGCGATTATATTTTCTTATCTAAAACCTTCAAGTCTTTGGAAAACTGCTTGGTTTCTATTTTGAGTCATGCTGCCCACATATCTTAACGACAGAATTTTTGCATAGTTTTGCTCTTCCTCTTTTTCTCTCTGTTTGGGTGTATTTATTATTTCATATGTGATGATGCAAAGCTCATTAAAAGGTCCATTTATATTCTTGTTATCTGCATGGGGATCTAGCTATTTCTCTCTTACTGTTTATAGAACCCACACTGTAATATTCAGATTTGCTGGCAATGGGCCCTTTCTAACACCGTATACATTCCATTCCCCTCTGTGACTCTATTTATGGGAGCTCCTGTGATTTATCCAAGACTAATAAAGACAGTGTAAAAGGATGGTCTGTGGGTTTATCCATCCATGGAATTTTAGCACTTTCAGAAGGAGGTTTGTCTTATGTTCTTTCTTCCCCCCAATTTAATTAAAACAACAACCGAAAAAAGCGTCCGTCCAAGTGAGTGACAGTTGGCAGATCTGCATTATTCAGCTGGAGGGACTCCAGCGTTTCTGATGCTTGGAGATGGACAAGTAATTACCTCCTGTCTGTGACTATTTTCTACCAGGCTAAGCCCAATGTTTATTGTAAACTATCTGCCATTAAAAGCTGTAATAGCAAGCCTTATGTTCCCACACCATAAATTTGACTGCACTGTTTTTTTATTTACCTTCGTGTTTTATTACATTCTTTGAAATGTTTCATTCTAAAGAAAGATAACAGAAGAATGAAAATTGAACAAATTCCAAATTCACTCTTGAAAAAAAGATATGCTTAGCATACATGTATATATATACATATTTTTGCATACGCCTGGACAGCCCTGATGGCCACTTTCTGGATATTGGCAGCTTCCATGAAACTATTAGATGCAGTTGCTATTAGTCCATCACTTGTTAAATGGTCCAGAAAACAGCCTAAAAATTAAAGTTTAACCAGACCATATAGGCCCAGGGCATCAGCTCACAAACTTTTTATTCTCAGGACCCCTTCATACTCTTAAACTGTTTTTGAAGACCCCAATGAGGTTTTGTTTGTATGGATTATATCTATCAGTGTTTATTGTATAAGAAATGTGAACGGAGACCATTTAAACATATTTTTTAATAAGGATATGTATTTGTTTTAAAATAACTTAAAAATCTGTTACATGTAACATTCATAACATTTCAAAAGAAAAATTGCTATTTTCTTTAAAAAAAGATGTAGTGCAAAGAGAGGGATTGTTTTTAGATTTTGTGTGATTTAATAGAAAAAAGACTCATCTGCAACTTCATTCAACTTGTTGTGATATTAATATGTTGCTTTGGTTAAAGTATGTGAAAAGAATCTGGCCCTACTCATATAGGTAGTTGGAAAAGAGTATTTTAACAGCCTTTTCAAATAATTGTGAATATTCTTCTTTGACTACCAAACCCAGACTCCACAGGTAGTAGCTTCTTAAAGGTTAGTTGCAATGAGGAATTGGAAATCCTCTTAGTGAACGTTTATTTTTTTTAAAAAAACTAACAGACTTTGAGAGAAGTTTCAGCTTTACAAAAAATTGAGCAAGTTGTACAGAGTTTCCATAAACTTCCCCCTCTCAGTTTCTCCTATTATTTATATCTTACATGAGTGTGGTTTATTTGCTAAAATTGATGAACCGGGGGACTTCCCTGGCTGTCCAGTGGTTAGGACTTCACCTTCCAACATAGGGGTGTGATCCCTGATCAGGGAGCAAGGCTCCTACATGCCTCAAGTCTAAAAAACCAAAACATAAAACAGAAGCAATATTGAAACAAATTCAGTAAAGACTTTAATAATAGTCCACATACTTTGGCCACCTGATAGTAAAGTAATGCTTAAAAATCTCCAAGCCAGGCTTCAGCAGTACGTGAACCGTGAACTTCCAGATGTTCAAGCTGGTTTTAGAAAAGGCAGAGGAACCAGAGATCAAATTGCCAACATCCACTGGATCATCGAAAAAGGAAGAGAGTTCCAGAAAAACATCTATTTCTGCTTTATTGACTATGCCAAAGCCTTTGACTGTGCAGATCACAATAAACTATGGAAAATTCTTAGAGAGATGGGAATACCAGACCACCTGACCTGCCTCTTGAGAAACCTGTATGCAGGTCAGGAAGCAAGACTTAGAACTGGACATGGAACAACAGACTGGTTCCAAATAGGAAAAGGAGTACATCAAGGCTGTATATTGTCACCCTGCTTATTTAACTTATGTACAGAGTACATCATGAGAAACACTGGGCTGGAGGAAGCACAAGCTGGAATCAAGATTGCCAGGAGAAATATCAATAACCTCAGATATGCAGATGACACCACCCTTATGGCAGAAAGTGAAGGACTAAAGAGCCTCTTGATGGAAGTGAAAGAGGAGAGTGAAAAAGTTGGCTTACAACTCAACATTCAGAAAACTAAGATCATGGCATCCAGTCCCATCACTTCATGGCAGATAGATGGGGAAACAGTGTCAGACTATTTTTTTGGGCTCCAAAATCACTGCAGGTGGTGACTGCAGCCATGAAATTAAGACGCTTACTCCTTGGAAGGAAAGTTATGACCAACACTAGATAGCATATTAAAAAGCAGAGACATTACTTTGCCAACCAAGGTCCATCTAGTCAAAGCTATGGTTTTTCCAGTGGTCATGTATGGATGTGAGAGTTGGACTATAAAGAAAGCTGAGTGCAGAAGAATTGATGCTTTTGAACTGTGGTGTTGGAGAAGACTCTTGAGAGTCCCTTGGACTGCAAGGAGATTCAACCAGTCCATCCTAAAGGAGATCAGCCCTGGGTGTTCACTGGAAGGACTGATGTTGAGGCTGAAACTCCAATGCTTTGGCCACCTGATGTGAAGAGCTGACTCATGGGAAAAGACCCTGATGCTGGGAGGGATTGTGGGCAGGAGGAGAAGGGGACGACAGAGGATGAGATAGTTGGATGGCATCATCAACTTGATGGACATGGGTTTAGGTGGACTCCAGGAGTTGGTGATGGACAGGGAGGCCTGGTATGCTGCAGTTCATGGGGTTGCAAAAAGTTGGACATGACTGAGCGACTGAACAGAACTGTGAAGGGCCAACTCATTGGAAAAGATGCTGATGCAAAAGATTGAGGGCAGAAGGAGAAAGGGGTGACAGAGGATGAGATAGTTGGATGGTATCACCAACTCAATGGACATGAGTTTGAGCAAACTCTGGGAGATAGTGAAGGACAGGGAAGCCTGGTGTGCTACAGTCTATGGAGTCGCAAAGAGCTGGACATGATTTAACCACTGAAAAACAACATAAAAAAATTGATAAGCCAATATTGGTACGTTATAATTAGCTAAAGTCCATGGCTTACAACAGAGTTCACTCTTTGTGGCATATAGTTTTATGGGTTTTGATAAATGCATGTCATGTGTCCACCATGACAGTGTCATACAAAATAGTTTCACTGGCCTAAAAATCATGTTCTCCACCTACTTACCCTTTGCCTTCTTCCCCCAGACTCTGGTTACTATTGATCTATTTATGATCTCTATATTATCACCTTTTCCAGAATATCTTACAGTTGGAGTCATACCCTATATACCCCTTTCAGACTGGCTTCTTTCACTAAAGCAATATGCATTTGGTATTCCTTTATGCCTTTTCATGCCTTGATAGCTCATTTCTTTTTGTAGCTGGGTAAAATCCCATTGATCAGTGTATTACAATTTGTTACCCATTCAGCTTTTGAGGACATCTTAGGTGCTTTCGGTTTTGGGAAATTATAACAAAGTTACTATAAACATCTGTGTGTGAGTTTTTGCAACTCAATTTGGGTAGATGTCAAGGAATGTGATAGCTGGGTGCTGTGGTGGTTGTGATTAGTCACTAAGTTGAGTCCGACTCTTGTGACCCCATGGAATATAGCCTGCCAGGCTCCTCTGTCCATGAGATTTCCCAAGCAAGAAGACTGGAGTGGGTTGCCATTTCCTTCTCCGGGGGATCTTCCCAACCCAGGGATCAAACCTGGCTCTCTTGCATTGCAGGTGAGCTCCTGCATTGCAGGCAGATTCTTTACCAAATGAGTCACCAGGGTTCTCTGATAAGACTGTGTTTAAGTTTTTAAGAAACTGCCAGACGATCTCCCAAAGTGGTTATACCATTTTGCATTCCTAGCAGCAGTGAATGAGTTTTCCTATTGTTCTATATCCCTGCCAGAATTAGGTATTATCAGTTGTCTTTTTCTTTTTTTTTAATTTTAGCCATCTAATAGGTATACAGTAGTATCTCATTGTTTTGCTTTGCAAATGGCTTCTGATGCTGAGCATCTTTCCATGTGCTCATTGCTATCTGTGTATTTTCTTTGAGTTGTCTGTTGAGATCTTTTACTCATTTTTTAAAAATTGAGTTGTTTATTAAATTGTTGAGTTTTAAGAGTTCTTTGTATATTTTGGATACTACTCTTTAATCAAATATGCATTTTGTAAATATTTTCTCCCAGTTGCTTGTCTTTCTGTTCTCTAAAGTCAATGGACCTTTCATACTGGTACGGTTTGGTGCCACTGCCTTGATTTCTACTAAGACACCAGCAATTTCACCCACCATTGTTTAACATCAGTGCAAATTTCAACACAGGGAAAGAGGCAAATAGCATCTTAATGATCTCTATAATTATAAAGATAGTTTTAATTTTGTGAGCGCCCTAGGAAGGGTCTCACAGATCCCCAGGGCCCACAGACCACATTTTGAGAGCCACTGGTCTACAGTAAACAAGTATAACCCATACTATTTAGTTCAAGCTTTGGAAAGACCAAATAGAAATCTGTTTCCCAAATGTGAAATGTTAACTTCATTTTCTGCAAAAATGATTTAGAAGGCACAAAAGAAATATTATGCACTGAAGTCAGTGTTCTAATTCATTGGGCAGAGTCAATTTTGTTTAGATTTTTTTTTTCTCCCAATGGCTCTTGGCAGGATATCATTCTTATTTTTCAAGAACTATACTGTGTGTATGTATAAATGTATTACCTAAAGTCTGTGAGCCAATGAATGTCTCTTTGATAACCAGAAAACTGATAGATATGCCCAGTAATGGGCTTATAATGTATTTGTATACATAGACAGTATATGGTGTCCTCAAGTTTTTCCTTTCTTTTCTCACTCCTCCGCTCAGATATAAGCATAGAAATGGAGAAAGAACTCTGATTTTGCAACCAGCAGAACTGGATTTGAATCTTGGCTATGTAATCTTATTTAACTTCTTTGAGTCTTTTGTTCTCCATCTGTAAAAGGGAAATAATATCATTGCCAAGACTGTGAAGATTATATTGAGTTGGCCAAAAAGTTCGTTCAGGTTTTTCCATTACATGAAAACCCAAACCAACTCTTTGGCCAACCCAATATAAGACAGTATATATAAAGCCTCTAGAACCTCAGAGGTATCACTCAAATAACCAATATCATCATCAAAAGTCATCCCTTCCATTTTTAACAGTTTCACAGTCTATGATTTTCTGGCTCAGATAATTATGCCTTAGTGTGAGTTTTCTGGAGAAAATACTAATGAGACTTAGTGTATCTCTCCAGGACTACTGTTTTTACAGGGACCAAAACCAGAGAAATAAATCCACTGTTGTCAACCCCCAGCAGGGGGACTAAATATGGGAATGAATATGAGAAGCAGCCAGAATAGAATGTAAGGATGGAACCAGAGGAGGTGTGATGAGGTGGCTGAGACCTATTCCAAAGGCAAAGGTCTAGCAGTGGTCAAAAGTTAAGGATAGCACAGGGAGCTCGGCTCAGTGCTCTGTAGTAACCTAGAGGGGTGGGATGGGAGGGCAGGAAGGAGGTTTCAGAGGGAGGGCATATATGTATACTTGTGGCTGCTCTATGATGTTGTTCAGCAGAAACCAACACAACATTATAAAGCAATCATATTCCCCAAAAAAAGTTAAGGGTGGGACTTCCCTGGGGGTCCAGTGGTTACGAATCCATCTTGCAATGCAGGGGACACAGATTTGATCCCTCATCTGGGAGATAAGACCCCACATACTGCTGGGCAACTAAGGCCTCAGGCTGCAACTACTAAGCCCTCAAGGCACAGCAAAGGTGGTGCATAATGCAACTAGACACAACTAAGACTCCTCTGTCCATGGAGTTTTCCAGGCAAGAATACTGGAGTGGGTTGCTGTTTCCTTCTCCAGAGGATCTTCTTGACCCAGGGACTGGACCCATGTCTCTTGTGTCTGCTATGTTGGCAGACAGATTCTTTACCACTAGCACCACCTGGGGAACCCCAAATAAAGTTAGGGGTGAAGGCAAATCATGGGGTGTGTTCCAGAAACAGCAGAAGGGGAAAATCAGTAGTGAGCCATCAGGGGCATGCCATGGGGATGTACACGCCCACACAGAATTCCCGTGGGCAAGGTTTATTGCATCTCCCTTCGTCCACAAACACCTCAGTGCTGCTTCTGGCAAGCATGACAGATCAAGAAACCTACTGAACGAGGAAGTATTTTTAGGACAGAGGAGACCTCAACACCCTGGAAATTCAAAGTCTGGGTTCTGAAGCTTCGCTTCCTGTACTTTGAATCCTGGTTCCTCTGTCTGCTCTTGTGTGACTGAGGGCAATCGCATGAGGCAGTCCTGCTTCCATCTTCTCAACTGTAAAAATGGAGTAGGTGTTGTTATTAGGACATTGCTTCATGTGAAGCATCTAGAACAGTACCTGATGAGGGGTAAAGACTCAACACACCCCAGCTTTTGTCACTTGTCTGCCATCCGTGTGGCTCACTCCTCTGACCAGCACTGGGTACAGCTGTGTGAAATTTCTGTGTGTTTATCTGTGGGCTCCCCTGATGACTCAGCGGGAAAGAACCCGCCTGCCAATGCAGGAGACGCAGGTTCGATGCCTGGGTTGGGAAGATGCCCTGGCAATCCACTCCAGTATTCTTGCCTGGGAAATCCCATGGACAGAGAAGCCTGGCGGGCAGTCATTCCCCAGCCTTTTTGGCACCAGGAGCAGTTCCGTGGAAGACAATTTTTCCATGGACCAGGGTTGGGGTGGGGAGATGGTTTCAGGATGACTCAAGCACATCACGTTTATAGTGCCTTTTATTTCTATGCTAATGTCATTGCTGATCTGACAGGAGGTACCAGCCCTTCGCCCAGAGGTTGGGGACCCCTGAGCTGCGATGCTATTGGTGTGATGCATTTCACATCAGGCTCCCATCTCTGTTTCCAAGTTCATGCAGGGCCAGCATACCAGTAAATATACCCACAGCATGATGTTATTTATGGGGACTCCAGACCCTCCACCGATGACTGAAGCTTCAGGCCATTGAGTTTTAAAAAAAGCTTTTCACTCTGAGTGATTTTTATTGTGTTACTCTTTTCAGATACAAAGTGTGATCATTGTAGGAAACTTAGAATGTAAGGAAATGTAAATCACCCATAATTCCATTGGGAGTTAACATTGGGATTTTTTTTTAAATTAATTTTTGTTGAGTAGAGTTAACTTTATAATGTTTTAGTATCTGTTGTACAGCAAAGTGATTCAGCTATATATTTACATATATCCCCTCCTTTTTGGACTTCCCATTTATGTTGGGATTTTGTTTTGATGAATTTCCTTCTAATCATGTTTGCACCCATACAGAGAAAGTGAAGTTCTCTCAATCATAAAGTGCAAATACTGATAGAGAAGGTATAAATCAAGTCTTTATCAATTAATAAGCTATTTTTTAAAATGAATTATAATTGCTTTAGAGTGTTGTGTTAGTTTCTGATGTATGATGAAATAAATCTGCTATATGGATATATATATCCCCTCCCTCTTGGGCCTCCCACCTCACCTGAGAAGTGCATTTTCAGTCAAATCAGTTCTAACTGTTGAGGTTTTTAAGTGATAAGAATCTCTGATGCATTTAAGTCCACACCAGGTAGAGAACGAAGCAGCTCAGTCACAATGCAGTTATTCATTCAATAAACATTTATTACTTACCTGCTATGTGGCTTGGCACTACTGAGCCCTGGTGTAATAGAGAAATGAAAAACAAGCAAACAGCCAACTAAACAGTCGACTCCATTGTTTATTGCAGTGTTGTTTCTAGTAGGAAAAAGTGACATTTATTACCAACGCTAAATGTTCATCAGTAAGTTATGGCACAGCCTTCCAATAGAGTTGTAAAAAGATTAAAAGTAACAGGGAAGGTGGAGTAGATATACTTCTCCCTGTTCTTTCCACCAAGTAAACCTGAAAACCCTGGACATTATATAGAAAATGAAAGAAGACTCTGAAATGTGGAGAAAAGGCAGAGTGGCTAAGGATGTCAGGACCTGAGGAACAGCATGGCAGTCTCTTGGATTTTTTTGCCTCGTATACCTCACACCTGCAGCTGAAGAAGCCTGCAACCTGGAGATGCCAACAGGAGCAGACAAGAAAACCCAAACAATAGCCTGCTGTCTCTTCCCAAAGGATTGGAAAAGGAACAGCCTAAGAAGACAGAAGACTTTTCAACAATGCTATGGGCTGTATTCAGATGTTGTAACCCTAACCCCCAATGTGTTAATATTTGGAGATGAGGTCTTTGGGAGATAATTAGGGTTAGATGAAGTCATGAAGGTGGGGCCCTTGTGATGGGATTAGTGGTTTTATAAGAAGTGTGAGTGAGAGATCGCTTGCTTTCTGCCATGTGAGGACAGGGTAAGAGATGGCAACACAGCGAGAGAGCCCTCATGAGATATTGACCTTGTTGTCCTTTGACCTTAGACTTTCAGCCTCCAGAACTGTGGGAAAATAAATTTTCGTTAAGTCACCCAGGCTATGGTATATCTTTTGTCATAACAGCCCAAGCTCAAGGGCTTCCCAGGTGGCGCTGGTGGTAAAGAACCCACCTGCCAATGCAGGAGATGTAAGAGATGCAGGTTCAATCCCTGGGTTGAGAAGATCCCGTGGAGGAGGGCATGGCAACCCACTCTAGTATTCTTGCCTGGAAAATCCCCATGGACAGAGGAGCCTGGCGGGCTACAGCGCATAGAGTTGGACACGACTGAAGTGACTTAGAACCCAAGCTGATTAAAACAGATTTTGGTACCGAGAAGTGGGATGCTGCTGTAACAACTACTTGTATGTGCAGAAGCAGCTTTGGAACTGGGTAATGGGTAAAGCCTGGAGAAGGGTATGGCAACCCACTCCAGTACACTCGCCTGGAGAATCCCATGGACAGAGGGGCCTGGTGGGCTACAGTCCATAGGGTCATACAGAGTTGGACATGACTGAAGTGATTTTGCATGCATGCATGCATGCCGTGGGTAAAGGCTGGAAGAGTTTTGAGGTGCATGCTAGAAATATAGATGTTAAAAGTTATTTTGGTGAGGGACTCCCCTGGATATCCAGTGGTTAGGACTCTGCACTCTCACTGCTGAGGGCTCAGATTTGACCCCTAGTCAGGGAACTAAAATCCCACAAACCACATGGTGTGGCCTACAAACAACAACAACAAAAGTGATTTTGGTGAGATCTTGGACAGAAATGAGAAATAGGAGTTTGAAAATTGAAGGAAAGGTGATCCTTGTTATAATTTGATAAAGAACTTAGCTGAAATGTGTTCTAGTGTTTTGGGTAAGGTAGAATTGTGAATGATAAAATTAGATACTTTGCTGAGATTTCCAGGAGAAGAAACCATTGAAAGAGAAGTTTGGTTCCTCCTGAATACTTCGAGTAAAACGTGGAAGAGAAGAGATGAATTGAAGAAGGAATTAAGAAAAAGGAACCAGAACTTGAAGATTCAGAAAATTTTCAACATATCCATATTGTGGGAAAAAAAAAAATGAGAGGACTTCACAGGTTGTCAAGTGGTTAAGAATCTGCCTTCCAATACAGGGAACACAGATTCTATCCCTGGTCGGGGAATTAAAATCCCACAGGCTGCAGGGCAACTAAACCCATGCACCACAACTAGAGAGCCCATACATGGAAATGAACAGAGGCCAGAATAGAGATGGAATTCCACTAGCAAGTTCAGTTCAGTTCAGTCGCTCAGTCGTGTCCGACTCTGCGACCCCATGAATCACAGCACGCCAGGCCTCCCTGTCCATCACAAACTCCCGGAGTTTACTCAAACTCATGTGCATCGAGTTGGTGATGTCATCTAGCCATCTCATCCTCTGTCGTCCCCTTCTCCTCCTGCCCCCCAATCCCTCCCAGCATCAGGGTCTTTTTCAACGAGTCAACTCTTTGCATGAGGTGGCCAAAGTATTGGAGTTTCAGCTTCAGCATCAGTCCTTCCGATGAACACCCAGGACTTATCTCCCCAGCCAGTTTGAATTAAAGGGGACATGAAGAAAAGAGGTGACATGAAGGAAGCCGCGAAGTGGAATCACTGTCTTGGGGGATCCAGGAGGCAGAGCATGGAACCAAAGAGGATTATTCTCAAGCCTTAAAATCCAGTGGAATTTGCCTTGCTAGGTTTTAGCTTTGCTTGAGATCCATCACCCTTTCCTTCTTTCCTGTTTCTCTCCTTTGGAGTGGAAATAATCTATCCCAAGCCTTTGAGCATCTACAAAACACCTACAACAGTTAAGATTATACTCGATGGGGAAAGACGGAAGCTTTTCCTCTAAGACTGAGGCCAGCCAAGGAGGTCCACTCTCACCATTCTTATTGAATATAGTGCTGAAAGGTCAAATCAGTATAATAAAGAAAGAATATGAAATGCATTTAAGTTGAGAAGGAAGGAATACAAAGTTTCCTATTTGCAGATGACATGACCACATAAAAAAATCCCAAAGAATCTGCCTCCCCCACCCAACAAAAAACAACTAAACCAACCAAACAAAACCCTTGTAGAACTAAATGAGCTCAAGGGTGTGTAATACAAGATCAAAATCCAAAGATCAATTATATTTCTGTATACTACCAATGAACATGTGGATACAAAAATTAAAAATACTGTACTATAAACAATCCTTCCAAAAAAATGCCTCGGTATAAATTTAACAAAACAAGAATAGGACTTGTATGTTGTAAATTCTACAATATGAGGAAAGATATCAAAGAATATCTAAATGAGAGATATTCCTTTTCCATGAATTGGAAGACTCAACATAGTAAAGATATCAATTCTGCCCAGATGGATATAAAAATTTAATTCCTATCAAAATTAGAGCAAGACTTTTTATAGATGTCATCAAGAATATTCTAAGCTTCATAGGGAAAATCAAAAAGCTAAAACAATTTTGAAAAAGATAAACTGGAAGTAATCAGTCTACTGGGCTTCCTTGGTGGCTCAATGGTAAAGAATCCACCTGCCAATTCAAGAGATGAGGATTGGGTCCCTGGGTTGAGAAGATCCCCTGGAGAAGGAAATGGCAAACCACTGCAGTATTCTTTCCTGGGAGATCCCATGGACAGAGGAGTCTGATGGGCCACAGTCCATGGGGTCACAAAAGAGCCGGACATGACTTAGTGACTAAACAACAGATCAGTCTACTAGATTTCAAGACTTACTCTATAGCTCTAGTCATTACAGCTGATAGTATTGGCAAAGAGACACTTTAGACATATTAATGGAACAAAAAAGAAAATCTAGAAACAGGCTCATACGAATATGCCCAATTGATTTTTGACAAATATGTAAAACCAATTCAAAGGAGGCAAACCTCAAAAAATGCTCCTGAAGCAATTAGATATCTATAGGCAAAAACAAACAAACAAAAAAAACTCAGTTGCTACAAAAAAGAAAAAAAGGGTCATAATTTAACTATGAAATGTAAAACTGTAAGACAATTAGAAAAAAAAAATAGAAAATCTTTGCAACCTAGGGCTAGGAAAAGTCTTAGACCTGACACCAAAAAAATAATGTCCATAAAAAGAAAAACTGATCATTGAGACTTCATCAAATTGAAATTTTTGTTCTGCAAAAGATTTTGTTAAGACAAAAAAAAAAAAAAAATCTCTGGACATGTTTCTCCAGAGAAAATATTTGCAAGCCATATATATGATAACCAGAATATCTAGAATATATAAAGAATTTTCAAAACTCAGCAATAAAATAGGCAAAAATCCAATTAGAAGATGGCCAAAAGGCATGAAGATGCTATTAAAGATGGCAAAAAAACACATGAAAAGATGTTCAATATTAATTGTCATTGTTGTTCAGTCGCCTAATCATGTCTGACTCTTTGCAACTCCACGGACTACCATATGCCAGGCCTCTCTGTCCCTCATCATCTCCCAAAGTTTGCCCAAGTTCATGTCCATTGCATCAGTGATGCCATCCAGCCATCTCATCCTCTGATGCCCTCTTCTCCTTCTGCCCTCAATTTTTTCCCAGAATCAGGGACTTTTCCAACGAGTCAGCTGTTCACATCAGGTGACCAAAATACTAGAGCTTCAGCTTCAGCATCAGTCCTTCCAATGAGTATTTAGGGTTGATTTCCCTTAAGAATGACTGGTTTGATCTCCTTGCTGTCCAAGGGACTCTCGGGAGTCTTCTCCAGCACCACAGTTCGAAGGAATTGATTCTTTGGCCCTCTGCCTTCTTTATGGTCCAGCTCTCACAACCGTACATGACCACTGGGAAGACCATAGCCATAATTATATGGACCTTTGTCAACAGAGTAATGTCTTTGCTTTTCCACACACTGTCTAGGTTTGTCATTGCTTTTCTGCCAAGAAGCAATCGTCTTCTGATTTCATGGCTGCAATCACCATCTGCAGTGATTTTAGAGCCCAAGAAGAGGAAATCTGTCACTACTTCCACCTTTTCCCCTTCTATTTGCCATGAAGTAATGGGGCCAGATGCTATGATCTTAGGTTTTGTAATATTTAGTTTTAAGCCAGCTCTTTCACTCTCCTCCTTCACCCTCATCAAGAGGCTCTTTAGTTCTTCTTTGCTTTTGCCATTAGAGTGATATCATCCACATATCTGAGGTTGTTTGTTTCTCCCACTTGTCTTGATTCCAGCTTATAACTCATCCAGCCTGGCATTTCTCATGATGTGCTCAGTGTATAGGTTAAATAGGGTGACAGCAGACAGCCCTGTCGTACTCCTTTCTCAGCCCTGAACCAGTCAGTTGTTCCATACAGGGGTCTAACTGTTGCTTCTTGACCTGTCTACAGGTTTCTCAGGAGACAGGCAAGATGATGTCTGGTATTCCCATCTCTTTAAGAGCTTTCCACAGTTTGTTATAATCCACACAGTCAAAGGCTTTAGCACAGTCAATGAAACAGAAGTAGATGTTTTTCTGGCATTCACTTGCTTTCTCTATGATTGAGCAGATGTTGGTAATTTAATCTCTGGTTCCTCTGCTTTCTCTAAACCCAGCTTGGACATCTGGAAGTTCTTGGTTCACATAATGCTGAAGCCTAGCATGCAATATTTTAAGTGTGATCTTACTAGCATGAGAGATGAGTGCAATTGTCTGATGGTTTGAACATTCTTTAGTACTACCCTTCTTGGAAACTGGGATGAGGATTGACCTTTTCCAGTCCTGTGACCACTGCTGGGTCTTCCAAATTTGCTGACATATTGAGTGCAGCACTTTGACAGCATCATCCTTTAGGGTTTTGAGTAGCTCTACTGGAATTCCATTGCATCCACTAGCTTTATTGACGGCAGTGCTTTCTAGGGCTCACTTAACTTCACACCGCAGAATGGCTCTGGGTGACAGACCACACCATCATAGTTATCTGGTTCATTAAGACCTTTTTTGTACAATTCTTCTGTGTGTTCTTTCCATCTCTTCTGAGTTGACTAGGTCTCTACCGTTACTGTCCTTTATTGTGCTCATCTTTGGGCGAAATGTTCCCTTGATATTTCCAATTTTCCCGAAGAGATCTCTAGTCTTTCCCCTTCTGTTATTTTCTTCTAGTTTTATGCACTGTTCATTGAAGAAGGGCTTCTTGTCTCTTCCTGCTATTCTTTGTAACTCTGTGTTTAGTTGGATGTACCTTTCCCTTTCTCCCTTGCTTTTCACTTCTCTTCTTTCTTCAGCTCTTTGTAAAGCCTCCTCAGATAACCACTTTGCCTTCTTTTCTTTTTCTTTGGAATGGTTTTGTTTTCTGCCTCCTGTACAATATTTTGGACCTCTGTCCCTAGTTCTTCAGGCATACTTAATCCCTTGAATCTATTCATCACCTTAAGTCGTACCTGGCTGACCTAGTGGTTTTCCCCACTTTCTTTAGTTTAAGCCTGAATTTTGCTATGAGAAGCTGATGATCTGAGCCAGTCAGCTCCAGGTCTTAATTTTGCTGACTGTATACAGCTTCTCCATCTTCAGTACAAAGAACGTAATCAATTTGATTTCAGTATTGACCATTTGTTAAAGTCTTCTCTTGTGTTGTTGAAAACGGGTGTTTGCTATGACCAATGCATTCTCTTGGCAGAATTCAGTTAACCTTTGCTCAGCTTCATTTTGTTCTCCAAGGGCAAACTTGCCTGTTACTCCAGGTATCTCTTGACTTCCTACTTTTGCATTCCAATCCCCAGTAATGAATAGAACATCTTTTATTGGTGTTAGTTCTAGGAAGTCTTCTAGGTCTTCACAGAACTGATCAACTTCAGCTTCTTTGGCATTGGTGGTAGGTGCATAGGCTTGAATTTCTGTGATGTTGAATGGCTTGCCTTGAAAACAAACTGAGATCATTCTGTCATTTTTGAGGTTGTACCCAAGGACTGCATTTCAGACTCTTGTTGATTATGAGGGCTACTCCATTTCTTCTATAGGACCCTTGCCCACAGTAGTAGATATAATGGTCTTCTGAATTAAATTCGCCCATTCCTGTCCATGTCCATTTTAGTTCACTGATTCCTAGGATGTTGAAGTTTATTCTTACCATCTCCTGCTTGACCATGTCCAATTTGCCTTGATTCACGGACCTAATATTCCAGGTTCCTATGCAGTATTGTTCTCTGCAGCATTGGATTTTACTTTCATCACCAGACACATCCACAACTGAGCGTCATTTCCGTTTTGGCCCAGCTGCTTCATTCTTTCTGGGGCTATTATTAGTTGTCTTCCACTCTTCCCCAGTAGCATATTAGAAACCTTCCAACCTGGGGGGACATCTTTCAGTGTCATATCTTTTCGTCTTTTAATACAGTTCATGAGGTTCTCACGGCAAGTATACTGGGGTGGTTTGCCATTGCCTCCTCCCTATTCGACATTAGGGAAATCCAAATTGAAACCACAATGAGATACTACTACTTAACTGTCAGAAAAGCTAAAATAAGAAATAACTACAATATCAAATGCCAGCAGTGATGCAGAGAAACTGCTTCACTCATATATTGCTGGCATGAAAGTAAAATGGTACAGCCACTCTGGAAGACAGTTCGACAATGTCTTAAACTAAACACATAATGACCAGGCAACCCAGAAATTACAATCTTGGACATTTGTTTCAGAAAAATGAAAACATATATTCAGTTCACATAAAAACCTATATACAAATGTTAATTGCAGCTTTATCCATAGTAGCCCCAGACTAGAAACAGCCTAGATGTCTTTCAACAGGTGAGTGGTTAAATGGTGGTCCATCCAAAATACTATTCAACAATGTAAAGGATGAATTATTCACACAACAACCTTTCCATGACTCTTCAGAGAATTATGCCAAATGAATAAAGGCAATCCCAAGTGGTCATGTGTGGATGTGAGAGTTGGACTGTGAAGAAAGCTGAGCGCCGAAAAATTGATGCTTTTGAACTATGGTGTTAGAGAAGACCCTTGAGAGTCCCTTGGACTTCAAGGAGATCCAACCAGTCCATCCTAAAGGAGATCAGTCCTAGGTGTTCATTGGAAGGACTGATGTTGAAGCTGAAACTCCAGTACTTTGGCCACCTCATGCGAAGAGTTGACTCATTGGAAAAGACCCTGATGCTGGGAGGGATTGGGGGCAGGAGGAGAAGGGGACGACAGAGGATGAGATGGTTGGATGGCATCACCGACTCGATGGACATGGGTTTGAGTAGACTCCGGGAGTTTGTGATGGACAGGGAGGCCTGGCGTGCTGCGATTCATGGGGTTGCAAAGAGTCGGACACGACTGAGCAACTGAACTGAACTGAACAAGAGGTTATATACTATGTGATTCCATTTATAAGACACTCTTTGGTTGGCTGGTTTGGTTTTTTTTTTGTTGTTGTTGTTGTTTTTAATAAATTTATTTCTAATTTGAGGATAATTTTTTACAATATTGTGTTCATTTCTGCCATACATCAACATGGATCAGCCATAGGTATACATATGTTCCCTCCCTCTTGAACCTCCCTCCCTCCTCCTACCCCATCCCACCCTTCTACATTGTTACAGAGCACCAGGTTTGAGCTCCCTGCATGCATGACACTCTCAAAATGATAAAATTATATAAATAGATTAGTGGTTGCCAGGGGTTAGGAGTATGTCAAGGCTGTATATTGTCACCCTGCTTATTTAACTTATATGAAGAGTACATCATGTGAAATGCTGGGCTGGATGAAGCATAAGCTGGAATCAAGATTGCCAGGAAAAATATCAATACCCTCAGGTACGCAGATGACACCACCCTTATGGCAGAAAGCAAGGAGGAACTAAAGAACCTCTTGATGAAAGTAAAAGAGGAGAGGGGAAAAGCTGGGTTAAAACTCAATATTCAAAAAACTAAGATCATGGCATCTGCTCCCATCACTTCATGGCAAATAGATGGGGAAACAATGGAAACAGTGAGAGACTTTATTTTCTTGGGCTCCAAAATCACTGCAGATGGTGACTGCAGCCACGAAATTAAAAGACGCTTGTTCCTTGGAAGAAAAGCTATGACCAACATACACGGCATATTAAAAAGCAGAGACATTACTTTGCTGGCAAAAGTCTGTCTTGTCAAAGCTATGGTTTTTCCAGTAGTCATGTATGGATGTGAGAGGTGGACTATAAAGAAAGCTGAGCACTGTAGAATTGATGCTTTTGAACTGTGGTGTTGGAGAAAACACTTGAGAGTCCCTTGGACTGCAAGGAGATCAAACCAGTCCATCCTAAAGGAAATCGGTCCTGAATATTCATTGGAAGGACTGATGCTGAAGCTGAAACTCTAATACTTTGGTCACCTGATGCAAAGAACTGACTCATTGGAAAAGACCCTGATGCTGGGAAAGATTGAAAGTGGGAGGAGAAGGGGATGACAGAGGATGAAATGGTTGGATGGCGTCACCAACTCAATGGACTTGAGTCTGAGCAAGCTCTGGGAGTTGGTGGTGGACAGGGAAGCCTGCCATGCTGTAGTCCATGGGGTTGCAAAGAGTTGGGCTCGACTGAGCAACTGAACTGAACTGAAGAGTTAAGGAGTGGATGGGGTCGAAGAGAAGTGTGTGTATTTATAAAAAGGTAGCCTGGGAACTCTTGGTGGAGAAGGAAATGTTCTGAATTGTGATTGTATCAGTGTCAATGTTCTGGTTGATAGTCCTACGGTTTCATAAGACTTACCATTGGGGGAAATTTGGTAAAGGATATACAGGACTTCTCTGAGTTATTTCCTACAACTTCATGTGAATCTGCAATGATCTCAAAATAAGACATTTAATTAAAGGAGTCAGGTAATATGTTTGCCACTTGAGATATGATGAATGTCCTATCCAAGTCCATCAAACCCTACTTGAAGCCCCCGCAGAATGACTGTTCAACTGCTCATCTTCAGTGCTTTTCTCTGTCTAGAGCATTCCATTCAATGCTTCCTGCAACCCTATGAAGTGCCATCATCCCCAGCTCTCTGATGAGGAAGCTGAGGTCAGTGAGGTCCCCTGACACACCCCAGGCCACACATGTACAGACCCAGTATTCTCAGATTCACCCTCAAGGTGCAGAAGATCACATTTTAATTCAAGTGGGGTAAAGGGTGGAGAAGAGAAATAATTGCCTCAGGCTTTGAGAACTCAGATCAGATAGGAGCAAATCCAATTATAGGTCTCCACCCACCTATCCTACTTTGATGTCCCTGCACAAAAGCCACTCCCTCCGGGAGGCCTTTCTGGAATTTCCAACCCAGGGACATCTTGCCTCCTCCTCTGAGACTCCCAGAACCTCTGGTTCAGTGCCTTCCCCATGGCTTCCCAGTCAGCCTCAAGGAGATGTGTCTATTGGAGATGACAAATTTCTGTATCTCTGGAAAACACGCATCTTATGTGGCAATGCTAGAGTCCAGAGGAGCCAGGTGCAGCCCAGGGGAGTGGGCACAGCAAGGTGAATCCTCCCAGATGGAAGCTCAAGATTGTGGGTTCAGGACTTCCCTGGTGGTCCAGTGGCTAAGACTCCACACTCCCAATACAGGGGACTCAGGTTCGAACCCTGGTTAGGGAACTAGAATTCCACATGCCACAACTAAGAGTTCGTGTGCTGCAACTGAGAACCAGCATAGCCGAATACATAAATATTACCAAAAAAAGACTGTGGGTCCCCAGAACTATGGTTTGTCATCCCCAGAGCTCAAGAGTGGAGGGTAGGGAGAGGAGAGTAGAGAGGTTTTTAGGGGCCAACTACACACTCGAATCACCTGGAGGGAAGATGGATTTAAAAATACTGACCTAGTGTCACTTTTAGAGATACGGAATTCAGCTTATCTATAGCAATTGTACCCCTGTGCTTCCAGCATCGTGGATGGTGGGATCTGGTCCACAGGCTCTGAGTCTGCTATCTAGTAGCTCCCATACCCAGCCCTGTATGAAATCATAACGACATTACCATCAACAAGAAAGTCATTGCTTAGAGTGGCTTCCCTAGTGATCCAGTGGCTAAGACTTTGTGCTTCCACTGCAGGGGATGCAGTTTCGATCCCTGGACAGGGAACTAAGATCCCACATGCCGAGCAGTGTGGCCAAAAAAAAAAAAAAAGTCATTGCTTAGAGATACATATTGAAGGATTTATAGATGGGACATCTTACAAAGAGCAATGAATTCCATGCTAACAGATTTGGTTTCTATCTTGACGGCAAAGGGCCTCTATTGGAAGAAGTCAAGTAGAGGTGGCTATAAGATCAGAATTGTAATCTTGGAAGACCATTGGGATTTCTCCTAGTTATCCAAATCCTTGTCCTTTATAACAAAAGAAAGTCCTGAATCACATATTGCATTCTGTTGTCACATCTCTTTAGTTACTCTAAATCTGAAATGCTTCCTCAGTGCTTTCATTGTCTCTTATGAACTTGACTTTTTTGAAGGATCTGTTACTGTTGCAGGATGTCTCTGGAGCTGGGTTTGTCTGATGGTTCATTGTGATGATATTCACATTATGCATTTTGACAGAAATACCCCAGAAGTAATGCTGTGTCCTTCTTAGTGCCTGATATCAGATGATGGGCACATGAACTGTGCTGCTAATTTAGATCACCCAGTTAGGGTGGTGTCTGTCAGGAATTTTCTTTGGAAAGTTCTTATTTTTCCTTTTGTAATTTATAAATTCCCTCTCTGAGATTTTGAGACAATTGTAAATAAGCTGTCATTTTCAAGTGTTTACCCTTTAGTAAAAATTAATAATTCTAGCTTGCATCAGTTACTATTATGATGGTTGCCAAGAGGCAGTTTTCTACTTTCATCATTTGTTCCATACTTAATGGCTAGTTTTCTTCTGTAAGGCAGAAATTTTGCTTTTCCTCCATTTATTTGTTTAAATACACAAACACACACACACACACACAGAATGTATTCTTATTTAATGAATCCCTTGACTTTTTTTTTTTTTTTAAACAACTCTCAAGAACACTTTTTTGTTGTTTTGTCTTTTTTTGTCTCCTTTCCACCTTTTGGTTCTTTTTCCTATTGAAATATAGATGATTTACAATATTGTGTCAGTTTCAGGTATGCAGTTATACACACACACATATATATTCTTTTTCAGATTCTTTTCTCTTATAAGTCATTATGAAATATTGATTATAGTTCCCTGTGCTATATAGTAGGTCCTTGTTGCTTATCTGTTTTATATATAGTAGTGTGATATATGCTAATCCCAAATGCCTAATTTATCCCTCCCCATCTTTCCCCTTTGGTAACCGTAAATTTGTTTTCTATGTCTTTGGGTCTATTTTTCTTTTGTATACAAGTTAATTTGTATTTTTTTTTAGATTCCACATATAAGCAATAGCATATGATATTTGTCTTTCTCATCTGACTTACTTCACTTAGTACGATTATCTCTGGGTCCATTCATGTTGCCACAGATGGCAATATTTCATTCTTTTTCTATGGCTGAGTAATATTCCTTCGTGTGTGTGTGTACTACATCTTCTTTGTCCATTAATCTGTCCGTGGACTTTAGGCTGCTTTCATGTCTTGGCTCTTGCAAACAGTGCTGCAATGAACATTGGGGTGCATGTATCTTTGTCAATTATGGTTTTCTCTGGATATATGCCCAGTAATGGGATTGTAGGATCATATGGTAGCTCTGTTTTTAGTTTTTTAAGGAATCTCCATACTGCTCATCATAGTGTCTGCACCAATTTACATTCCTACCAACAGTGTAGGAGTGAATCCCTTGACTTTTAGGCCTTCTGCATCATGTTTTAGGTATTTCTCTTGTAAACAGCACATGGCTAGACCTTTTTTTTTCCCCCCACACTGACTTTACAACCTTTAAGCAGTGAGTTTTATTCCTTTATATGAGTTGTGAAAATAGTATACATGGGTTTATTTCTGTAAAAAAAGATGTAGAACTACACATACTGATGTAGAAAAATGTCTAAAATGTAGTTTTTAGGAAAAAAGCAAATTGCAGAAAAGTATGTACAGTTTGAGACCATCTGTTGGGGGAAAACATATTTGTATATATATTTCCATAGTCATGAACATTTCTGGAAGGTTATACAAGAAGGAAGTTAACATTGATTACTTCTAAGTAGCTGGACTGGAGGTGGGGCATGGGGGGTCTACTCATAGTTCAATATATTAGTTAAATTTTAGCTTTGTGATCAGGTGTTCTTTTCTTTCTTTCTTTTTTAAAAAAATATTTATCTGGCTGCTCCAGCTCTTAGCTGCAGATCTTCACTGTGGCATGCAGGATCTTGTGTGTGTGTGTGTGTGTGTGTGTTTAGGCTGCAGCATGTGGAATCTTTTAATTGTGGTATGTGGGATCTAGCATGAGCAGGGATCAAACCCAGGCCTCCTACAATGGGGGGCATCTTAGCCACTGGACCACCAGGTAAGTCCCTTTTCTTTTTTTAAAAAGCAACTTTATTTATTTGTTTATTGGATGTACCATATGGCATGTGGGATCTTAATTCCCTGACCAGGGATCAAACCTGTGGCCCCTTCAATGAAAGTGCAGAGCCTTAACCACTGGACCATCAGGGAAGTCCCTTTTCTAATTAAAAGGCCCAATGTTTGCCCACTAGAAGCTCACAACTGAGGACAGTGACTGAGCAACACTTCACTGTGTATTTTGGAGACAGTCAGAGGAAAGCCCTGGTGGGGCGCGGTAACAGCCAGGTCAGAAGACAGGCGGGGGAGGCCCCTGCAGAAGACATCTGAGTGCAGTTCTGAAGTGGGGCATCTTGGCTTCATGAAAAGACTGTAGGCACTAGAATCAAGCAGGCCTCATCTGAGTTCCTGCTTAACTACTTATTAGCTGCACGCAAATTAGCATGCACCAAATTCTGCAGGTCCCAGGGGATCATTGGGAGGATTAGAAATCATAAAATGTGCTTCCAACACCAAAATAGTGCCCATGTCAACATTTCATGTACTTTTGAAGAATGCATAGGTGTTAAGCAAGGGGAAAGCGTGCTTAAGAGGGAAAGGCCATCATTCAGAGGGACAGCATGTGGTTTACCAGGCCCAAGCTTTGGGTGCTGGCCTGGGGAGTGGAGGGTGACACAGGGACAGCTTAGGAAGAGCCTTAAATTCTATGCTAAGGAGCCTGATTTGTATTTTGAGGGCAAGGGGCATCTATCAAAGGATTTTTTTTTTTTTTTTGACTGTGCTGGGTCTTAGTTGTCACATGTGGGATCTCTTAGTTGCAGCATGTGGGATCTAGTTCCCTGATTAGGGATGGAGCCCAGACCCCTTGCATTGGGAGTGTGAAGTCTTAGCCCCTGGTCCACCAGGGAAGTCCCTATTGAAGGATTTTAAGTGGAAATGGTTCTAAGACCAGATTTGTAATTTCAGAAGGTCATTGACAACAGATTGAAGGGAGAGGGGCTGAAAGTCCAGTGAGGTTGCTGCAGTAATCCAGAAGGTAGATGGAGACATGAACAAAAGTGCTTGGCTATGAGGAAGGTGGACTCATGAAGACCTTATCACCTATTGGACACAAGAGTGGAGAAGAAGCAAGAAGTCCAAATAACTTTGTCTTAAGCATGGTCTATGTGGTGGTGTGTGCAGGCAGACAGGTGGAAGAGTAGATCTGGAGGAAAGAAGAGTCTAGCTTTAGGCATGTTGAGTTTAAGGTATCTCTGGTATGTGTCACTGGATATGTGAGGCCAGAACTCAGAAGGGAAAGTCTGTGCTGGAATTAAACACTATTCTGTTAGTACAAGAGAGGAAGGGTGGCCAGAAAGGCAATGATTATTCTGAGTAAGGATCAAGCATAACAGGGTAATGACTCAGTCACAATTACTTGGTCTTAAGGTTATTTTTTTTTTTTAACTGTACTTAAAAAAAATTTGTTTGGCTGTGCCGGGTCTCAGTTGTGGCATGCAAACCCTTGGTTGTGGCATGTGGGATATAGTTCCCTGACCAGGGATCAGACCTGGACCCTCTGCATTGGGAATGCAGAGTCTTAGCCACTGGATCACCAGGGAAGTCCTGGTCTTAAGGTTTTAAATAGAGGTTGATTAAAAGTGTCAGTATCAACAACCATCAAGGCCTAAGGGAGTATGAGAGGCTTAATGATGACACCAGGAGGAGGCTAGTGCTATTAAAATAACCAAATAATATTAGATGTCTCCAGCAAAAGCCTCAATTGTTTGTTCTTCCAAGGGGAGCTATTAATACACGTGTTGAAACACCTTTGGCAAGTGGTAGACTTCACCTGAATCTGACAATTACGTTATTTCTTCAAATTAGAGATCTAAAGATATGGATTGGAGAGTAACTGATAAAGCCTATTAAATGAGATGAATCCTAAGCAAAACATTTGAAAGCCTATGTCCAAAACTTTGGGTGTGGTTCACTGTGGTTCATCAAACCAGTCGATCCTAAAGGAAATCAACTCTAAATATTCACTGGAAGGACTGATGCTGAAGCTTCAATGTTTTGGCCACCTGATGCGAAAACCCAACTCATTGGAAAAGACCTTGATGCTGGGAAAGATTGAGGGAAGGAGGAGAAGTGGGTGAGAGAGGATGAGATAGTTGGGTGGCATCACCGACTCAATGGACATGAATTTGAGCAAACTCTGGGAGATAGTGAAGGACAGGGATGCCTGGCGTGCTGCAGTCCATGGAGTCACAAAGAGTTAGACATGACTTAGTGACTGAAAAACACTGCAATTCATAGCAACATCCATATGAGTATAACTAGGAAAAATCAGAGTCACATTAAATAAAAATGAGAATTCCAGAATATTGGCTTCACAGCAGGCACCCTATGTAACTGATAGGGTAACCAAAGGTTGTTGCTGTGAGGGAGGCCTCCCATGGATGTTTTCAACCTGGGTCCCTAGATGAGGGTCTTCACAGTTGACAGAGCCCTATGGATGGTTTGCAGAGTATTATGTGAATGTGTATAAGTGTACATTTTCTGGGAAGAAAGGCCTCCAAACCACTATTGTAGAAATTAATCCTTTTCTTTCTCTGATGTACCTCTTCTTTTATTGATTTCTTATTATTTTCTTTTTTGTCCATGCCTGGGGCTTAATAGACCACAAAAGGAATCTGCTTACCCCACAGTCTAGCCTGGTTCATCCACATATGGTTGAAATGACTGCTGACTCTTGGTCTAGAACAGCTATTTCAAGCATCCCACCTTGTTTTCTATAAAAATATATACTAGAACCTGCTCTGAATTATTTTGTTTTATCTAACAGAATCTTGCATAGAGACCAGTTTATAAAACTGATTGAAAAAAAAAAAAAAGCTCTGTATGTACCCAAGTAGGGAAGTCTGGTCCCACCCACCAGGCCATCCCATAGATGTATATTTGAGGTATATTTTAAAACCACCAGTGTTATGGAATCTAGAAAAAAAGGTATAGATGTACCTATTTGCAGGGCAGGAAGAGAGATGCAGACAGAGAAGGAACCTGTGGACACAGTGGGGAAAGGGGAGGGTGGGATGAATTAGGAGGGAAGCCCTGACATATATATATACACACACACACACACCACCACGTGTAAAATAGATAGCTAGTGGGAAGCTGCCGTGTAACACAGGGAGCTCAGCTTGGTGCTCTGTGATGATCTAGAGGGGTCGGGTGGGGGAGTGGGAGGGAGGGGACATAGGTATATTTATAGCTGATTCACTTTGTTGTAGAGCAGAAACTGACAGATTGTACAGCAATTATACGCCAATAAAAAATAAAACCACCAGGGTAAATCAGGGTACTGGGGTTGAGATCAACTCCATCAGAGTCCCTATAGGGAAGCAGCATCAGCCATGGTGCCAAGAAACACAAGATAAGGATATTTCTGATCTGCTAGGCTTAAAAGATTATCCCGATGGGGTGGCTCTTATGGAGGGAAAGGAAGCCAGCCCCGGCCTGTCCTGGTTAGTTGAGTTGTCGAGGGTAATGTGAGTGAAACTGATGTTTCAAGCCTGATATCTTCATCAGTTCGATCAGCTCGATTTCATGCCTACAAGGCACACCCCAGGTTGCCGCTAAATTTCTTCGCAGAGAGTGGGATATTTATAAGAGCTTTCGAGTAGGAGAGTTTAGAGGGCTACATGCAAATCCATCTTTAATCTGGAAAAAAAAAAACAAAAACAAAAAAACCACTTAACTCTTCTACTCCCCTGGACTTTGGTGCCCACATTGTAGACCTAGCTCCTGTGCTTCCCCATCCAGTTTTTAAATTTTTTTCTGTCTTTATTTATTCATTCATTTTCGACTGTGCTGGGTCTTTGTTGCTGTGCATAGGCTTTCACTAATTGTGACGAGCCAGGGCTACTATCTAGTTTCAGTACTTGGGCTTCTCATTGCAGTGGCTTCTCTTGTTGCGGAGCACCGGCTGTATGTAGGGTGTGTGGGCTCAACAGTTGCAGCACATGGACTTAATTGCCCTTCAGCATGCAGGATCTTCCCAAGGATTGAACCCACATCCTCTGTATTGGCAGGCCGATTCTTTACTACTGGACCACCAGGGAAGTCCCCACATCCAGTTCTTTGATGGAGTCCATTACACCTTGACCACGGTTTTCTAACTATCTAGGCTCAACTCTGAAGCTGCCTTCATTTAATGCTTTTATCCCCCTCCCTCCTCTATCCAGATTTTTTTTTCAAGGTATATTTATTTGGTTGCACTGTGTCTTAGTTGCAACAGGTGAGTTCCTTAGTTCCTTAGGCATACAAACTCTTAGTTGGAGCATGTGGCATCTCATTCCCTGACCAGGGATCGAACGTGGGCTCCCTGCATTGAGAGCACAGAGTCTTAACCATTGTGCCACCAGGGATTTTATCCCTTGCCCAACTCGCCCTCGTTCCCTGCCACAACCTCTCCCCATTTCCTCCCTACGTAGGAGCAGAAATGGCAGAGAGAATCACCTGGAGAGGCCATCGCTTTATTCCAGTGATGACACCACCTCCCAGTCATTTCTTTGTAACTCTTCTCTTAAAGCCCCTGTCATGTTATTTTAAGTATCTTCAGTGACTATATTTCAGGGACTGATGTTTCCAATGGCCAGACATTATTCAAGTTCATGCACCATAGCAAAGACTGGGACTGCTCTTTGGGTCACCAAAGTAATAAGATTTGATTTTTCTCTCATAATTTGCAATCTGGGCTCCAAAAGATATTCCGCTAGACTCTAACTGAGGACAGGGGCTGTGTTTGTTCTGCTCATCACTTTATGCTCAGCTTGGAAGACTGTAGGTGTTTAAATAGTATTTGCTGAGTGAATGAGTAGGACTTCCAAAACTGTCCGGAGCAGAAGCAGCATCCTTTGAACAAGTACATGATCTCTTGTGACGTCAGCCATCCTAGGACCCCACTGGCTGAGCACAGAAATCTGGACTCGTGTGTTCTCCCCTTATTTCCTCTGCTCACATGGAGAGATACTGCCGACGAGTTGTGAGCCCAGAGAGTCAGTAACAATTAAATCAGGAATGTAAACCTTGGGATCGTCTACATGTTGAAGCCACGTGTGTAGATGTTGTTCCCGAGGGAACCTCTGCCGAGGCTGCCGGTCAGTACCACGTGTCTCAGCCTTTCCATGATAAATCGCTATTACCAGAAATCTTTACAGAATGTTTTCAAGTACAGCTCAGTGCTTTAGATAGATTTGTTTTTCTCTTCATGTGGTGGAATCACATCTGGACATTAGTTAGATGTATTTCATCTAAAAATAGCATTTATCCAATTTACTGTCACTTGAGGAGAGAAACCTCTTTTTTTTCCTTCATTCTTTTTAAAGGCAGACTCCACTGATAATTCTCTGCAGGCTAACATGGCTCGCTGCCATTTCATAGAGTTAAAAATAATAAAGGTATCAGGTTGTGTGTGTGTGAGTGGATAAATGGAAGTACAACAAAGTAATGGTTTTTATAGATGGAAAAAATATGACCACTGCATTCTGATGGCCCTTTTCTTCATTTTTTTTTCTTTAAAGTCATCACTGATCTTCCTGGTTATGTGGTTAAGCCCTAAACTCAGCAGTGGGATGAACTACAACAGACTCTCCTGAGTAATTACACCGGGGCCACAGGACATGACTTGGGGGATTTTTGTCTTAGGCTGTCTTCTTCTTATCAGTGATCATTTCGTCTCATCAATCAACCATTTGGGTTTTAGAAAGAAAGGTGGAGAGAAATGAGAAAGGAATCCAGAATAAGAGATGAAGGAAAAAACAGTAGCAGGGGTTCAAGCACCAAGCTCCTGGAGCCCTCTGGAACACTTTGCATATATTTGAAGGCAGAAACTGGAATTAAATGTGACTAAAGAAAAATCCACACTCTGCTCCTTCCACCTAAGGTGCTGACCTCGAGTAAATCAGAGTGGGTTCAGGAAGAGACTATAAGGAAGGAAGCACTGACTAGTCAGTCCCAATTTCACCTCTGTCAAGGCCATTGGTGGTTCTGGAAGTATATATCTTCAGGGACGGTTCTTGGACCTTTCTTGCCGTGTGACACTTGTCATGTCTCCCTAAAGAGAACTCTGGCTATTGTGCTATTTCTCTAAAGACACATTCTTATTCCCCACCCCACCCCCCCCTTTACCAATGAAATCATTATTGTCATCAGTGTGATAGGATGATTTCTGTTTTTCTTTTCTTTCTTTTGTTCTGATGTGAACCATTTTGAAAGTCTTCATTGAATTTGTTACGGGACTTCCCTGGTGGCTCAGTGGTAAAGAATCCGCCTGCCAATGCAAGAGATGTGGGTTCGATCTCTGGGTCGGGACGATCCCCTGGGGAAGGAAATGGCAACCCACTCCAGTATTTTTGCCTGGGAAATCCCATGGACAGAGCAACCTGGTGGGCTATTGTCCACCAGGTAGCAAAAGAATCTGACCCGACTTAGCAACTAAACAACTGAATTTGTTACAGTGTTGCTTCTGTTTTATATTTTGTTTTTTTGGCTGTGAAGCATATGGGATCTTAGCCTCATGGATTTGAACCTGCACCCCCTGCCTTGGAAGGTGAAGTCTTAACCACTGGACTGTCAGGAAGTCCCTGTTTTTCTTTTCAATGCACCTTCCAGCCAGAGTTCATGGGTCTGACCTGTGACTGTTATGAGGTGTTGTCCTTTGCCTGTCGGAGTGGCTTCCCTGGCCCTCTGTCAGTAGGCCCTGAGTTTGGAGTTCCTTTCCATGCAGCAGGGAAGGGTTTGACTGACTCTGTCCACACATCCTCTACCCTTCTCATTTGTGACCTCCCCTGGGTGGAGGTGTGAAATGGGAGGTGTTAGCACCACAGCCTGAGCTGTGGACTTGAGCCACACTGGCTGAGCTAAGTGGCAATTCAATCCAGGACCTTGACATTGTTGGTACCGTGCAAGCCTGCAAATGATTTGCCCACTGGGACAGGCTTAAGCACATCTGCTCGATTTTCTTCCAATGCATGAACACAGGGGCCTTCTAATTCCTAAGCATATCCAGCCTATAAAAACCTCTGCAGCAGCAACCCTGAGATTGGAACTGTTGAGCCGTTTTCATTTCGTGAAGTATTTTTATAGATTTTTTTTTGCTTCAGATACATCTTGGCATAAATGAAACAACAGACTTAACATTTTAAGAGGAGACTCTCATTTGCCTTCAGTTAGTTGCAACCTTCATTTCTCAGCTATAAAAATTTAACAGATATGTGAGTATCACGGGTGGAATGAAATTAATTTTTACCACCCACAATAGTTCATTAGTGAAATAAGGAAAGTATTTAATGGATTTGTGCTTGGTGCACCTAAAATTATTTCACCGTAATGAAAGGTCTTGAAAGACTAAGAAAAAGTATGATGACAATTAAATTGCCTATCTGAACAGTATTACTGTCGAGAAGGAAAACAGACTTAAAATAGCTCATTGTAGAGTTGAAAAAGATGGAGAAATCCATAAAGGAAGCATAAAGATGTTGCAAATGGAAGGAGAATCTTAAAAAAAAAAAACCAACACGATTCTTGTTCTTTCTTTGCACGAAGTCCCAGATTTTCAGGATCTTCCATTTCATTTTTTTGGGGGGTGTGACTTGTTAGATTCCTAAGCAAGCTCTATTTTTCTGCTTTAAAAGGTAAACCTTCATTCTTCCCAAATGTACCAAAAAACCACTAAAAAAAAAAACCCTAACCAAATGTACAGTAAAACTTTGTATTTTTCATGTTTGAAAACCTACTAATTAACAATTTGACACTCCTGGGACTTCCTTGCTGGTACAGAGGCTAAGACTCTGAGTTCCCAATGCAGGGGGCTGCAGTTCGATCCCTGGTCAGGGAACTAGATCCTACATACTGCAACTAAGACCCAGGGCAGCCAAATAAATAAATACTGAAAAAAAAAAAAAAAAAACTTGACACTTCTGATGGGAGAAAGGCCAATAGGGCAGAAAGACAATGGGAGCGAGTGTTTAATAAACAAACTTGCCTTCAGCCCTTGAGTTGTGTCCCCCCCCCCCCCCCATAATGTCAGAGGTGGAAGGGATCTGAGCAGCCATTTCGTCCAACATCCTTTTTTACAGATAAAGAAGTGAAAGCATAGAGAAGGCAAGTGATTTGCTCAAGGGCACACAGTTAGTGGTTGTACAAGTAGAGAATTCAGTTCAGTGCCTTCTATCATGATAGATCAAGGCTTGCTAGCACTTCAGCAGGAATCCGTTATTATACCTATTGAAAGAAAGTGAAAGTTGCTCCGTCGTGTACGACTCTGTGACCCCCATGGACCATACAGTCCATGGAGTTCTCCAGGCCAGAATACTAGAGTGGGTAGCCATTCTCTTCTCCAGGAGATCTTCCCAACCCACGGATTGAACCCAGGTCTCCTGCATTGCAGGTGGATTCTTTACCAGCTAAGCCACCAGGGAAGCCCTATTATACTATTAGTTTTTATTTATGCATTTAATTGAAAGAAATAAAAGTCCTTTGAAACGTCCTCTAATGCAGACTTTTCACAGATCCTGGTTTTTTTAATTTAAAAAATTGTATAATTCCTTTACAATGTGTTAGTTTCTACCGTAAAACAAAGTGAATCAGCTGTAAGTACACATATACCCCCTCCCTTCCACCTCGGATCCCATTTCAATACTAAGTCCTTTATGCTCCATCCCAAGACCAGATGAATGGAGTCAGGTTTTCCTGCAAATTCTGTCCCAAGCCAGTGGGTAATATGTATCCTTTGGTTTGTTAGGTCAAAGAACAGCGACCTTCCTCACACTTTGGGAATCCTCTTGGCTCCATGAAGCTTGTTTGTCTGCATCTTACCTCCCTCTGCTCCTCTTAAAAAGAAAAAACTTAAAAGTTTATTTATTTGGTTGCCCTGGGTCTTAGTTGTGGCATGCAAATCTTCCATCTTCATTGTGGGTTGCGAGATTTTTTTGTTGTGGCATGCAGAATCTTTAGCTGCAGCATGTGGGATCCAGTTCCCTGACCAGCAATCAAACCTGAGTTCCCTGCGTTAGGAGCATGGAGTCTTAGCCACTGGACCACCAGTGAAGTCCCCTTGTACTCATCTTGACTGTCAGAAGAAAAAAGCAAAGAACAAACCCCAGATTTCTTCCTTGTTGTCTGATAACATTGTACCAAAGCCACAGTTTTACCTTTCTGGTTTTCTAGCTGCTTGTGTTTTTATCATCTGAACTTAAAAATAATTTTAATGACAGATAGGTGTCTTCTGGAAGGTCAAGAGAAGGGTGGGTGTGAAATCTAGAATTCATTGTGTGTCTTGTCATTTTATTCTAATAATTCAGTGCTTAACTGTGCTGGGCATTTGATGTGTAGAGGCCAAGACTGGAAAAAAAAAAAAAAAAAAGATATGAGGGTCCCCATACTCAAAGAATTGTTAGTCTGGGGGAACTAAAATAAAAAACTAGAAATTATAGGTGGGTTGAAAGTGAAAAAGTGAAAGTGTTGGTCGCTCATTCGTGTCTGACTCTGTGATCACATGGACTGTAGCCCACCAGGCTCCTCTGTCCATGGGATTCTGCAGGCAAAAATACTGGAGTGAGTCGCCATTCCCTTCTCCAGGGGATCTTCCTGACCAACGGATCAAATCAGTGTCTCTTGCTTTGGCAAGCAGATTCTTTACTGTCTAAGCCACCAGAATGGGTTACCAATAATAAAACAACCACTACAGCTGGCCCTGGCTAACTTCATAGAATGAATCCATTAGTCTCTTCTTTCTCCCCATCTGTGAAGTCTCCCTTCCCTCATCACCCAGAGGGAGAGAGGGGCTAACAGGATTGGAACTAGGGCAAGGCAAGTGAGGCGCTTGCTAAGTCAAGATTTTAAATAGTGCATTAAAATCCAAATTAATGCAAAAACCCCACAAACAAAATATCAATATTTAAGTAGAGGACGAGTTCTACTGATTTTTCCTTTTTTTGCCTCAGGCTCTAATATAGTTTGGCATGACATTTGGAGTTAATATCCAGAAATAAAGCAGAATGTGTGTGTATGTGAGAGAGAGAAGAAAGAGGGAGAGAGGGAGAGAGGGAGAGAGGGGGAGAGAGAGAGAGAGAGAGAGAGATGAATCATAAAGTCAAAAGAAACCTTAATGCCCCAAATTTAGTTCAGTCAAGTTTATAGGTGAGGAAACTGAGAAGCTAAAGTTTCACCTTAAGCCAATCACAGATATTTATTTGTTAAACTTTTTATTTTGTATTGGGGTATAGCTGATTAAGAATGTTGTAATAGTTTCAGGTGATCAGTGATGGGGACTCAGCCATACATATACATGTATCCATTCTCCCCCAAACTTCCTTCCCATCTAGGCTGCCACATAACATCGAGCAGAGTTCCCTGTTCTGTACAGTAGGTCCTTGTTGGTTATCCATTTTAAATCTATCAGTGTTTACATGTCCATCCCAAACCCTCTACTTATCCCTCCCTCACATTATTCCCCCTGGCAACTGTAAGTTCCTTCTCTAAGTCTATGAGTCTCTTTCTGTTTTGTAAGTCCATTTGTATCATTTCTTTTTAGATTCCACATAGAAAGGATGTTATACAATATTTCTCCTTCTCTGTCTGACTTACTTCACTCAATGTACCAATCTCTAGGTCCATCCATACTGCTGCAAATGGCATCTTTTCATTCTTTTTAATGACTGAATAACATTCCATTGGATATGTGTACCACATCTTCTTCATCCATTCCACTGTTAATAGACTTAGGTTGCTTCCATATCTTGGCTATTGTAAACAATGTTGCAGTGAACATTGGGCTGCATGTATCCTTTTGGATCATGTTTTTCTCCGTATATAAATACCTAGGCGTGGGATTGCAGGGTCATATGGTAGCTCTATTTTTGGTTTTTTAAGGAGCCTCCGTACTGTTCTCCATAGTGGCTGTACCAGTTTACATTCCCACCAACAGGGTAGGAGAGTTCCCTTCTCCCCACACCTCTTCAGCATTTATTGTTTGAATCAAAGACGTCTTAAAAAATTATTTTTAATTGGAATATGGTTGGTTTACAATGTTGTGTTAGTTTCAGGTGTATAACAAAGTGAATCAGTTATACATATACCTACTCATTTTTTTTTTTAGATTCTTTTCCCATATAACAGATACCTTTAAAAACACCAAAGCTTGGGACTGTTAACCACCAGTACTGTGAATACTTACATACTTATACTTACCCAGTAATAGCTTCCAAAGCAGAGGAAACTTGGCTCCCCCCAAAGGAGGCAAGCTCAATAAATTGGTCAAATCAGGGCATTTTAATGGGCTATAGACATAGAACTTTTAAAATAGCTAAAGGTCCCAGAGCACATGCCCAGTCTCTTTGTATCCTTTGCATGTAAGGATTCCAGGAAAATAAGGCATGACCTGAAGACCCAGCCACTGCCTGATTTTGGATGGCAGTGCTTGCAAGGGGTTGAGGGGTAGGAGGGGTCTTGGTTTCAGGCTCAACTGATATTCCCCCTGCTCTGGCTAGGAGACCCACATGACTTTGGCCACTGGGGCAAATACTCTTGCCCATGTAACCCTGCCTTCTTCTTTGTCTCTGCTCAAAGGGGACTTTGCTGGCAGGGCTTTTCTTCACATTGGCATGGGTTGACCTTCAGGATTGGATATGTGCTTTGCTTCTGATTCAGCAAAAGTATCCTTTTGCTGCACTTTGTCTTCAGTGAGTAGAGGTTCCCTGGTGACCTTGCAGGAATGAGTGGATGGTGGAGGGAAGGAAGGTTTGGGTATTCCAGGGCCATGGCCCAATTCTGGACAAGTGATAACAGTCCTCAACCTACAAATAACCATCAACATCCCATTTTGGCAAGACTTAGAATACAGTCCCGGAGAAGGCAATGGCAACCCACTCCAGTACTCTTGCCTGGAAAAGCCCATGGACAGAGGAGCCTGGTAGGCTGCAGTCCATGGGGTCGCGAAGAGTCAGACACGACTGAGCGACTTCACTTTCACTTTTCACTTTCATGCATTGGAGAAGGAAATAGCAACCCACTCCAGTGTTCTTGCCTGGAGAATCCCAGGGACGGGGGAGCCTGGTGGGCTGCCATCTAAGGGGTCACACAGAGTCGGACAAGACTGAAGCAACTTAGCAGCCGCAGCAGAATACAGTCCAGTTACGTGGTGATGATGAAAATTCCTGTTCCTCCTTGCTCCTTCCCCATCCAAGTCTCCAGGGAAAGACTCTATCCTGTGCACACATGAGGGTTCTGACAGCAGGAGTTCTGAAAAACTGATCAACTTGTCCTGGGTTGCTTGGGACTTTCCCACTTTTAGCATCAAATACGCCAAAGTCCCAGGTGATCCCTCAGTCCCAGGCAAACCAGCCCAGTTGATCAGCTTCAGTGACCCGCAGCCAGTGGTCACTGGGCCACATGGTGATCTCAAGAGTCATTAGAGAGCTAGAGCATTTGGCCTTTTTTTAAAGAATAGGATGGAACCTCAAGTGAGTGGAGTAAAGGGGCAGCTGAACTTGCTTTTCAAGTTTGGGCATGGGAACTCTAGTAAAACTCGTCCTTCAGCCTCTGATAAGAATCAGCTGCTTTTGGCCAGGATCGGTGCTGAGTGCTACACTTCCAAAGCAGTGAGAGTTTATTACTACCCTCATGGAACTTGGGCTGTGGGCCAGAGGTGTCTTGTGAGGACTCTTGGGTAATCGGCAAACACTGACGCCAGCAGTACATTTGATCCCTTGTCACCATCAGAATCAGGGCAGAGGAAATGAAGACAGGATCTGCAGGACCCAAATCTCCAGGGACAGGCTTTCCAGCAGGATACACCCTCCTGTACGGTCAACCTCAAAGCATCTCCACAGGCACCAGGCTCAGCCTGACCTTGGCCAAGCCTCCCTCCAGGGACAGGGCTGATGGAGCTGTGTGAGCTCCATCATACATACATACATACATAGTGGTATGTAGCAGTCTTGCACCTGGATGTTTCAGAGGCAGCTGAGGACAGGAAGGCAAGAGAAGGAATAAAGGCAGGACCATCAGAGTTACTGTTTCCTCTTTGGTACATCTGTGCCTGCACACACTCTCTCTCCAGTCTGATAAAAAAGCACGGAGAACTCTTATGGTTGGAATCAGAAATGTGAAGTCCCAAATGAAACCAGAAATGAAAGCAGAGTAAGTGTGTGTGTAGCAAAAGAGGTGAGGGTGCCAAGCAGATCAGGAAGATTTTCGGTGTTCAGGGTCTTCCCTGGGGCATGTTCAAGGCATCAGTTAACTCAGGATATCTTAAAGGCATCACCTAACCTCCAGTGATAACTTCCATCACCCTGGAATACGCAAAGGCTTCGGAGGTTTCAAAGAGATCACATACTATGGGACAAGAGAGTATTGTTATGAAATGAGTAGCAGGAAAGCATGGGTAAGAAGCAGATAGAAAGATTGGGAGGAGTAACAGATGAGGGGTGGACAAAGGCTCTGATCAGGGAGCTGGAAGAGGTTTAAAGAACCTGTGTTGAAGCAGATAATAGTCTTCTTTTTAAAAAATTTTTCATTGGAGTGGAGATGATTTTCAGTGTTGTGTTGTTTCTGGTGTACCACAAAGTGCACCAGTTATACATATATTCACTCTTTTTAAGATTCTTTTCCCATTGTAGGTCATTACAGAGTATTGAGTAGAGTTCCTTGTGCTATACAGTAAGTTCTTTTAGATATCTATTTTATATATAGTAGTATGTATATATCAATCCCAATCTCCCAGTTTATCTTCCACTCTTTTACGCCCTGCCCTGGTAACCATAAGTTTGTTTTCTACACTTGTGATTCTATTTCTGTTTTGTAAATATGTTCATTTGTACAATTTTTCTAGATTCCACATATAAGTGATACCATATGATATTTGTCTTTGTCTGACTTAACTTCACTCTGTATGACAATTTCTAGGTCCATCTGTGTTGCTGCAAATGGCACTATTTCATTCTTTTTAATGGCTATTATTCTACCTGTGTACCATATCTTCTTTAGCCATTCCTCTGTCAATGGACATTTAGGCTGTTTCCATGTCTTGCTGCTGCTGCTAAGTCGCTTCAGTCGTGTCCAACTCCGTGCAACCCCATAGACGGCAGCCCACCAGGCTCCCCTGTCCCTGGGATTCTCCAGGCAAGAACACTGGAGTAGGTTGCCATTCCTTCTGCAACGCATGAAAGTGAAAAGTGCAAGTGAAGTCGCTGAGTCATGTCCGACTCTTTGTGACCCCATGGACTATAGCCTACCAGGCTCCTCCGTCCATGTCTTGGCTATGGTAAACAGTGCTACAATCACATTGGAGTGCATGTATATTTTCAAATTATGGTTTTCTCTGGATATATGCCCAGGGATGGGATTGCTGGATCATATAGTAGCTCTACTTTTAGATTTTTAAGGAATCTCTATACTGTTCTTCATAGTGGCTGTACCTATTTACATTCCCAACAACAATGTAGAAGGGTTCCTTTTCCACACTCTCTTGAATTTATTGTTTGATGACTTTTTGATGATAGCCATTCTGAGTGCTATGTGGTGATACCTCATTGTACTTTTGTTTTGCATTTCTCTAACAATTAGTCTTATGAACCCCTTTTCATGTGCTTTTTGGCCATCCATATGTCTTTTTGTAGAAATGTCTATTTAGATGTTTTGCCCATTTTTTAATGAATTTTTAAAAAAAATATTTGACTACATCAGGTCTTAGTTGTGGCACATGAGATCTTTGTTGTGGTACATGGACTTTCTAATCGTGGCACACAAGCTTAGTTGCCCCAAGGCATTAGTTCCCAGACCAGGGATTGAACCCAAGTCCCCTTCTCTGCAAGGTGGATTCTTAACCATTGGACCATCAGGGAAGTCCCCAGCCCACTTTCTTTCTTTCTTTTTTTAAATTGAGCTGCATGAGCTGTTTGTATATTTTGGAGATTAATCCCTTGTTGGTCACTTTATTTGCAAATATTTTCTCCCATTTTGTGGGCTGTCTTTTTGTTTTGTTTATGGCATCCTTTCTGTAAAATAAATACCATTGATATTTTTTGATAGGGATTGCACTGAATCTGTATATTGTTTTGGGCAGTATTGTTATTTTCACCATATTGATTCTTCCCATCTAAGAGCATGGTATAGCTCTCAGTTTGTATCATCTTTGATTTCTTTCATCAATATCTTATAGGTTTATTCCTAGGTATTTTATTCTTTTTGAAGTGATGGAAAATGGGATTGTTTCCTTAATTTCTCTTTCTGATCTTTCATTGTTAGTATATAGAAAGGCAAGAGATTTATGTGTATTGATTTTGTATTCTTTAACTTTACCATATTCATTGATGAGCTCTAGTAGTTTTCTGGTAGCATCTTTAGGATTTTCTACACATAGTATCATGTCATCTGCAAACAGTGACAGTTTTACTTCTTTTTTTCCAATTTAGATTCCTTTTATTTCTTTTTCTTCTTGGACTGCTATGGCTAGAACTTCCAAAATTATGTTGAATAAAAGTAGGGTAGACATCCTTGTCTGTTCCTGATCTTAGAGGAAATGCTTTCAAGTTTTCACTGCTGAGAAAGATGTTTGCTGTGGATTTGTTGTATATGGCCCTTATTGTGTTGAACCTTATAGGTTCCCTCTATACCCACTTTCTATAGAGTTTTTACCATAAATGGGTGTTGAATTTTGTCAAAAGCTTTTTCTGCATCTATTGAGATGATCATATGGTTTTTATTCTTCAGTTTGTTAATGTGGTGTATCAAATTGATTGATTTATTATATTGAAGAATCACTGCATCCCTGGGATAAACTCCACTGGATCATGATGTATGACCCTTTTAATGTATTGTTGGATGCTGTTTGATAGTATTTTGTTAAGGATCTTTGTGTCTATGTTCATCAGTGATATTTGCCTGTAATTTTCTTTTTTTATGATATCTTTGGTTTTGGTACCAGGATGGTGGTGGTCTTGTAGAATGAACTTGGGAGTGTTCTTGCCTCTGCAGTTTTTTGGAAGAGTTTCAGAAGGATAGGTATTAACTCTAAATGTTTGATAAAATTTCCCCGTGAAGCTATCTGGTACTGGATTTTTGTTTGTTGGAAGTTTTTTAATCATAGATTCAATTTCAGTACTTGTGATTGGCCTGTTTTTATTTTCTGTTTCCTCCTGGTTCAGTTTTGGAAGGTTGTACCTTTCTAAGAATTTGTGTATTTCTTCTAGGTTGTCCATTTTATTGGCATATACTTGCTTGAAGTAGTCTCTTATGAGCTTTTGTATCTGTGGTGTCAGTTGTAACTTCTTTTTCTTTTCTAATTTTATGGATATGAGTCCTCTCCCTTTTATTCTCAATGAGTCTGGATAAAGATTTATCAGTTTTTTTTGTCTTTTCAAAGAATCAGCTTTTGGTTTCTTTGATCTTTTCTATTGTTTTCTTCATCTCTTTCATTTACTTCTGCTCTGATCTTTATGACTTCTTTCCTTCTGCTAACTTTGGGTTTTGTTTGTTTGTCTTTCTATAGCTGCTTAGGTATAAAGCTAGATTGTTTGAGATTTTTCTTGTTTCCCAGTATAAGATTGTATTGCTATAAATTTCCCTCTTGGAACTGCTTTTGCTGTGGTCCCATAGGTTTTGGCTTGTCATGTTTTTGTTGTCATTTGTCTCTAGGTAATTTTTTTTTTAATTTCCTTTTTGTTATCTTCAGTGAGTCATTGATTGTTTAGTAACATATTGTTTAGTCTCCATGAAAAGTGAAAGTGTTAGTCACTCAGTCATGTCCTACTCTTTGCAACCCTATGGACTGTAGCCCGCCAGGCTCCTCTGTCCATGGAATTCTCCAGGCAAGAATACTGGAGTGAGTAGCCAGTCCCTTCTCCAGGGGATCTTCCTGACCCAGGGATTGAACTCAGGTCTTCTACACTGTAGGCCAATTCTTTACCATATGAGCCACCAGAGACACCTCCATGTTTTGTGTCCCCCCCACCCCACCCCGTAATTGATTTCTAATCTCATAGCATTGTGGTCAGAAAAGATGTTTGATATGATTTCAATTTTCTTTAACTTACTGAGGCTTGATTTGTGCCCCAAGATGTGATCCTGGAGAATGTTTCATATGTACTCAAGAAGAAAAGTGTATTCTGCTGCTTTCAGATGGAATGTTTTATCAATATCAATTAAGTCTATCTGGTCTAATCTGTCAACTAAGGCTCATGTTTCCTTATTAATTTTCTGTCTGGATGATCTATCCACTGGTGGAAGTAAGGTGTTAAAGTCTCCCACTATTATTGTGTTACTGTTCATTTCCCCTTTTAAGATGTTAGCATTTGGCTTAACCAAATGTCGCTTTAGTTAGCATTTGAGGTACTCCTTTATTGGGTGCATATGTATTTGTAATTGTTATATCTTCTTCTTGGATTGATCCATTGATTATGCAGTGTCCTTCCTTGTCTCTTGTAACAGTCTGTTTTAAAGTCTATTTTGTCTGATATGAGTATTGCTATTCCAGCTTTCTTTTGGTTTCCATTTGCATGGAATATCTTTTTCTATTCCCTCACTTTCAGTCTGTATGTGTCCCTAATCTGAATTGGGTCCCTTATCGACAGCATATATATGGCATCTTGTTTTTGTATTCATTCAGCCAATCTCTGTTTTTTGGTTGGAAGATTTAATCCATTTACATTTAAGGTAATTATTGATATATATGTTCCTCTTGACATTTTCTTCATTGCTTTGGGTTTGTTTTTGTAGGTCTTATTTCTTCCCTTCCTCTTTTTTTCTGTTCTCTTGTGGTTTGATGACCATATTTACTGTTGTGTTTCAGTTGCTTTTCCTTTTTTGTGTATCTCTTGTAGTTTTTTGATTTGCGTTTCCTACAAGGTTTTAATATAGCAATAACCAGGTTTCCCTGGTGGCTCAGATCATAAAGAATCTGCCTGCAATGTGGGAGACCCAGGTTCAATCCTTGGGTCAGGAAGATCCCCTGGAGAAAGGGAATGGCAACTCCAGTATTCTTGCCTGGAGAATCCCATGGAGCCTGGCAGGCTATAGTTCATGGGGTTGAAAACAGTCAGACACAACTGAGCAACTAACACTTTCTGCACACACAAAGGTTAAGTTGCTGGTCTCAATTTCAAATGCAGTTCCCATTTTCTGTACTTGTACTCTTCTCCTCCCACCCCCCACATCCCCCTCACCTCACCCACCCCACCCCTCTAGATCATCACAGAGCAGTGGGATTAACTCCCTGTGCTATAGAGCAGCTTCCCACTAGCTAGCTAGTTCATGCATGGTAGTGTATAAATGTCATCATTACTCTCTCATTTCATCCCGCCTTCCCCTTCCCACCCTGTGTTCAAAAGTCCATTCTCTATGACTGCATCTCTATTCCTGCCCTGCTAATAGGTTCATCTGTGTCATTTTTCTAGATTCTATATATTTATGCATTAATATACCATATGTTTTTCATTATCTGACTTTACTCTGTGTGGCAGACGCTAGGTCCACTTACATCACTATAGATGACCCACTTTTCTTTTTATGGCTGAGTAGTATTCCACTATATCTATGTACCACATCTTCTTTATCCATCCATCCATCAACAGACATTTAGGTTGCTTCTATGCCCTGGCTATTGTCTGATCCTTTCAATGAATACAACTTTCTTTAAAATTAGTCCATAAAAATCAGAATATAAACCATGTAAAGCAGAATGACAAGTGTGGATAAATGAGGTCTTTGTAGTATATTTGTAGTACTGAAAAGGCTGGTTCTACATTAGGGACAGCTGATCTTCACCCCACACCTAGAAGGAAGGGTTTATTATTACTTGCAGCAAGAAAGGAGAACACTGGGGATGTTTCCCAAAGCAGTGTCTCTCCAAGTAGCAAATTGGGGAAAGTCTTAACTGTGGGTACATGCATATTTGTGAAGGGGCTTGAACGGTAGGCAGAGTCCAAGTTTTAGTTGATTGAAGGGGACAGGCTGACCTTTAGTGCCAGGGAGGTGCTGGCTGAAGCATTTGTTGATGACATTTCTTCATTCCTCAGTTAATGTGTATCTTCCTCTTTGTTTTGGTTCCTATTATTTAATTCCCCAGCTTCTCTTCTTTTTCTTTATGTCTTCCTGTATTAAAGGGACTAAGTGCCCACATGCCCATCCCCTTCTAGAAGCCTCTCACGCTGCACACAGCCCTGCCTTTCCTTTCCCCACCACCTCACTCCCCCCCACCCCTCCACCTCCTGAAGCTGCTGCCGGTCCCCACTCTTACTTGAACTTGTTTAAGTATGCTTCTATTCTTGCAATCAAAGCTGTATCTTGAGCCCTTATCTCTTCCTTCCTCTTTGTAGGTACACCTGCCAGTGGTACCCTGAGGTGAGGAGTTGCTCAGCCTCCCTGGTGCCCTCCAGAACACGAAAGACCACCAGGCCTGCGTGCTCGGAAGCATCTGAATATTTAGAGGTTGGCAGATGGTTGGTTGAATTTTTACCTTTTGGGGGAACATTTCAGCACCTTATGGACAAGGCTCTTGGGCTCCATTTAAGCACCTTCTTAAGACCATGGATGAATGTTGTTGTGCAAAACAAGGATCCACATGCATACTGCCACTGAAGCCTGCCTAGGCGGTAAGCTTAGCTGGATAGAAAGTGGTCAGGGATTTCTTTATTTAAGAATGAAAAACACAAAATTGGGAAGGAAAGTGGACTTCATCTCCCTAAACGGAATGACAGTAGAACAGAAAAACCTTTTTCTATCTCCAGAAGGGAATTGTGGCAGGAGAATAGGAGCTTTACGGGGAATTACTGGTATTATCAAAGGCTTTTCAAAATAGACTTGAAATGAATAGCTGTGCGCTCGTTTTATTACTGCCTTGTGAGTTTACATTTTGTTTTTGTACGGTGTTTTTCTCCCCCTTATGAGACGGTTGCTAGGGCTTGTGAGCAAATAACCTTTATTGTGTTGAATTTGGGACTGAACATAATTATCTCATAATTTGGGTTCAGAGTGCCATTTTTGACAGTTGTATTATGAGCTTTTAGAGGAAAATTGAGGCCACATGTGGTAAGCTGCTTCCTATTCAGCTGCCCTTCAAGTTATGGTGTCTCAGCTTTCCCTTCCCCCCCCAACTCCGCACCAGTGCAGCCTCAGGACCAGATGCTGCCGGAGGCAAATCATATGATCCAGTGTATCGCCAAGCTCCAGCACCGTCTCTTCTGAAAAGACTCTGGTCCCGTCAGTGCCTTTTCCCGGATGACTCTGTGGACATGCATCTCCAGGGATGCTCCTACCAGGAAAGTTGTGAGTCAACAGAAGTTTTGTAAATTGCATCAATGTTCCTAGCAACCTCCCTGACCATTTCAGAGATGCTTCATCTTCATTTCTGACTTGTCTGTCTTGTGGGCAGCACTTTTTACCTAATCTGTCCTACAGCATTTCTATAAAGGAGGGTAATGTACTGTGAACAAACTCTTAAATGTACCAGGAGAGCACACTGCTTACAGAAATCCTTAAATAACAATCCTTTTTAAAAAATTTTTTCTGTTCCTTCCAATAGGAAGGAATTTGGGTTCCCTAGCAGAAATTTGGGTTCACCTAGAAGCAGGTCTCGAGAAGAGAGTTTAAGGGCAGATGGTTTATTAGAGAAGTCATGCCAGGAAACACCAGTTGTTGTTGTTGATTTGCTCCGTTGGGTTCAATCCTTTGTGACTGCAGCATGCCAGGTTTCCCTGTCCTTCACTGTTTCCCAGAGTTTGCTCAGATTCATGTCCATTGATTCGGTGATGCCATCCAACACCAGTAGGAGAGGGGGAGTTGATACAGGAAAGGAAAGGAAGTCCACACAAAGTGAATCTTGGAGCTGGTCACTACTTAGGCAAGGTAGTGGGGCTTGATCCTCGCGGGGATCTCTAGGAAACAGCGTAAAGACACACCGCAGATCTGTGCCACGTGAGGGTGAGGAACCTAGGGTTATTTATATTTGGGCTCCTTCAGTCACTGGTGGAGGGCTGCTTCTGGGGGAGAGAGTGGATGATATTTAATCATTTCCTAGCACTCTACCTTCTACGCAGGCAGGGCTGTCGAAATCCAAGACAGCTCTTGGATGGTAAATGCTGGCAAATGGAAGCCAAGCCAAATGTAAGTGGCTGTGGGCAGGAACACCAGCGCATCTGCTACATTCAGCTTCTCCGTCATGCCTGGGAGTTACTACACCCACTCTTCCTCATCCTTAAGTGTCTTCTAGCTGAATTCTCTGCAAATCAGAAAAAGGTTCTTAGAGACTTATTATTAGGAAAGTGAAGTTTTCCTTCAAAATATTTTCTTTATATAGAAACACTAGGAAATGGAACCAGTGGCCACAACCAAGGCTTAATATCAAGCCTTTTCAAAATGCTCCATCCATCACTTGCAGTGGATGGAGGATATAGAAGCAAGTATAGACAGCCTTTACAGTCAAGATTGTTTTTATTACACCATCAGTGGATTTCCATGATTAGCAAAGACTTGCTTCTTCAATGCTTTTCTTAAAAAAATATGTATATATATTTATTTATTGGGGTACAGTTGCTTTACAATGATGTATTAGTTTCTGCTGTATAGCAAAGTGAATCAGCTATATATATATCTCTCTCTCCACTCTTTTTTTGGATTTCCTTCTCATTAAGGTCGCCACAGAGCATTGAGTACAGTTCCTTATGCTATATACTCAGTTGTTGTTTAGTTGCTAAGTCACGTCCAAGTCTTTTGCAACCCCATGGACTGTAGCCCACCAGGCTCCTCTGTCCATGGGATTTCCCAGGTAAGAATACTGGAGTGGGTTGCCACTTCCTTCTCCAGGGGATCTTCTTGACCCAGGGATTGAACCTGTGTCTCCTGCCTTGGCAGGTAGATCGTTTTACTGCTCAGCCATCAGGGAAGCTGTGCTATACAGTAGGTTCTCTTATATATACATTACTTTGTACAACATAGATGTCAATCCCAATCTCCCAGTTCATCCCACCGGTTTCCCCTCCTTGGTATCCATATGTTTGTTTTCTATGTATCTTAGATGCTTTTTGAAAGTATGTGCATATACCTGGGTACCTCATGAACCATGGTGTGGCAGGGGTCCAACAGAGGTATGGGATGCTGTCCTTTTGTAAGTATCAGCTCTAAACACTGACAACTGAAAAGAGTGATGAAACCCAGGCATCCTAGTTTCTGTATCTTGGAGGCCCTGGATCCTCACATTCCTGGTGAGTTCTGCTTTGTCTTTATCCCTAATGGCTCTCTGGCAGCTGAACAAATCATGCTTTGGGTGGCTTCCTACTATTTTGAGGGTTGAAGAGTCTAAGTTCCTAACATAGCATCAGATGGGGATCTTGGTGCTGAGAATTAAGCTCATGGAGTCTCTCTTGCACAGAGATACTACAAATGAGTGGAGCTGAACTTCCCTCAAGAGGCATACTGATGGACTGGCATCTTGGCAAAATGGACTCCAGGTCAGTTCTGCATCAGATCTGCCTAAATGGCAGCCTGTATCAGATCCAGGGACCATTTCTACTCTGACTCCTCATTTCTAGTCCCTGATGTGTAATTTGTGAGGTTTTAGAGCTAGAAAAAAACTTTAAAGATCATCCAGCCAACCTGCCTATTTTGCTGATAAGGACCCTGCATTCCAGTGTGGTTGAATCACTAAACCCAGAGTCAAACAGGGAGTCAAGAGCTGGGCTGAAGGGAGAGAAAGCCAGTCTCTTACCTCCCATGTAGTTAATAAAGCAGCAAAATTTCTCAGTGGATGCAGGAGAAGTAAACGTTTGGTGCCACATTTATTTCTGGTATACCTGCTCAGGACAGTGCAAGGCTGTCTGGGAATCTGAAGAATGAGACTTTTAAAGCTCTCACACTGCTTGAGCTCTTTGCTTCCCATCTCTCTTCCCCTACTTCCACTCCCAATTCATTCTCCATCCTATTTTCACTTTTGTTTTTTGGTGCCAGAACCCAGGAACTATTTTCTCTCTTTTCTTATAACTCATGTCCTTCATTCCAGCTCCCTAATTCCCTTCCTCCACCATTTCTGTGTTCCCACTCTACCAGGTTCTTTCTCTTCTCCACTACTATATATTTCTCTTTCTCATATTTATCTATCACTTCTCTTAGCTGCCCTTTCCTAGGCTCCCTGGCTCTCCCCCTCTGCCGTCTTCGATCCTGGAAGCATACTTGGTTATGGTGGTAGGCAGCTTCTGTGATAGCCAATGATCCCCAACTGGTCTCTCTGCCCTCATGGAACCTTTTTCCTCCTGGTACAGGATGGACCTTGTATTAAATAACTCAATTCTAATGAATAAGATATGACCAAAATGATGGGACATCACCTGTAAGCTTAGGTTTAAAGAGGCCATGGCTTCCATCTTTGAGTATGAGGAAGCCGGCTGCCATGTTGTAAACTGTCCTACTGAGGGGCCATGGAACAAGGAACTGAAATCTCCAGCCTAACAGCCAGCGAGGATCTCAGGTCGGCTTACCATCACATGAGTGATCCTCTTCTTGTGGAGCCTGGAGACAACTGCAGCCCCTCTGATACCTTGATGGTAGCCTATGAGAGACCCCCAAGTCTGACGCCCCCAGCTGAGATGCTCTTGGATTCCTGACCCACAGAAACTAACATAATAAATTAAAAAAATTTTTAAGTACTGTTGATTTACAATATTGAAATGTCTGCACCCGTTTGAACTGTAGCCCGCCAGGCTCCTCTGTCCATGGGATTCTTCAGGCAAGAAAACTGGAGTAGGTTGCCATGCCCTCCTCCAGGGGATCTTCCTGATCCAGGGATCGAATCCAGGTCTCTTACGTCTCCTGCACTGGCAGGTGAGTTCTTTACCACTAGCACCACTTGGGAAGCCCCTTGGGAATTCCCTGTGATACACAGTAGGTCCTTGTTGATTATCTATTTTAATAATAGTGAAGTGTTTGTTTTTAGCTGCTAAGTTTGGGGGGCAATTGGTTATGCTGCAAAACTAAAAATGCACAGTTGTCCTTTATAGGCCTCCCCTCAGAAACGTTTGTGCTCTCTGAGCAAACTGCTGTGCCGGTTGGGCCTCAGTCTCCCCATCTGTGAGGCTTGGGGCTTAGAGTCTAGTGTCCCAAGTCTCCTGTTCATGAGGTTGTGTAGCCTGTGAGGTTGCAACAAACCCTGTCCATTCTACTGTTCAGCATAGGAAGCCTGGTTAAACCTGCACATCTTTGTACGTTAAGCTCCACATCTTTATATTTGCCTCAGATTTTTCATCCTATTATCTGAGGTCTGTTTCTAATTTCTGACGGAATCACAGTGGCCCATTGTGTGCCTCGCTCTGCCTGACACACCAGTTGCATTTTGGAGTCACGGCTATTGTCTTTTTCGCCGCTAATCTCTTGTTTTGCAAAATCCCAATAGAACCTGTGAACAGAGAGAGTTGCCCTGGTGCCAGATCCAGGCACTATGTGGCCCCCAAACAGGGTTGGATGATAGACAGACAGACAGCCTGTCTGCCACCCGAGGCATCTTTTCTTGCTTAAAGACTTGCTCCCCAGATTGCAGACTCCCTTCCAATGCTAGCAAAGACTGGAACGTATTAAATAAGAGCAGAGCTGAAATTGGATGGAATGTCTAAGCCACTTAGATTCAGACCTCTCTTTCTGGGGAGCACGTGAGAAGGGGCTGGATGCGTGAATAACGTAGAAGAAGATGTCTTCCATACCTGTCTCATACCATTCAAGCCTTAAGCAATGGTAACATAGTTTTTCTTAAACATGGCCTATAACCCAGGATCCATCACTTATATGTGGTGTCCATGGCAACCAGGCAATGGTATGGGATCCCTTCTCACTGGGGAATTCCTTTTATGGCTCATTTCCGAAACCAGCATGGCCAGTACCCGAGTCTGCAGTTTCCCAGTTGCTTAGCAACCAGCTCCTATGCTCTAGTCACTAAGAACAGCAGACAGTTAAAAAACTGTTTGTCATCAGAATCATATGTTACATTCTCTCTACTTTGTCTCTTTAGAATCAAATAATTAGTGTGTGATAAGGATGCGGGAAAGGGCACCCACTCCCTGCGGTTAATGCCTCCACTGCTCCTGGCGGGCTGCTGCAGGCAGAGGGAGGGAGGAAAATGTTAGCACGCTTTCGGCTGGTAATTAAGCAGCGCAAGCCATCTGCACATTGAAAGCTCTACATTTTTCACATCTCGTGGGGGCATCGAGTAAGTACAGGGCCAGCAATCTGTGTACTGCGTTCCCTCCCCCAAAGCAGAAAAGCCAGGCTCCACCCACAGGTGTTCACTGGACCACCGCTCCTTGGGTGACATTCTTGGGAGGGGTGAGTTGGTTTGTTGGGTTTTTGGTGGAAAGGCAAGGAGGCCATGTGGCCTTTTGAGTGACAGCCTTGGTTCTCAACCAGGGGTGATTTTGCCCCTTCTCTCTTTCAGGCAAGGTCTGCAGACATTTTTGGTTGTCATAACTGGTGGGGGAGAGGGATGTTATTGCTAACTAGTGGGTAGAGACCAGGGATGTTGCTAACCATTCTATGATGTTTAGGCAAAGGACAGCCCCCAACAACAAAGTAGTAGCCTACCCACAATGCCAGTGTGCCAAGGTTGAGAAACCTCAACGTTTAGAGAAATCAGAAGATCTAGCCACCTTGTTAAAAACCAACACTATAGCCAACTAGCCAAGACAACTTATCAAAATGTTGACAAGGTAAAGATGGGACTGATGAAAATCCATTCAATAGACAATTCCAGGGACTTCTCTGGTGGTTCAGTGGTTAAGACTTCACCTTCCAATGCAGGGGGCAAGGGTTCGATCCCGGGTTGGGGAGCTAAGACCCCACATGCCTCATGGCCACAAGACCGAAACATAAAAATTGACAATCCCAACTGGAATTTCTGTATGTACAGAACTCCTCTGCCCCTACCAGCACTCACTTGGCGCATGTAGAGCAAAGGCCCCCTGGAGTTTGTGGCAATGGAGGAGACTCTGAGGTTGCCTCCCTGTAGGAGAGACAGAGAGAAGGGACGCAACTTTGGCATTAGACAGATTGGGTTTCACATAATGAGTCCCTTGACTATGCACTGGGGGCTCTTAGTAAAAGACCTAAGAAGACTGTCTTCTCAACTCCAAAGTGGGTTTTGTAAGAACTACATGTCAGAACACGTGAAATGCCTGACCCCTATCCAGCTCTATTTCTCTTTGTGTCTTAGCCTAAGGACCCCAATTGTTCTTTCTTCTACTTTGAACTTTTGATGAATAGGAACAAAGGTGCCGATCTTATAATGACGGAGGTCATTTTATTTAGCAACGAGTCAGGGACAAAAGCATCATTTGGAGGATTGTTGGCTGGTTGTGTGTGTGTGCACGCACGTGCATGCTCAGTCATGTCCAAGTCTGTGACCCCATGGGCTGTAGCCCACCAGGCTCCACTGTCCATGGGGATTTTCCAGGCAAGAATATAGGAGTGGGTTGCCATTTCCTTCTCCAAGGGATTTTCCCAACTCAACACAGGATCAAACCTGTGTCTCTTGCTTTGGCAGGCAGATTCTTTACCACTGCACCACCTGGGAAGTCCAGTGTTACCATTAAGAGTGTTACATTGCCTCCATTTTACTGGTTCTGCGACCCTGAAGAGTTATTTAACCTATCTGAGCAATTTCTTGTCTATGAAATGGGGATAATTATTACCTCTTGTGTTATTGTAAAGATTGAAGATCATATATAAAGTGCCTAGCCTGGTATCCAATAAAAGGTAGGCACTTGATAATATGACAATATACATATCATGCAGGCATCTTACCTTATTTTTTTTTAACTAAGATGGGCATGTGTAATTCTAACCCAGGATCTTTTCCACTGATGCTGAGAATAAAGCTAATGCTATGCGTTAGGAAGATACAACTGGCCTATTTCATCTATGACAATCAGATTTCACTCAGTCATATATGGTAGTTCCAGTGGGCACAATATTATGTAAGCAGTTTGGAGGCTATTTCTATTTTCAGCCCGTGCTACCTCTTTGTGGCGGGGGGTAATGAATGCCATACATTTAGTAACCATTTTTTTACTTGCTTGAAATCTTGGGACTGTCTCAGGACAATTCCTAGTTCTAATAAGTGCATTTTAGTCTGTGTTCCTATTAACTGCACCTTTAGTAATTTTCTAGACTGTAGCACATCCCCTGTCACCCTCCACCCTGGCCTGAAACAGAAGCCTGTCCAGTCCCTGATGCATTTCTCGAAATGCATCAACCTGAGCTACACATTCCTTACAAAGGTAATATTTTCTGTGTTTTTGATCCTTATTTTTCCTAATAATTTCACAAAACACGTAGGCATCTGTGGGCCCAGAGTCTTTGCTGCCCCCTCTTGCAATGAATCCCAAGTCCTTTTTCTGGGTCACGACAGCTGGTTCGTAGTGGCAGTGTCATCTTCTGTAGTTTGTACTCTCCCGCCCTGTCATGCCCTTATTCTCAGCAAAGTTTGTCTGCTAAGGTCTTGCCCACTCAACCAGCCTCACTTAATCTCACCCCTGTTGGCTTCTTGTTCAACACCCAACAGAGACAGTCTCAAGTCTTTAAACACTTAGAAATCCCACTGCTTCTTCTAGACGGTTGAGTGATCCCACCTAATTTTGCCCAATTGACTCAAGGAGTACAGCTCTCATATGTCACTGCTAAGATTTTTCTCTTCCATGGGGGGGGGGGGTGATAATCAAATGATAAATTTAGAGGTTGCTTGCTCATCTTTTCCAAGCAGAATGATAGAATCTCACCTGGAAGCTGCAACAACCAGGAAAGGCAGAAGGGTATTTCTCAGACATATATGAGCCCAGCTCCCCAGAATGCAGCAAACAGGAGCCTCATTTCTGAACAAGTGAAAGAAGCCAGATCCACAGTCACCCCGTGGCTGTGAGTAGGGAAAACTTGAGGTTTCCCAGGAGGACCAGAAGCACTCAAAATATGTGGCAATCAGAGCAGTGGCTAAGAAAGAGTCCAGGCAGGTTGGGGGTATCAGGCAGCTGAGTGCTGGCACCACATTTGGGATCCAGGATGACAGGAGACTTAAAACAGGGTACTGTCAGAGCTCTGAATCAAGGCAAGGTTTTATCAGGGGATGAATCTGAGCTCCAGGAATGAGAGTCGTACAACTGAACCGAGCTGAAGACAGAGGCTTAAAACAATAAAGCACAAGGGTTAACAGAGAGGGAGGGAAGGGGTTGATGGCTTCTTTGGGGGCAAAGAATCTTCTCTGTATTCCTGTAACACTAGTACAGGCTCCTAGAAGATCAGTCAGTTGATCAGTTAGCAGGTAATATTGACTATGTACTCTGTGGGCATCATTCTTCGCATAAAGTTCCAGCAGAATGCTAACCTCATGAGATGCCCAAGAAAAACATTCTACAGTCACTAAGTCTGGGATTTTTGCAAACTGCAAGTGCCTCTTGGAAATCTACAGTGTATATAAGCATTTTAGAAGCTCAAACTTCTCTGTTATAGAAATCTGTGTGTTTTATTCAATGTTTCTCCAACAGTTGACAACAGGATTCTTCTGTTACATGAAAATGATGAGCATCCTGTGGACACACTGTGAGAGACATTGTTCTAGAGAATTCCTAACCTGGTATTCCCAGGCCCACCCTTGTTTCCCAACTTTACCTTCCTTTATTTTCCCACATTCCAACCACATTGAACTCTTTCCCCTTGTACCCGCCCCTATTTCACATTTCCTTCTTTACTGTTACAGCAAGTGATTCATCATCTGCTCCCAAAAAAGGAAAAAATGCTGAGCCTTTCTCACTTCAGCACACCCCCTGCACCATTTCTAGTTATCCTTTAAGGATCAAATCTAAAGAGACACTCTGCCCCAGCCTCCCTGTTTCTATAAATGATCCATTTTCTCCTCTGATCCTTTGTGTCACTCTATCTGTTACTTTTAGAGCACTCAGTACTTTTTGATTTGTATGGCCATTTATGCCTTTCTAATTAAAAGACAATCCATGACGGATTCATTTTTATATTCCTAGCCAAGAATACAGCTCACTTGTAGGATTGTTCAAGGGAACAGAAAGGAAGAAGCTATGAACAACAACAACAAATGATGTCCAAGGCAGAAGTAAGTTTCTCAATGCTCAGGCTAGAGATGGCAGCTCCTCTGGCTCACCTGTTGTCAACTCATAATCACCTTTGTGAACAGACTCATCTATCATCATGTGATGCCCCTGGGGCCCAGACCGCCCCCCACCCCCACCACCACTACCAGAATGCTTTTCAACACAGTGCTCTGGAGAGTCATAATCAACAAGTCAGGGTCGGCATGACAGAGGAAATCTAATTGTCATCACTGATTTGGACTTTTCCATGAAGTGAAAGTTAGGAGAATTTAGCAGGCTGAACATTGGAGGTGTTAATACTTTGGATCAAGGACTGTCCATAACAGAAAAGAGCAATTAGCAAAACTATTCATTATACTTTCATGTTCATGTCTAGTCTCAAGGCTAATTATTTGTATAATTAACATGTTACCAAACGCAAATAATTGATGAGCCTGATCTCTCAGAATGGAACACGAGTCTTGTGAAATGTAAATAGCTGTGAATTACTAACAGTTTCCTTTACATAGCCTAATAGGGCAATGCCTGTAAAAATTAAACCATTTTCGTGTAAGCCCATGAATGCTAGAAGACTGACAAAGTAAAACAATACGCTGTGTGCTTAAAGGCATTGAAAAAGCACAGGTTTTTAAATTCTCACTCTACTGCTTTCTAGCTGTGACCTTGGGCAAGTTACTTAATCTCTGTTTAACTCATGTTATTTATAAATCTCAGTTTCCGCATTTATGAAATGGGTGTAACAGTGGCCCCTAGTTCACAGGATTGTTGAGAATTAAATGAGGGTTGACTCATTTGTAAAGAGTGCACAGTAAATGTGAGCCATTGTTTTCATTATTATACTTAGTGTTGCTTGGATTTTATACAGAAAGAAATATTAGAGGGATACATGTATATGTATAGCTGAGTCCCTTCACTGTTCACTTGAAACTATCACAACATTGTTAATTGGCTACACTGCAATACAAAATAAATTCAAAACAAAAAATTTTGAGGGAAAGGGAATGTATACAGATGTCCCTTTTACAACACCATTCATGTGTTCCTATAAAGTTCGTATGGTCTATGGCATAGCCCATTGAAAAGAACTGGACTGCCTGGAGGAAAAAAAAAAAAGGTTGGGAAGACCACTCAAAAAACTGATACAGTTTTGTAACCCAAGCACTAACAAAAACAATGTCAGTACTAACAAAATATTAGCCCCACTAAACCTTAGCTTGAACATTGCACACTGCATTCCTTGAACTCAGGGACTGCTGGTGCTTCTTTTGAGATAAAAGTCCTGGAGAACATTCATTTCTAAGAGGGATCAGTTTAATCAAAATTGAACATGTGATTTAAGTAGTGTTCTGGTTTAAAGGGAAATGTCTTCACAGATTCATCATCAGTACCCTGAACTTCTCTAGAAAGCACAACATGATGATAACAGGGATTCTTAAAGTCACTGAATCATTTACTTTCTGCACCCAAAAAATATGCAGCTTTTCTTTAAGACTTCCATAGAGTGCTAAGGTTTTATTTTAAAGAGGTAGTTACTGTAAGAAAGAGTGCCTCTGTGTCTCTGGTTGCTTCAAAATTTTACCATGCTAAGAAAAATAACTGCATAGGAAACAACATGACTTCCATGTTATATCAATTCCCTATTTACCTATGGCAGGTAAGGTAATTCACATGTAAAACACATGTTGTAGCAATACAGTTTGCATTGCCTATCTCCTACCAGTTGCTGTGATAGGAGCTAAATATAATCATATGATTTAATCTGCTCATTAATCTAAGGTGGTGGGTATCCTTATCTCTGATAAGACTCAGGGATATTAACTTGCCTGAGATCACAAATTCTTAAGTAGCAAAGCCAGAACTCCTCTTTGGAATCGAACTGATTCCCAAACTCACATTCTTTATGACATTATACCCTTAAGAGTGGATGGAACAGGAAAGGAGACAGATACCCCTGGCTGTGGTGATGAGTAAAAGCCTGATTCCTAACCACAGGTCACTAACATTTAATCTCATTTAATTCTCACAACACCCCTCCTACTTAGCTATTCTTATCATCACTTTATAGATAAGAAAACTGAAGCTCAGAGGAGTTACAATTGGCTGGTAGCCAAGCCAGGATTCAAAATTAGTCCTACCCAGCTCCTAAACTGGGGTGTTTCTCCCTATGTCCTATATGTGTCTTTATGTTTAAAGACAGCATTCCTAGATATCTTAGTTCATCTGCCTGCTAGTTTTTTACAAAGCTGAGTTATACATCCCCATTCTCCCATTCTTTCAGCCAGTGAATTCCACTGTGCATGCATGTACACACACACACAACTGGAAATTCTCACAGGTGCAACTTATCAAGCATGTTTCATAGCACAACCATAAAATACTAGCCTCTTTCAGTGTTTTTTATTTTTCTCTTTGTGCTATTTAAATTTGCCTTTTAAACAGCCTAGAGGAGAACCTATAACTAAAAAACTGTTACCTACTTAGGATTCAAGAAAAGCAATTTGTTAAGCAGAACATCATTTATTGATTCTGTTAATGTATTTTTATTTTGTAATTCTTAAAAAATAAAAAATAAACTACTATTGCCTTCTTGGTTAAAGGAGTGACAGTGTATTCGATCAAAAATTAACAAATATTAGATTTCTTTGCCATAATAATGCTGTTCTTCATATGGAAATGTGATACCAATCTATTGATTGGAAAGCTAAGTGAAATTAGGAAAACCATGCCTCACCTCAACGAAATGAGAAGTTCAAAGAAATGGAAACCATCAAACCCCAAATAAATCCTAGAGCTGAAAAATACAATGACTGAACTGAAGAATTCAATAGAGTTTCAAAAGCAGACTCAATTCTGCAGAAGAAAGAATCAGTGACCTAGAAGACAGGACACTTGAAAGGTGAAAGAATGAAAGAGAGTGAAAAAAGCCTATAGAACCTGTGGGATATAATCAGCGGAAGCAATATTGGCATTATGAGAATTCCAGAAAGAGAAGAGAAAAATTAACAAAGTACATTTAAGGCAATAATGGCTGGACTTCCAGTGGTTGAGAATCTACCTGCCATTGCAGAGGATCCCTGTTCTGGACATGGGGCAGAGCAATCAAGCCCATGTGCCACAACTACTGAGCTTGTGTTCCAGAGTGTGTGAGCCACTATTAAAGCCTGTGTGCTGCAAGTACTGAAGTCCTCACACCTAGAGCCTGTGCTCCATAACAAGAGGAGCCGCCACAATGAGAAGCCCGCAAGACACAAAGAGTAGCCCCCACTCAATGACACTAGAGAAAGCCCACACAGCAGCAAAGACCCAGCACAGCCAAAAATATTTTTTTAATTTTTAAAAGTTTTAACAATGGCTGAAAACTTCCCAAACCTGGGGAAAGAAATGGACATCTAGATCCATGAGGCCCAAAGGACCTCAAATAAGTTGACCTTAAATAGGGTTACACCAGGACACATCATCATTAAATTGTCAAAAGTCAAAGAATTTTGAATGCAGCAAAAGAAGAGAGAAGGTGTTTCACAAGTTTATCAGTAGATTTCTCAACAGAAACTCTTTAGGCCAAAAGAGAATGGAATGATAAATTCAAAATATTCTGAATGTCTTTTGATAGAAGTATGCTTTGATTTCTTTATCTTATTATTTTGTGTAACTTCTACAGGTTTCTCCCTTGTGGGTATCATGAAGCTTTTATAAAATAAGTTAAAATACCCTATTTTAAAGTGATAACGTCAATAGAATTCTCAGACTTTACACTTTTCATTCTCCACTGCACAACCCCCCCCCCCATCTTTTAGATTATGTTGTTGGTTTATGTACAATTTATAGTGACAGAAAAAAAGCCAAACCTGTCAACCAAGAATTCTATACCAGGCAAAGTTGTCCTTGAGAAATGAAGGAGAAATAAAGCCTTTCCCAAACAAACAAAAGGTGAGGGAGTTCATCATTAGACCAGCCTTACCAGAAATGCTAAAGGGAGTTCTTTGAATGGAAATAAAAGGATGCCACTTAACATCATAAAAACATAAGAAGGTAATATTAGTAAATCTCACTGCTATTGGTAAATATATAGTCAAAGTTAGATTCTGTAATATGGTAACGGTGATGCATAATTCACTTACAACTCTAGTTTAAAAGTTAAAAAATGCTGCCACTTCCTCTGACCACACCAGTCCCAGTGGGTTGGTACCTTGCCTGATGCCACTCCACCCCCACCCACCTGGGCAGGTGAGTGCACTCTGGGGCAGCCTCAGCAGCAGATGCTGGTGGGAGGCCCCCACACAGAGGTGGGGCTGAAACCACAGCTGAGCCTCAGAGGCTGTGCAAGAAGAGCTGAGAGATCTCCTTGCAACTGTAGGAACCATAGGTTTACATCCCTGCTGTTGGCTTTGTAAAGTCAGTGCCTGGGGAACATCCAAATGGGGGATGGGTCTGGCTTCAGCAGATATGGGCTTTGTGAACTCACCGACAGCTGAGATGGGTCTGGCTTTAGCAGATATGGGCTTTGTGAGCAAGTACACATAGGGATTGGACCAGGCCAGAATCTGAGCTTCCTCTGTAACTCCCACAGTGGGTCCAGGTGCACGATTACTGCAGTCCAGGGACCTGACTTCAGTGAATCTGCACAGCTGGCCTGGTGAAAACAATGCCTGAGAGACATCAGGGCCAACTGCCAGCATACTCACGGTTAAGGTGGGGCTGAGAGCAGCTCCAGTGACAGTGTAATTTGTGAGCACAATGGGTGAAAAGTGACACAGCAGAATACACTCACCGGTGAACAGCTCCAGAGGAGGAAAACTCAGTGACCTCTCTCTCAGTGAGAGTGCTCCAATCCTGCCTACCTCACACTGCAATCAGCAACACAGCTCAGAAACAGATCTGGGGCCCTCTATTCCAACAACTAGGGAGCAAACCCTACCCCTGACAGGGAAGCAACAACTACAGAACAAGGGGGAGGCCCCATTCAACATGCAGTGCAGACTCAAGTCACCACAACATCAGTCATACCTCCTATGAAGGGATAATGGCCAGTATACATTCAGAAGAGAAGTGGAAGACATTTATGCTATAAACAGCCCTTGCATCAAAAAGTATTAAAGTCACACAGGCTACACAGGGAAGTTCCCACATAAAAATAGCCCACATAAAAAAGTTCCCACATAAAAATTGAGGGTCAGGCATTGGGAGGAAGAACTCCCAGAGCATTTGGCTTTGAAGGCCAGTGGAGACTGTCCTCACTCAGCAGGAGCTCCACATGGCTGGGAGAAACAGAGGTTTCACCCTCGAGGAATACACCCTCATATTCAAGACCCTGTGTGTAGTGGGACCCAACACAAAGCAGTATCTCCATAGGAACTGGGGCTAGACCTAACTAGGGGTCTTGAAGGATCTTCTGTAGAGTCAGAAGTTGACTAGCTTACCTTGGGGGCAAGGACACTGGTGGCAGAGACCCTAAGATATATTGATCAGCATGAGCTCTCCAAATGGTCCCCATTTTGGCACCAAGACCAGGCCTCACCAACCATCTACAGGTTCCAGAGCTGGAATGCCTCAGGCCAAACAATGAGCAAGACAGGAACACAGCCCCACCCATTAGCAGACAGGCTGCCTTAAGTCATACTGAGCTCACAACTTCCTCAAAACACACCATATGACACAGCCCTGCCCACCAAAGGATAACACCAACAGCTCCACCCACCAGAAGGCAGGCACCAGCTCCTTCCACCAGGAAGCCCCCATAAGCCCCTGGACCAACCTCATCCACCATTGGGTAGACACCAGGCATAGCAATAATTATGATCCTCAGGCTGCAGACAGGTGACCACAAGCAAAGAAAGTCAGATAAAATGAGATGACAGAGAAATATGTTGCAAACAAAGAAACAAGGTAAAAATCCACAAGAACAACTAAATCCAAGAGGAGATAGGCAATCTACCTGAAAAAGAATTCAGAGTAATGATAGTAAAGATGATAAAAAAATCTCAGAAAAAGAATAGAGGCACAGCTTCCCTAGTGGCTCAGTTGGTAAAGAATTTGTCTGTAATGCAGGAGACCACTTGCCAATGCAGGAGACGCAGGTTCACCCCCTGGGTGAGGAAGATCCCCTAGAGAAGGAAATGGTGACCCACTCCAGTATTCTTGCCTGGGAAATCCCATGGACAGAGGAGCCTGATGGGCTACAGTCCCTGGGCCCAACTTAGTGACGAAACCATCACCACAGATAAAGAAGATACAAGAAATGTTTAACAAGGAGCCAGAATATTTAGAACATCCAGAAATGAACAATAAAATAACTGAAATGAAAAATACACTGGAAGGAATCAAAAGCAAAATAAATGAGGCAGAAGAACAAATAAGTGAGCTGAAAGATAGGATGGTAGAAATCACTGCCACAGAACAAAGAAAAAATAATGAAAAGAAATGAGACAGTCCCAGAAATTTCTAGGACAATATTAAATGCACTGGCATTAACTTTATAGGAGTCCCAGAAGGAGAAAAGAAAGAGAAAAGACCTTAGAAATATTTGAAGATATTATAGCTGAAAACTTCTCTAACATGAGAAAGGAAACACAAGTCCAGGAAGCACAGAGTTCCATATAGGATGAACTCAAAGGGTAACACACTGAGACACATATTAATCAAACTGACAAAAATTAAAGACAAAGAAAACAAAATCAAAACCAACAAGAGAAAAACAACAAATAGCATGCAAGGAATTACCATAGGGTTACCAGCTAATTTTTCAGCAGAAACTCTGCAGACCAGAAGGAAGTGGCACAATATATTTCAAGTGATAAAAGGGGAAAATCCACAAACAAGAATATTCAACCAGCAAGGCTGTCATTCAGATTCAATGGAAAATCAAAAGCTTTACAGACAAGCAAAAGCTAAAAGAATTCAGTACTGCCAAACCAGCTTTGGGCTTCTCTGATAGCTCAGTTGGTAAAGAATCTGCCTGCAATGCAGGAGACCCCAGTTTGATTCCTGGGTCAGGAAGATATGCTGGAGAATGGATAGGTTACCCACTCCAGGATTCTTGGGCTTCCCTGTGGTTCAGCTGTACAGAATCCATCTGCAGTGCAGGAGACCTGGATTCGATCCCTCAGTTGGGAAGATCCCCTGGAGAAGGGAAAGGCTACCCACTCCAGTATTCTGGCCTGGAGAATTCCACGAACTGTATAGTCCATGGGGTCACAAAGAGTCGGACATGACTGAGAGATTTTCACTTTCACACCAGCTTTACAACAAATGCTAAAGGAACTTCTCTAGGTGGGAAACAGAACAACAACTTAAAACAACCTTGTGTGTGTGTGTGTGTGTGTGTGTGTGTGTGTGTAGACCACTATATCAAAACCTCATTGGAACAGCAAACCAAAGGACTACAGTAAATACATGCATGAAAAAGAAAACACAATCAAAACACAATACTAAAGATAGTCATCAGATCACAAGAGAACAAAAGAAGGGAAGAAAAAAGACCTACCAAAACAAAAAAACAAAACCACAAAGCAATTAAGAAACTGCCAATAAGAAAATATATATCAATAATTACCTTACCTATAAGTAGATTAATCAAGAAGAAATAGAAATTATAAAAACAAACTAATCACAAGTAATGAAATTGAAACTGTGATGAAAAAATTCCCAACAAACAAAAATCCAGTACCAGCTGACTTCACAGGAGCCTTCTATTAAACACTTAGGGAAGAGTTAATACCTATCCCACTGAAAATCTTACAAAAAAACTGCAGAGGAAAGAAAAGTCCCAAGCTCATTCTACCAGGCCACCATCACCCCAATATAGGGACCAAATATACCACCAAAAAAAAAAAAAAATCTATAGGTCAATATCACTGATGAACAAAAACACACAAATCTTCAACAAAAATACTAGCAAAGGGAATCTAACAACACATTAAAAGGATCATATACCATGAACCAGTGGAATTTATCCCAGGGATGCAAGGATTCTTCAGTATTTGTAAATCAATGTGATATACATTAACTGAATAAAAACCATATGATCATCTCAAAAGATGCAGAAAAAGCTTTTGACAAAATTCAATATCCATTAATGAAGAAAAATAAAAAACTCTCTAGAAAGTGGGCATGGAGGGAACCTGCCTCAACATAATAAGGGCCGTATATAACAAACCCACAGAAAACATCATTCTCAATGGTGAAAAACTGAAAGCATGTCCTCTATTGTCAGGAACAAGACAAGGATGTCCATTCTTACCACTTTTATTCAACATAGTTATGGAAGTCCTAGCCACAGCAGTCTAGAGTAGAAAAAGAAATAAAAGGAATCCAAATTGAAAAAAAACTGTTTGCACGTGACCTAATACTACACATAGAAAATCCTAAAGATGCCACCAGAAAACTCTTGGTGCTAATCAATTAATTTAGTAAAGTTGCAGGATATAAAATTAATGCACAGACATTTCTTGCATTCATACACACTAGCAACTCCTTCATGGATCACAACATCGTTGTAGTAAAGGGGCTTGCATAACTCAATGAAGCTATGAGCCATGCCAAGCAAGGAAACCCAAGACAGATGGGTCACAATGAAGAGTTCTGACAAAATGTGGTCGACTGGAGGAGGAAGTGGCAAACCATTCCAGTATTCTTGCTGTGAGAACCTCATGAAAAATATGAAAAGGCAAAAAGATATGACAGTGGAAAATGAGCCCCCACAAGTCAGAAGGTGTCCAATATGCTACTGGGGAAGAGCAGAGAGCAATTACTAATAACTCCAGAAAGAATGAAGTGGCTGGGCCAAAGCAAACGATGCTCAGTTGTAGATGTGTCTGGTGGTGAAAGTAAAATCTGATGTTGTAAAGAACAATATTGCATAGGAACCTGGAATGTTAGGTCCATGAGTCAAGGTAAACTTGATGTGGTCAAGCAGGAAATGGCAAGAGTGAACATCAACACCTTAGGAATAAGTGAACAAAAATGGACATGGATGGGAATGGGTGAATTTTATTCAGATGAGCATTGTATCTACTACTGTGGGCAAGAATCCCTTAGAAGAAATGGAGTAGCCCTCATAGTCAACAAAAGAGTCGAAAATGCAGTACTTGGATACAACCTAAAAACAACAGAATAATCTCAGTTCATTTCCAAGGCAAACCACTCAACATCACAGCAATCCAAGTCTATGCCACAACCACTAATGCTGAAGAAGCTGAAGTAGACCAGTTCTATGAAGACCTACAACACCAAAAAAGATGTTGTTTCATCATAAGGGACTGGAATTCAAAAGTAGGAAGAGAAGAGATACCTGGAGTAACAGGCAACTTTGGCCTTGGAGTAGAATATGAAGCAGGGCAAAGGCTAACAGAGTTTTATCAAGAGAACACAGGTCATAGCAAACATCTTTTTTCCAACAACACAAGAGACAACACCACATGGCCATCAGTAAATAGTCAATACCAAAATCAGAGTGATTATATTCTTTGCAGCCAAAGATGGAAAAGCTCTATACAGTCAGCAAAAACAAGACCTAGAGCTGACTGTGGCTCAGATCATCAGCTTCTCATAGCAAAATTCAGGCTTAAACTAAAGAAAGCAGGGAAAACCACTAAGCCAGCCAGGTATGACTTAAATCAAATCCCTATGAATATGCAGTGGAGGTGGCAAATAGATTTAAGGGATTAGATCTGGTAGACAGAGTGCCTGAAGAATTATGGATGGAGGTTCATAACACTGTACAGGAAGCAATAACCTAAATCATCCCAAAGAACAAGAAATGCAAGAAGGCAAAGTGGTTGTCTAAGGAGGCTTCATAAATAGCTGAGGAAAGAAGAGAAATGAAAGGCAAGGGAGAAAGGGAAAGTTATACCCAACTGAATGCAGAGTTCCAGAGAATAGCAATGAGAAATAAGAAGGCTTTGTTAAATGAGCAATGCAAAGAAATCGAGGAAAACAACAGGATGGGAAAGACTAGAGATCTCTTCAAGAAAACTGGAGATATCAAGGGAACATTTCATGCAAGGTTGGGCACAACAAAGGACAGAAACGGTAAGGACCTAATAGAAGAGATTAAGAAGTGACAAGAATACACAGAAGAATTATACAAAAGAGGGCTTAATGACCCAGATAACCACGATGGTGTGGTCACTCACCTAGAGCCAGACATTCTGGAGTGTGAAGTCAAGTGGGCCTTTGGAAACATTACTATGAACAAAGTGAGTGGAGGTGATGGAATTCCAGTTGAGCTATTTAAAATCCTAAAAGATGATGCTGTAATAGTGCTGCACTCAATATGTCAGCAAATTTGGAAAACTCTGCAGTGGCCACAGGACTAGAAAAGGTCAGTTTTTCAATCTGAAAGAAGGACAAGTCCAAAGAATGCTCAAACTACCATACAATTGTGTTCATTTCACAAGCTAGCAAGGTAATACTCAAAATCCTTCAAGCTAGGTTTTTGCAGTTTGTGAATTGAGAGCTAATGGATATACAAGCTGGGTTTAGAAAAGGCAGAGGAACCAGAGATCAAATTGCCAACATCATTGGATCATAGAGAAAACAAGGGACTTCCAGAAAAACGTCTACTTCTGCTTTACTGACTATGCTAAAGCCTTTGACTGTGTGTGGATCACAACAAACTGTGGGAAAAGTCTTAAAGAGATGGGAATACCATACCACCTGACCTGTCTGCTGAGAAACCTGTAAGTAGGCCAAGAAGCAACAGTTAGAATCGGACATGCAACAATGGACTGGCTTAAAGTTGAGTACAACAAGTTTATATATTGTCACCCTGCTTATTTAACTTATATGCAGAGTATATCATGCAAAATCACAGGCTGGAATCAAGAATGCTGGGAGAAATAACCTCAGATATGCAGGTGATACCACTTTCACTCAAAAAATGAAGAGAAACTGAAGAGCCTCTTGATGAGGGTGAAAGAAGACAGTGAAAAAGCTGGCTTAAACTCAACATTCAAAAACTAAGATCATGGCATCTGCCCGATCTCTTCATGGCAAATAGAAGGGGGGGAAATGGAAGCAGTAACAGATTTTCTTTCCTTGGGCTCCAAAATCACCACAGATGATGACTGCAGCCATGAAATTAAAAGATGCTTTCTCCTTAGAAGGAAAGATATGACAAACCTAGGCAGCATATAAAAAAGCAGAGACATCACTTTGCTGACAAAGGTCCATATAGTCAAAGCTGCTTTATATAGTAGTCATGTACGGATGTGAGAGTTCGACCATAAAGAAGGCTGAGTGCCAAAGAACTGATGCTTTTGAATTGTGGCACTGGGGAGTCACCTTGAGAGTCCCTTGGACTACAAGGAGATAAAACCAGTCAATCCTAAAGGAAATCAACCCTGAAGATTCATTGGAAGGATTGATGCTGAAGCTCCAATACTTTGGCCACCTGATGCAAAGAACTGACTCACTGGAAAAGACCTTGATGCTGGGAAAGGCTGAAAGCAAAAGGAGAAAGAGGTGGCAGAGGGTGAGATGGTTAGAAGTATCACTGACTCAATGGACATGACTGAGCAAACTCCAGGAGACAGTGAAGGACAGGGAAGCCTAGTGTACTGTAGTCCCTGGGGTGGCAAAGAGTCAGACATGTCTTAGTGACTGAACAACAACAAATATACTAGTGACGCAGGACTACAAGAAGAAATTAAGGAAATCCCATTCACCATCATGCAAAAAAGAATAAAATACCTAGGACTAAACCTACTCAAGGAGGCAGAAGACCTGTATTCAGAAAAGTATAAAATACTGATGAAAGTAATCAAAGATGACACAAACAGATGGAGAGAGATACCACGTTCTTGGATTGGAAGAATCAATATGGTGAAAATGAAAATATTACCCAAAGCAATATACAGATTTAATTCAATCCCTATCAAATTACCAATGGCATTTTTCAAAGAATTAGAACAAAAAAAATTACAGTTGGTATGGAAACACAAAAGGCCCTGAAGAGCCACAGTAATCTTGAGAGACGAAAATGGAACTGGAGGAGTAAGGTCCCTCACTTCAGACTACATGTACCACAAAAGATACAGTAATCAAGACAGTATGGTTCTGACACACACACAAAAAAAAGAAATATGGATCAATGGAACAAGATAGAAAACCCAGAGATAAACTCATGCACCTGTGGTCACCTAATCTATGACAAAGGAGGCAAGAATATACAATGGAGAAAAGACAGTCTCCTTAAAAAGTGTTGTGTGGAAAACTGAACAGCTGCATGAAAAAGAATGAAATTAGAACACTCCCTAATAGCATACAAACAATAAAAATCCTCAAAATGGATTTAGAGACCTAAATGTAACCCTATAAAACTCTTAAGAGGAAAAATAGGCAGAACATTTTTTGACATAAATCACAGCAAGATCTTTTTTGACCCGCCTCCTAGAGTAATGAAAATAGAAACAAAAATAAACAAATGGGACCTAACTAAATTTAAAACCTTTTTCACAGCACAGGAAACCATAAAAAAGAGGAAAAGACAACCCTCAGAATGAATGAAAATATTTGCAAGTGAAGTGATTGACAAGGGATTAATCTCCAAAATATAGAAACAGCTCATGCTGATCAATATTTTAAAAACCCAATCAAAAAATGGGTGGAAGACCTAAAGAGACATTTCTCCAAAGAAGACATACAGATGTCCAAAAAGTATGTGAAAAGATGCTCAATGTCACTAATAATTAGAGAAATGAAAATCTACAAAACTACAAAGAGGTATCCTCACACCGTCATCATCAAAAAATCTACCAACAATAAATGCTGGAGACAGTGTGGAGAAAACTGTTGGTGGGAATATTGGTATAGCCACTATGGAGAGCTCTATGGAGGCTCCTTAAAACCTAAAAATAAAGTTACCATATGATCCAGCAATCCCACTCCTGGACATATACCCAGAGAAAACCATAATTCGAAAAGACACATGAGCCCCAATGTTCACTGCAGCACCATTTACAATAGCCAAGACATGGAACCAAACTAAAAGTCCATTGACAGATGAATGGATAAAGAAGATATGGTACATGTATACAATGGAATATTACTTAGCCATAAAAAAAACAAAATAATGCCATTTGCAGCTACATAGATGGACCTAGTGATGGTGTTACTGGGTTAAGTACATCAGAGAAAGACAAATATCATATGATATCACTTATATGTGGAATCTAAAAAATGATACAAATGAACCTATTTATAAGACAGATGTAGAAAACAATCTTATGGTTACCAGGGGGAAAAGGTGAGATGAGAGGGGAGAGATAAATTGCGAGATTGGCCATGACTGATTCATGTCAATGTATGGCAAAAACCACTCAATATTGTAAAGTAATTAGCCTCCAATGAATAAAAATAAATGGAAAAAAAAATTTTTTTAAATAAAATAAATTGGGAGATTGGGGTTGAAATATACACACTGCTATATATAAAATAGATAACTAATAAGGACCTACTTTATAGCACACAGAACTCAATTCAATACTCTGTAATGACCTATATGAGAAAAGAATCTAAAAAAGTGGATATATTTATATGTAGAATTGATTCACTTTTCTGTACAGCATAAATTAACACAACATTGTAAACCAACTATACTCCAGTTTTTTTAAAAGATAAGTTACAGAATAGTAAAAAAAAAAGTAATAATAACTTCAATAACCTAATCTCTTATTGGTTTCACAATATAAAAAATATGTAAAGTATACCATCACAACCTAAAATGTGAGGGGGAAGAAAAGGACAAGTAAAAGTTTTGAAATGCTATTGAAGTTATCACTTCAGCCACACATGTAATACTTTCTAGGATAGACCATGTACTAGGCCACAAAACAAGTCCTAAAAACTTAAGATTGAAATCAGTCTAAGTATTAATATTTCTGACTATAATGATGTGCAACTAGGAATCGATAACAGAAGGAAAATTGGAAAACTCACAAATACATGGAAATTAAACATTCTCCTGAACAACCAAGGCATCAAAGCATCGATTAAAAGGGAAATACTGTAGATTTCAGTTATATTTGGGCTTCCCAGGTAGTGCTTCCCACTTGCCAATGCAGAAGATGTAAGAGAAGCAGGTTTGATTCCTGGGTCAGGAAGATCCCCTGTAGAAAGGCATGGCAACCCACTCCAGTATTATTGCCTGGAGAATTCCATGGACAGAGGCCTCTGGAGGGCTACAGTCCATAGGGTCTAAAGATTTGGAATCTTTTTAAAAGGGCAGGGGGAGAAACAGTCCCAAACTCATTTTACATAGCCAGCATTACAGTGATAACAAAGTCAGAAAAGGACAAAAGGGAAAAAACTACTGGCCATTATCCTGATAAAAACAGATACAAAAATTCTCAATAAGTTTTAGCAAATGAAATTCAGTAGCATTCTTAAAGGGACCATTCACCATGATCAAGCATAAATCACCCCTGGGATACAAGGATGGTTCAACACTGCAAATCAATGTAATACACCATATTAATAGAATTAAAGAGAAAAATGTGATCACCAAAAATGCAAGAAAAAAACAGATGAAATTCAGCATCCATTCATGATAAAAAAAACTCCTAACAAATTAGGTTTAGAAGGAATGACTCACAACAATAATAAAGGCATATATAGCTAGCATCATACTCAGGGTGTTTTGTTAAACTGCTCATACTCCCAAAAAGCCATATATAGGTTAAATGTAATCCTTACCAAGAGTCCAACAGCATTTTTTTAATTTAAGAAAAAAAGATCAGATTTGTGCCCCCATGAACTGTAGTCCACCAGACTCCTGTCTGTGGGAATTCCTAGGCAAAAATACTGGAGTGGGTTGCCATTTCCTTCTCCAGGGGATCTTCTTGACCTGGGGATTGAATGAAACACCTGAAGCCATAAAACTCTTTGAAGAAAACAGAGGCAGTGAGCTCTTTGACATTGGTCTCGGTGATGAAAATTTTTTAGATTTGATACCAAAAGCAAAGGCAACAAAAGCAAAATAATAAAACCAAAAATCAAATGGGACTACATCAAACTAAAAAGCTCCTACACTGCAAAGAAAACCATCAGCAAAATGAAAAGGTAACATACCAAATGGGAGATAATATTTGCTAGTCATATATAAGAGATTAATATCTAAAATGTATAAAGAACTCATACAATAGCAAACAACCTGATTTTAAAAATGAGCAGAAGATCTGAACAGACCTTTTTCCAAAAAAGACATACAGATGGCCACAAGGTACATTTTTATGTGTTTCAGGTACATTTCAGGTGTTCAAAATCGCTAATCATCAAGGAAATACAGATCAAAACCAAAATGAGATATCGTTTCACCTTTGTCAGAATGACTTGTTACCAAGACTTGTCACCCTTGTTACCAAAAAAAAGAAATGACAGATATCAGTGAATATTTGGAGAAAAGGGAACCCTTGAGCACACTGTTGGTGAAAATATAAACTGGTTTAGCCAGGAAAAGGGTATAGAGGTTCCTCACAAAATTAGACATAGAAATACTATATGATCCAGAAATTTCACTTCTCAGTATTTATCCAAAGAAAATGAAATCACTAGCTTCAAAGGATACATGCACCCTCTTCCACCACATTCACTGCAGTATTATTTACAGTAGTCAAGATATGGAAGCATCATAAGTGTCCACTGATGGATGAATGGATAAAGAAAATGTTACAGGAGGAGGGCATGGCAACCCACTCCAGTATTCTTGCCTGGAGAATCCCATGGACAGAAAAGCCTGGCAGGCTATAGTCCACAGGGTCGCAAAGAGTTGGACATATATATACGGTGGAATATTACTTGGCTATAAAAAAAGAAGAAACTACTATCATTTGCAACACATGGATGGACCTTGAGGGCATTATGCTAAATGAAATAAGTCAGACAGAGAAAGACAAGTACTATATGATCTCACTTATACTGGGAATTTAAAACAAAAAGTCAACTTATAGATAATAAAGAAGAAATTGGTGGTTGCCAGATGTAGAAGGTGGGAATGGGTGGAATGGGTGAAGGAGGCCAGAAGTTTTAAACTTCCAGTTATAAAATAAATTAATACTGAGGATGTAATGTATAGCATGGTAGTTATGTTTCTGAAAATCACTACATTAGGAGTCATATAATCTATTTCATTGATCTAGTTATAAATTCTTATGCTTTATTAAGCTCCTTCTTACTAGGATAGCAATTCTAATTATATTAAATGGGAAGGTTAATTTGTAAGGCATTTACATTTTCTTCATATTTAGATTTAATATCTTTATATGTCTTCCAGTAATATTGTATGCTTTTCTTCGTATAGGTTATAACTTGAAACTTTATCCTACTAGGTCTTCATTTATTTTTGCCAGAATCCAAGTTTCACTCACTTTTGCCTTTTACTCATTCTCCCATCTAGCTAGGCTCAGTGATTTCAATAATTTAATGTAAGGCAACAAAGTATAACCGCCTGCTCTCAAACTTTAGAGTGCATCAAATCATCTGAAGAGCTTGTTTAAACACAGATGTTCTGATTTAATAGTTCTAGCATTGGGTCCAAGAATTTGCATTTCTAACAAGTCCTCAGGTGATGCTAAAGCTGCTGGTCCAGAGATTACACTTGGAGAACCACTGTTTAGACCAATGCTTCTCAAAGCATTTGTATGCTTTAACATGCATACAAGTTTTCCAAACACCTTGTTAAATGCAAATTGGTTCTGATTTAGTAGATCTTCAACAGGACTGTGTGATTCTACACTTCTAACAAGCTCCCAGATAATTCTCCTTCTGCTGGTTCACATATCATATTTTGGGTATCAAGGGAATAGAATGAAGAGTATGGACTTTGAATTCAGGCAGAATTGAGCTTTTGGTGGTGGTGGGGTTTTTTTTTGCCACATAGTATGTAGGGACTTAGTTCCCTGACCTGGGATGAAACTTGTGGCCCCTGCGTTGGAAGCAGAGCCTGAACCACTGGACCACCAGGGAAATCCAAAGAGTTTTGGTTTTTTTTTTTCAGAACCGAGTTTGAATGCTGGTCTATACGTACTAATTGATGACCTTGAAAAGAAGTTCTTTCCCTTCAGTTCAGTTGCTCAGTCGTGTCCGACTCATTGCAACCCCATGGAGGGCAGCACGCCAGGCCTCCCTGTCCATCACCAACTCCTGGAGTTTACTCAAACTCATGTCCATTGAGTCGGTGATGCCATCCAGCCATCTCATCCTCTGTCGTCCCCTTCTCCTGCCTTCAATCTTTCCCAGCATCAGGGTCTTTTCAAATGAGTCAGTTCTTCACATCAGGTGGCCAAATTATTGGAGTTTCAGCTTCAGCATCAGTCCTTCCAATGAATATTCAGGACTGATTTCCTTTAGGATGGACTGGTTGGATCTCCTTGCAGTACAAGGGACTCTCAAGAGTCTTCTCCAACACCACGGTTCAAAAGCATCAGTTCTTCAGAGCTCAGCTTTCTTTATAGTCCAACTCTCACATCCATACATGACTACTGGAAAAACCATAGCTTTGACTAGATGGACCTTTGTTGGCAAAGGTCCTTTGCTTTTTAATATGCTGTCTAAGTTTGTCATAGCTATTCTTCCAAGGAGCAAGCATCTTTTGATTTCATGGCTGCAGTCCCCATCTGCAGTGATTTTTGAGCCCAAGAAAAAAATAAATTTCTCACTGTTTCCACTGTTTCCCCATCTATTTGCCATGAAGTGATGGGACCAGATGCCATGATCTTAGTTTTCGGAATATTGAGCTTTAAGCCAACTTTTTCACTCTCCTCTTTCACTTTCATCAAGAGGCTCTTTAGTTCTTCTTTGCTTTCTGCCATATGGTGGTGTCATCTACATATCTGAGGTTATTGATATTTCTCCCGGCAATCTTGATTCCAGCGTGTGCTTCTTCCAGCCCAGCATTTCTCATGATGTACTCTGCATGTAAGTTAAATAAGCAGGGTGACAATATACAGCCTTGATGTACTACTTTCCCTATTTGGAACCAGTCTGTTGTTCCATATCCAGTTTTAACTGTTGCTTCCTGACCTGCATACAGATTTCTCAAGAGGCAGGTCAGGTGGTCTGATATTCTCACCTCTTTAAGAATTTTCCACAGTTTGTTGTGGTTCACACAGTCAGAGGCTTTGGCATAGTCAATAAAGCAGAAGCAGATGTTTTTCTGGAACTCTCTTGCTTTTCTGATGATCCAACAGATGTTAGCAATTTGATCTCTGGTTCCTCTGCCTTTTCTAAAACCAGCTTGAACATCTGGAAGTTCACGGTTCACATACTGTTGAAGCCTGGCTTGGAGCATTTTGAGCATTACTTTACTAGCGTGTGAGATGGGTGCAACTGTGCCGTAGTTTGAGCATTCTTTGGCATTGCCTTTCTTTGGGATTGGAATGAAAACTGACCTTTTCCAGTCCTGTGGCCACTGCTGAGTTTTCCAAATTTGCTGGCATATTGAGTATACTACTTTCACAGCATCATCTTTTAGGATTTGAAATAGCTCAACTGGGATTCCATCACCTCCACCAGCTTTGTTCATAGCGATGCTTCCTAAGGCCCACTTGACTTCACATTCCAGGATATCCAGCTCTAGGGAGTGATCACACCATTGTGATTATCTGGGTCGTGAAGATCTTTTTTGTATAGTTCTTCTGTGTATTCTTGCCACCTCTTCTTCATATCTTCTGCTTCTGTTAGGTACATACCATTTCTGTCCTTTATTGTGCCCATCTTTGCATGAAATGTTCCCTTGATATCTCTAGTTTTCTTGAAGAGATCTCTAGACTTTCCCATTCTATTGTTTTCCTCTATTTCTTTGCACTGATCACTGAGGAAGGTTTTCTTATCTCTCCATGCTATTCTTTGGAACTCTGCATTCAAATGGATATTTCTTTCCTTTTTTCCTTTGCCTTTTTCTCTTCTCTCTATTCACAGCTATTTGTAAGGCCTCCTCAGACAACTATTTTGCCATTTTGCATTTCTTTTCCTTGGGGATGGTCTTGATCCCTGCCTCCTGTACAATGTCACGAACCTCCATCCATAGTTCTTCAGGCACTCTATCAGATCTAATCCCTTGAATCTATTTGTCACTTCCACGGCATAATCATAAGGGATTTGATTTAGGCCATACCTGAATGGTCTAGTGGTTTTCCCTTTCTTCAATGTAAATCTTAATTTGGCAATAAGGAGTTCATGACATGAGCTACAGTCAGCTCCCGGTCTTGTTTTTGCTGACTGTGTAGAACTTTTCCATCTTTGGCTGCAAAGAATATAATCAATCTGACTTCAGTGTTAACCATCTGGTGATGTCCATGTGTAGTTTTTTTTTTTTTTTTTTTTTAGTAAAATGTTGCTGTTCAGTTGCTAAGTCATGTCCTACTCTTTGTGACCCCATGGACTGCAGCATGCCAAGCTCCTCTGTCCTCCACATCTCCCAGAGTTTGCTCAAATTCATTAGGAAAATACTTTATATCAAATCAAGAACAATAAAATTATTTTATGAAATAATACTGCCTGGCACATAATAAATACTTAATACATAGTTGTTCTCTGTCTCATATCTCAGAAATATATCTGCTCTACAGAATATTCAGTACCAGAGTCAAACCAAAGTCCCAGAGCTTTTATTTACAGATTAATCACAGACACCTTCACTTGAATGTCTAAGGTAGCATTATCTGTGTTCTCTAGATGTTCTGTAGTATTCTGTGATGAAACTTGGGAAGCAATTCCATAGTTCACTTTACTCATTCATGATGCACATGAACACATTTAAAAATTCTGCACTGAAGCAATCTGTATAATTTTAAGATATTATATTTTTTGGTTCTAGAGTTTCTATTTTTCTGTTGAGATTTCATATCATTTGATTCATTGTGAGCTTCTTTTCTCTTATAATCATTGAACTTAGCTATAATGGCCTCTTAAATTTTTAAAAAATTTATTGGAGCATAGCTTTTAATTGATTATTTATTTTTTTATATTTAGCTGTGCTGGGTCTTCACTGCTGCATGCAGGCTTTCCCCAGTCACCGTGAGTAGGGGCTCCTCTCTAGTTGTGGTGTGCGGGCTTCTCATTGCAGTGGCTTTTGTTGTGGAGCACAGGCTCTAGGGTGCGTGGGCTTCAGTAGTTGTGGCACACAGGCTTAGTTGCCCTGTGGCATGTGGGATCTTCCCAGATCAAGGATGGTACCAGCATCTCCCGCATTGCAAGGCAAACTCTTAACCACTGGATCACAAAGGAAGCCTTGGAGTATAGTTGATTTACAGTGTTGTGTTATTAATATTTCCAGGGGTATAGCAAAATGAATCAGTTACACATAAACATATATTTATTCTTTTCTTTTTTTTAGCTTCTTCCCCCATATAGGCCTACTTTAAAATTACTGTCTGCAATCCCATTATCTGGGTCATCTAGAGGGTTGGTCTCTGTTGATTATCTTCTATCTTGAGTAGGAATCACACTTCTTCGTGTGCTGAATTTTGGATTGCATCCTGGACATTGAGAATAATCCACTGTAGAAATCCTGAATTCTATTATGTCCCTTTAAAAAGTTTTCAGTTTGTTTGTTTGTTTTTTTAGTAGAAAGATAATGTGGCTGAACTCAAATTACAAATTGTTATTTTTTCTGAGAAGGGAATCAACTGAAATCTCAGTATACTTTTAGGGTTGCTTGGAGTCTGTAACATACATGCATGGTACAAACATCTGACATATTTGAGCAGAATTTATACATAGAATGTGGGCCTTTCCCTTTCTGGTTCTTTTTCTGAAATTCCTTCCATTTTCTAGCTGCTGTGGTCACCCAAATTGTGTCTTCTAGTTCTTCAACTCAGTAATACTGAGTTTCTATTTGAGTTTAAGCCACTCTGCTTGGGGCAGCTCTCAGTAGGGCCTGCTTTACATGAGGGCCAACAGCTGTAAAAATGGAAAGTTCATCCCATGCCATTCCCTTGTACATAGTGTTGGACACATTCAGTATCTGCTTGCGTTCATTTTTTCCAGTTTTTGTTTATATTTAAGAATTACATTTTCTCAAGAATTTAGTTTTTCTCTGCAGAAGGGTTGGTCTAACATGAGCTCCTGGGCCATCACTGGAAGTGGAATCTGGGTAATTTTCTTTAATCTAGCATTCCCTAAAGAGATTCTTCTTTTGGTAGAACCTTATTAGTATATTACGGGCCTTAGTATTTCATAGAACTCATTTGGGGAGATGCCATTCTAAGATTTTTATCCTGGGAGATTTAAAAAATGGTGATAAAATTAACAGATTAGCTAGTTAAAAAGCAAAATGGGTTTTGAGGGAAAGATGATGAGAAAGGCATTAAAAATGCAATCTCTCTCAATATTCTCTAAGGGATGTTCAGTGGGGAAGAGTGGTGGTTTTCCATGATAATGCTCTCAGAAATTATGGATGTACCCCCAAATTACTTAATTCTTTTAAATCTATTAGGCAGCTGAGATCTACAAATTTTTCTCAACCCTTCTCGAACCTGTTTGTGTTGTCTACTATCATTTAAGGTCACAGTTAAAGAGAAAACAAGATGTTTGAGAGATTAAGGCCTATAATTTTGCCTAAAGTCTTCAGGCCCAAATGCTGAGAGCAGGTCATAATGGATCTACACAACGAAGTAAATAATACCAAATAACATATGGAATCCACACAATCAATTTTGTACACTCTTATGGAAAAACCTGAATAAACTTTCTGGACAACCAAATATTTACTTTTTTTTCTGGCCTCTCATTTTATTAGAAAAAGCAATTAATAATTTGATATTAGAATATGACATAGGATCATATAGTTGCAGCCTAACCTACTCCTATTCTATTTTTAATTATGATGGATATAAAAGTAATAAGATAAAACTAAGCCTTGACAGTTGCTGTTTAGAAAAATAAAACTTGGAGATAAAGTGCCTTTTTGATCACAGTAGAAGATTAAGTTATTTTCATTATGATTTTACTGTCAAGTAAATTTTATTGTATTCTCTCAGAAAATTGGCAAACCATGTGCCATAATGGAATAGAGAGGGAGGATCTCAAGCTTAGAAGCCAGACACCCTGGGGTTTAATAATTCTTCAGTGTTGTAAAAATTAAATTAGATAACATTTATGAAATATATACTGTATATAAAGTACCTAACATAATGCTTGACATTCAGTAAACTGTTGGTTTTCTTCTCCAATCTGGTTTTTTGGGACTGCAAAAAGGAAATTCTTTGATACCAAACATGGATAGGAATATTTTCCTATTATTATTTTAACTTTGGACAGGCCAAGGAATGAAAGAAATGAGTCTTTCTATTGATAGATCGACAGCCTAGATCCCAAATGAAACCAAATTTTCCAAAAGATGAACCTGATCTTCTGCATTTTTAATCCAGTTTTTAATGTACTTCATGAGAATTATTTTCCCACTTATACCTTTATTCCCAAAACTGTCAAAATATTAATAGAAACTTCCTACTTGTTATATTTATACAAGCACATAAAGGGCTTTTTAAAAAATTAAATTCGCTTTCGGTTGAATTAGATGGAATCTTTTAGAGGAAATAAATCATTCTTGTAACAGTGAGGAAGTTGACCTTGTGGACTCCTTCCTGAGAAGGATGTTTCTTCAGTCCTGAATCAGGACTGCAAGACAAATCTTTTGGTGACTGCAAGACAAATTTGAGATCTGGAGACAATGAGCACTTTCTCTCACATCCACACTCCACAGGCTCTCTACCTGGGTCCTAATTTACCTAACCTTTGTCTTCATTCTTTGTCCTTGTTATATAGACAGATACATTTGAGATTAAAAACCAATCCGAAGGTAGGAAGCCTTTAAAGATGAAAATGAAGGGGGACTTCCCTGGAGATCCAATGGCTCCAGTGCAGATTCAGTGGGGATCTCCAGTGAAGATCCCAATGCAGGGGGCCCAGGTCCCATTCCTGGTCAGGGAACTAGATCCCACATGCCGCAACTGAATATCCTACATGCTGCAACATAGATGGAAGGTCTTGCGTACAACAGTTAAGACCCAGTGTGGCCAAATAAATAAGTACATAAATATATATACATATATTTTAAAAAAGATGAAAATGAAAATGAAGCTGTTCACTATGGTCCATTGTGAAAGAGGTCCTTTGACTCTCATGTCACAAACGGAGCAGAATAAAAACGGAGCGATGGAAGGGGGGTGGGGTAGGCAGAAATGATGAGACAGACAGTGAGGTCCTTGGTTTCTTAGCCCACACATCCTGACTATGTTTAGATTTGGGTGCACAGACTTTCCAAAGATGGCTGGAGAAGTCACCTGCTAACTGCATTCTGCCTGTTGGATTTGGAAGGAATAGGCTTTACCCAATACCTCATTTATTTTTTTTTAACTGCAGGTACATGTGCCAGCCCCCGAGGAAACTGATGGTAACCAATTGTCTATATGCTTTTGTTAGTGCCTCTTTCCTGCTGTGCTGGACTACGTAATTACTGGAGCCCTTACAAACGCTGATTGTCAATGTGAGTAATTTCACATCCCATCCATTTAATGAAAAGCTGTGAAAGTTGATCTTGGTTCTGCGGTAAGACTGGAACCAGACACAGGCTACCAATGCCTTGGAAATAAATATGTGCCCATCATTGTTTTCATTAGGTGTTGCTGTAACTCAGCCTCCAGGGAAATGAACTCAAGTCTGGCTGTCTTTCTGGAGAAGTTCAGATGTATTCTCAGTTTGGTGAAGTAGGCTGTCAGTTTCATTTATTGTTAAATTTTTGTAGTGGTTGTCAAGTGAGAGGTTGGCAGCCTCAAAGAACACAGTTCTCTGTCTTATCCACAGACAGGCGACATTGTAATTTGATACTTACTGGCAAAGAGGAATTCGTCCTTCCAATTAGGATTATTGGTGTTTTTTGTTTTTTTGTTTTTTTTCATTACAGGCTTTTTATGGTTTCAAAAGTTTTCTTAAAAGGGCAGCAAAATTAGCCTTAGATAGTATTTCTTGGATTGCTTTTAACAATGGCAATAAGGCCAAAGCTTCTAGTCTTGACAGAAGTGGTTTCTTTACAATTTGCTTTTATCTTGCCAGAATAAGAAACTTAAAAATGTATTTTTGTTATAGCTAAAGACCATGTTTTAGCTGATATCTTCCACAAGGACAGAACCACCTGCATCCTCTTGGATTCTCTCTTTAGCTTTGTGATCCTGAGGCAAAAAGTAGGTTTGCTTATTTGTTTGTGTTTTATGGAGGACTTCTGCTTCAATTAGCACGTTTAACATAACAAGAATTTATATGGCCATAAGTTCTGCACTTTACTGCAAGGAATCAGAGTTTTTAAATGACATTTATTTACCAAGAGCTGTAATCAAGATGGAAATCTTTATCTTAAAAATTCACCTTGGAAACAGAGGCAAAAAAAAAAAAAAAAAAAAAAGCCTTACTAGAAACTATTTTCCAACTCTTTTTTTTCCCTTGCAGGTGACACTAGCTCCACTTTCATCTACAGACATGATATCATCTACAGGGTGTACCCAGCGCCAAACTACTGCATTCTTTTGACCAAAACAGTGGTTTTGTGCAGCCTTACAGATGCAGGCTGAATAGCTTCAGAGTTGGCCTGCGTCTTCACAAACAGGTCGGAGCAGATTTGAGTTACACAACCCCTGCAGACAGAGCTGCTTTCCCCGTAGCCAGCTGGCGAGTTTACATTTGTCAATTACTTCCTTCAGGGCCTGGCTCAAGATTAATTTCCTCCAAGACTCCCTCTTTCACGAATTTACCTCACTCAGCCATTCCCTTCTACCGCATCTGCTGATTACTCATCTGATGCTCTTTGTTCTCTTCTGCCATGCACTGTTATGTTTTACCTCGTGATCATTCTCTAGATTTTTACTTTATCCTTCGGCTAAATTAAAACTGCCTTGAAAGTAGGGCCTGTCTACTTCTTTTGTGTACTTCTATAGCACGTAAGTATACTGAGATAGGTACATAGTTTCTTCATAAAAGGAATGCTTTGTGGTTGTCGTCTTGGGGCTGGGATTCTGCCTTGCTTTCTGTACCTGAAAACCAGACTCGCCGCTTCCACACCATGGGATGTCCCCAGTCTGCTCTGGTGATGGTATGCTGCCCTGGTATATTCTTCTCTGCTCTGACCCCAGAAATTGGTAACATCACCATGGATTTGATTTTTCCAAAGGTTAGATTTTCCATAATCAAGATAGTAAGGGTAGGGAGACACAAAAAAGAGATCTGCAAAGAATGATATTAAGTGGATAGTAGAGGATCCAAGAAGGAATAGAAGGGGACTTGCCTGGTGGCCCAGTGGCTAAGAATCCATGCCTCCAATGCAGGGAACTCAGGTTTGATCCCTGGTCAGGGAGCTGGATCCTGCAGGTTGAAGATAGAAGCCCACATGGCCACAACTAAAAAAGACCCCACATGACTCAGCGAAGATCTTGCACTTGGCAATGAAGATCCTGCATGCCACAACTAAGACCCAGAGCAGCCAAATAAATAATTAAAAAAAAAACTTAACAGCTTTAAAAAGAAGGTGGCGGCGGCATAGAGTGGGGGGGTTTCCCTGATGACTCAGTGGTAAAATATCCGCCTGCCAATGCAGGAGACATGGGCTCGATCCTGGGTCTGGGAAGATTCCACATGCCACGGAGCAAGTAAGCCTGTGCCCACAGCTACTGAGTCTGAGCTCTAGAGCCTGTACTCAGCAACAAGAGAAGACACTGCAATGCGAAGCTCTCGTATCACAACTAGAGAAAAGCCCTAGCAGCAACAACTAAAAATAAATAACAATTAAAAAAAAAAAATATATATATATATATATACACACATATATATAAAGAAAGAAGGCATGGGAGCAAACCTGTAAGTTTTGGAGAGAGCGGGGGTGGGGGGGGAAGAATAGGTAGCTGGGATAAGACAGAGCAAAGAGCTTAAACTCTTGGAAGGCAGCTTGGATTGAGGAGGGGCTGGGGAAATTTAAAGCAAAAGTGTTCCGAATCAATGCTGATTTGAAGATTAGTTAGAGGTGCAGTTAAAACATCTCTGAGATAAAGATTATAAGGCCTCACACATGCTTAGGGGATATGTGACCATGTGCGGGGGTAAATATGAAGCCACAGGATAAACAAGGCACTTTTTCTGGAATGTCTATTTTACTAAACAATTGTTGAAATCTTTCCATCTCAAATGAACTAACTTAAACAAACCTACCTGCCTTTTATTGGCAGGACTCACTTATTTGGAAAGCCCATGCAACTTCAGGTATGGCTGGATATACAGGTGCTCCAAAGATGTTGTCAGAACTCCCTCCATCTCTCTGCTCTGCTTGGCCCCCTTCTGTATGGAGGCTTTCTCCAACTTACATTTAAGCTATTGTTGGCAACTCAGATCCTTATTTACCCTACTTAGCCATCCACAAGAAGGAAAAGAACTTCTTTCTCCTTATATCCATACACCTATGAAAAGACGGGGCTTCCTTGGTGGCTCAGACAATAAAGAATCTGCCAGCAATGTGGGAGACCCCACTTTGATCCCTGAGTTGGGAAGATCCCCTAGAGAAGGGAATGGCTACCCACTCCAGTATTCTTGCCTGGAGAATCCCATGCACAGAGGCGGCTAGCAGGTACAGTCCATGGGGTCACAAACTGTTGGACACTATTTGAACGAATAACACTTTCACTTATGAAGACACTGCAATTGTCCCTTGCTTGAGATATGTGCTATGCCAGTGGAGTGCCATGATTGGTACAAAATTGGTACCTTTCCCTGGTCCATGCCAGCAGCTCAGCCCTGTGACTAGGGATCAAAGCCATTATGAACAATACACCCCTGGCAATGATGCAGTAGGTGGACAGTGATTTCCCTCAGGAAATGATGCTGGCAGACAAAACCGTCATGTCCACTACATGGAATGTTAAATAATTTAAAACATTTTATATTCAAATAAACCCACTCTGGGCTACCAGCAGGGTTGAGGGTACATGGTTTAACTTTTTCTGCTGGTATTGGAACTGATGAAAACATTTGAGGAGCGCTGATCAATACACACGGCTTTTTAACGCCACAGCTACTGTGTTAGCTGTGACTGTCCTTATCACACTGGATGTTGTGCTTTTCAGATGGAAATCTGACACTGTCTGTAGGTGGTGTAAAATTGCAGGGCCTGCATTTCCAATTTCATGGCATCAATCTCCTTGCTCCAAAGACTAGACAGACCTAGGGCTGTCAAGACTTATGGACAGCTTACAAAAAAAGCCAGTTGTGGGTGTTTCCACCTGTCTTCACCCCAGAGGAATGGACACAATAGAAAGTGATAGGAGGGATGAAAAACAACTGGAAAAGTCACAGGAAAATGTGCATAAGTATAAAAAAAAAAAAAGACTAGCATGGGGAAGCACGTGGGGTCCTACTACTCCGATCTGATCTTTACATTCTTGACCCACCTAGCACTCAGCCTACCATGATTTCATGCTCCCCAAATTGAGGCAGAACCCCAACAGTAGCAACAAACACATCAGTGCCCCACCCTTATCCCCTTGCCTTATCACTTCTGGTACAAGACGATTAGACTTCTGATCACCAGCTTTTGCATTTCCTTGTCTGAGAGTTTTTCTGGCCACTGCTAGAGTGTCGGGAAGTACCCAGATATTATCCTCCTGTGGCAGCCTTCAGACAGAGTGACTGTCCAGAGGTGAAGAAATACCCCAGTTCCCTGTCCCTTGGATGGGATCACTCTGAGGAACGTTCAACACCGGCTCTCAGCTCACCCAGTGTGATTGAGCTCCAGTTGTTCATAGTAACTGACATGCAAGTGTGCATGCATGCTCAGTCATGTCCAACTCTTTGTGACCCCATGGGTTGTAGCCCACCAGGCTCCTCTGTCCATGGGATTTTTCAGGCGAGAATACTAGAGTGTGTTACCATTTCCTCCTCTAATGGATCTTCCCGACCCAGGGATGGAACCTGAGTCTCCTGTGTCTCTTGCATTGGCAGGCAGATTCTTTACCACTTGAGCCACCTGGGAAGGCCTAGCTGGTTTGGCAACACATCTTTTATTGTCTAATATCTGTTCCCTCCCTTATATCACCCACTCCCACACTTACACCACTTAAACTACTTGCACTTGAGTCCTTATCTCAATGTCAACTTGTGGAGGAACCCAAGCCAAGACGGAGGTTTCAGGTAAAGTTTCAGGAATTTTCTCGAGGCTAAGGAAGACTTTCTGTGGTTTTGGATAGGAATGGTGGACCCATTATGCAAATATCCACTACTGTCTCTGTTTATTCATTTGGTTATTAACCCTTATGATATTAGGGCTATTCTGAGGTTGTAGAACTACCTGAGTCAATATGACCCCATGACACCTCTATGGGTTAGTTGCTATTGCATAACAATAGTAATCCACCATAATAACAACATTCCTTTATTATTACAGTTCATGCATCTAGAGATTGGCTGGGGTTGGCTGATCTGGACTGAGCTTGCTCATTCATGGGCAGTCAGCTGAGGCTCTCTTGCAGACTGAGCTTAGCAGGGCAACTCTGCTCTGTGTCTTTCTCTCTTCTCCAGGGACCAGCCAGTCAGCCTGGGCACATTCTTCTCTTGGCAGTGGCAGAGGTGGAAAAGTAAGATGTTCAATGGAGCAAGTCCTTCCTTAAGCCTCTATTTATACCATCCATATGAATGTTCCTTTGGCCTAAGTAAATCAGATGGCCAAATTCAGAGTCAAAGGGTAGGAAAATCTATTCCTTCCCTCTTGGAGAGGAGGTACAAAATCCCCTGGCAAGGGACATGAAGAGAGTACGGGATTAGAAACTGAGGCCAAATCTACCCCACACCTATACATTTGTCCTCATAAACCTTCACCTTTCTACTTATCTGTCTCCTGGGAGAGTCCCGCAGGAAACATTTGACTATCATCAATTTTCGTAACTTTTGTAAATTACATTCTGACTTGCTTAGGAAGGACGTTTATCTCTGTCTCTTAGACAGTCAACAACCTGTTTTTACAATTTAAAGCAGATGCAATAAAGGCGACCATCTGAACTTGCCTTAGTACTGAAGGAATGAATTTGAACTGAAATGTATATTTCAAAAGCTGAAGCATGACGGGAGAAACCAATTAGCAGCCAGGCAGTGCTGCTTCAAGACAACACACAGATTTCCAGAAGTGTTTAATTGGAGGGATTCCTTTTCATGATGATTCAGACAGTGTTATTTCTTAAACTTGACATAGACGATCCTCCCGCCTTCCCCAGACATGCCGAAATGGCACTGAAATGGAAACACCTATCATCAGTATTCGTTGCAGCTCCTTTTTTTGTATTCTTTGTCCATCAGAGTTAAAAAAAAAAAATTATGACTCATTGTTTTTCAAGGATGCTGCTTCCTCTGCAGTTTTTCAAGTTGTTTTTAGATAAGGTTTTTCTCTTTGTTTATACACTGCCCACTGAAGTTCTTTTTATATCCTAGGTTTGTATGTTTACGGGCCCATTAGACAAACTTCATAACACTGTTTTCTGCCCCTCAGTTGTCTCTGGTGCTTTGAAACAGACAGTACTCAAAAGAGAAAGAAAATGTGCCGAGATTCAGCCAGTGCCATGAAAAATAATCATATTGTTTGACCCTGTCCCTCTGATGATAACCTTTTATGAGAGCTCTGTTTCCTTAGATCTGCCTTCTGGGATTGCCTTTGTGCCGTTTCTGAAGTGATAGGTTTCTGAGGTCCTCCAGGGAATTGTCCCATTATCTGTGGGAGCACGGGAAGGATTTTTACAGTAACTCTGCTACAGTGAAACATTTGCCTTGAGGCTGGAATCGAAAATAGCAGCTGGAAGGACATTTGGAAAAGAGGGGAAGGAGGAGGTGTGGGAGTGTGAGAGAGGTGGAGGGACAGAGTTTTTCACATTTGGATTAAAAACACTAGCTCCAAGGCAGAACTGAGACAGGCCTGGCATCTCCCACCCTTGAAACTATCCCAAACTCAATTCTCCGAGGGCTTGGCTCTCAAAGCCGGTGATTTCAGTGCCGAGCGTGCTGGCTGGGGTCAGCGCACTGCTCTTGGCGATGAACAGTGAGTACCAAGATTCCTGGATGTCGACCAGCATCCCTGGCCTCTCTTCCATCACACCAAGAGGCGCGGAATGAATGCTGCTCCTCCCACAGCAAGTTAGCATCCAAAACAGAGAGCAGCTTCCTGGAGTAACTAGGAACTGGATGGCTAGTGTTTGCCCTCTTAACACTTGAGGGAGGGAGAGATGCTCAACTCTTACCCATAAGTGTCCTTGCAGTAACAGACACAAGTTATAGAAGGTGAGGGGAAGAGCCTCAGAGAAATAAACAAAGGGATGTAAACTAGGAATAGAGGCACCTATATTATCATGATGTAAGAGGGCGTGGCAACTAGCCTGCAAATATGGCCCCCAGTGAGCCATGCTTCTCAGTACTAGCCTTTTATGCCCTTATAAAATTTCCTCCCTTGAATGTGGGTTACCTGTGACTTACTGATCACCAGTAGAATATGGCTTAAATGACAATGTGGGACTTCTTTGAGACTAGGTCATAAGAAGCCGTGCAGCTTCTGCCTTGGTCTTCTGGGCCAGTGGTCTACAGACTTTTTGGCATGAGGGACCAGTTTCACGGAAGACAATTTTTCCACGGACGGGGAATCAGGGGGTGTTGACTTTGGGATGATTCAAGCACATTACATTTATTGTGCACTTTATTTAGCTTCAGATCATCAGGCATTAGATCCCAGAGGGTGGGGAACCCCTGTCCTCGACAAAAGGAGATACTTCTTTGGGACCCTCCTTCTCGAACCTGGCCACCAAGCCCAAGCCACACGGAGAATCCAGGGGTAGACATTCTAGTTGATAACCCAGCTCTGTTCCCTGTTGACAGCCTGCATTAACTGTCACTTCAGATGACTCTAGCCCCAGTTGCCACCTGACGGCAACCACATGAGATACCTCAAGAGAAACTGCCCAGCTGAGAACACTGGATACATAGAACACAAGATAATAAAGTTGTGTTAAGCCATTAAATTCAGTGGTTTGTAATCCAGAAGAGGTAACCAGAAGTTACACATTCACACACATGGACAGATACACTTATGGATGGATCCATCCATTGATGGATCAACTGAATAGTTTTTTATTTACTCATTTATTAATTTCTCCACAAGTATCTATGGAGCATACATGTTCCAGGCACTGTGCTAGTCTCTGGGAAAACAGTGGTGAACAAATTAATTATAGTGCCTGCCTCCAAGGAACTTACAGTTTAGAGGGTAGGAGTAGGTGGGAGCTTGTGTGGTCAAGAAAGCTTCCTCTGAGGTGTGATTTTTATTTTTATTTTTTGCCCTTCCTTAGTGGCGTGTGGTATCTTAGTTCCCTGACCAAGGATTGAAGTGGCACCCCCGTCAGTAGAAGTACAGTCTTAACCACTGGACCACCAGGGAAGCCCTGAGGTGTGATTTTTTTATGAATATATTTATTTAATTGAAGTATAATTGTTCAACAATATTGTGTTGATTTTTGCCAAACATCAACATGAATCTGGAGAAGGAAATGGCAACCCACTCCAGTCCTCTTGCCTGGAAAATCCCATGGACAGAGGAGCCTGGTAGGCTGCAGTCCATGGGGTTGCTAAGAGTCGGACACGACTGAGCGACTTCACTTTCACTTTCATGCATTGGAGAAGGAAATGGCAACCCACTCCAGTGTTCTTGCCTGGAGAATCCCAGGGACGGGGGAGCCTGGTGGGCTGCTGTCTATGGGGTCGCACAGAGTCGGACACAACTGAAGCGACTTAGCAGCAGCAGCAACATGAATCAGCCACAGGTATTCCTATGTCCCCTCCCCACCTACCCCTCTAGGTTGTTTCAGAGCCCTGGTTTGAGTTCCCTGCGTCACACAGCATATTCCCACTGGCTATCTATTTTACATATGGTGATGTATGTGTTTCCATGTTACACTCTCCATACATCGCACCCTCTCTTTCTTCCCCGTCCCTGCAGCCCCACCCCCTTGCCATGTCCATAAGTCTGTTCTCTACTCTCTGAAGTGTGATTTTAAAGTGGATATCTGAAATACGAGGAGTCAGCCACGTTAGGGATAGGGGTAGGTACAAAGAAGTTTCTAGAATAAGGGAATAAAGGGAATAGTTAGGACACAGCTGGATGGCATCATCGACACAATGGACAGGAGTTTGAGCAAGCTCCGGGAGATGGTGAAGGACGGGGAAGCCCGGCGTGCTGTAGTCCATGAGGTCGCAAAGAGTAGGACATGGCTTAGCAACTGAACAACAAGAACCCTAAAGCGGTAAGGAGCATGGAGTACTGGAAGAACTGAGAGGAAGCCAGTGTACTTGAGCTGAAGGAATTCTAGGGGAGAAACACTGGAGAGGGAGACCTGGGCCACCGTGGGCAGTCTTGCAGGCCATGGTAAAGAGTCTGGATTTTCTCCTAAATGCAAAGAAAAAGCGTGAAGGGCTTTTAGAGAAGTGACAAGATCCAATTTACATTTTAAAAAGGTCACTCAGGCAGCCCGATTGGAAGAGGGGAACCAGAGAGGCAGTCATCCAGGTGAGATGATGGAGGCCTACGAAAAGCCAGTCAGAGCCTAAGAGGCACCGAAAGGCACCTGCTTCCCACTGTGTCACTGGGGCCACCGCTCTTCAAGGTGCCCCAGCAGCTGCTGTTCTAAGGCAGCTGGTCTATGGCCTGTGCTTCCGCCTGATGACAAATGCCACAAGTCCATCAGTTCACATCCAGAAAAGCTCCAATTGTTTCAGCCTTGTTCTGGCCTGATAAGACGAGCAAGGTTTACAGCTGACCCACCCTGGTAAGGGTATGCGTCAGGTGTGTTCAACAAGCCTATTCCCCTCACTCCCCTTTCCCCGTGCACCCTCATTTCACACAGGACACCCACCACCCCAGGATGCCTATCAGCTAGGAGCTACAGCAACATCACCATCCCCACCCCGGATCCAGCATCTTAGGACACTTTATGTTCCAAGTGCCAGCCCATCTGGTTGACCAGATTTACTGCCTGGTTCTGAAGCCGTCTTTCCTGACCAAGTTGGCTGTTGTTAGTAGCAGATCCTGGGTCCTTGCGCTGTCATTAAATTAGTTGTGAATAAAAGGGAACCAGAGTAACTAAAGCCTACAGTCCTCAGAGGCTAGAGAAAACCTGTCAATAGTAATTATTCCCCAGGATTGTCATTACAAAGGTATTTAGCTCTGCAGGCTCAGCTTCCCTCTAACTTTCTCAGGGTTCATAGACTGTATTTTCATAGAAACTGCCAGCCACATTCTGACCAAAAAAGCCAGTCTGCATATATATATGTGTGTGTGTGTGTGTATGTCAGGGGGCAAGCACCGAATGGAACCCTAGGGGAAGAGATCTCATCACTGATCCCCTGCCTTCCTGTCAAATCTGCTTCCTCCAGGTCTCCTGCCTCCCCCAGCACCGTCTACCCACTGCCTGTCTAGTAGTCAGCCTTGACCTCTCCCTCCCCCTCTCTACCTATTACCACTCACTGACTCTCCCCCCAGATCATTCACTTTTCTCCCTCTGCCCACTACTACCTTAGCCTAGGACACATACGGCAGCAACCTCTCCGGTCTCTACACTCAGACTCCTCCCATCCACTTTCTGCAGCTTTGTTCTTTTTTTAAAAAATATTTATTTTATTTTGGACTTCCCTGTGAGTCAGTGGTAAAGAATCCACCTGCCAGTGCAGAAGACGTGGGTTTGATCCCTGGTCCAGGAAGATCCCACATGCTGCAGGACAAATAAGCCCGTGGACCACAACTACTAAGCCTGTGCTCTAGAGCTTAGAGTCACAATTACTGAGCCCACGTGCCACATCTACTGAAGCCTGAACACTCTAGAGCCTGGGTTCCACAAGAAGAGAAGCCACCACAATGAGAAGCCCTTGTGCCTCAACTAGAGAGTAGCCCCCCGCTCGCCACAACTAGAGAAAAGCCCATGCTGCATGGAAGACTCAGCATGGCCAAATAAATAAATAAAATTCGAAAAATACTTCTCTTTGTTTGTTTGGCTGCATGGATCTCAGTTGCAGCATGCAGGATTTTCAGCTGCAGTTTACAAACTCTTAGTTGCAGGATGTGGGACCTAGTTCCCCAACCAGGAATTGAACCCCGGGCCCCCTGCATTGGAGGCATGAAGTCTTAGCCACTGGACCACCAGGGAAGTCCCTGCAGCCTTGTTCTCAACTCTTCAGACTCCTCCCTCCCTGCTCCCTCCCCATCCTCTCTGCACCAGCCACCTCAATGGACTCTCAGCACCTCAAATAAGCTTTCTCTGAACTCTGGGCCTTCCCATTTACTAAGGAGATGGCAAACTAGGATCTGTGAGCCTGCTGCCTGTTTTGTAAATAAAGTCCTTCTGGAACACATCCACACTCATTCACTTATGTTTTGTCTACAATACACATAGCAACATATTTTTACATACAACAGCAGAGTTGAGTTGTTGCAACAGAGACTGCATGACTTGCAAAGGCTTAAATATTTATTATCTGGTCTTTTATAGAAAAACTTTGCTGCTGAGGGGAGTATGAGGGGGAACGGATAGTTTTACTACCCCTGCCATACACTATTCCTTCTGGCTGGAACTCTCATCCTATGTCCTTTTCCCACTTCTGTTCCTTCCTGCTCTTGACCTAGTTAACAGCTAATTTATCCTTTGCTCTGAGCCTAGAAGTAGCTTCCTCCAGGAAGTCCTCCATGACCACATCTCATCCCCTGGAAACGTTTCCCTAGCACTCTATTACTTTATAACAACAATTACAGTGACCTACTAGACTCTCCCTTTAGACTATGAGCTCCTTAGGTACAAAGATTGGGTCTTACAGACCAGCTTCTCCATTTGAGGGCCCTGGGGCAAGAGTATAAATTCACATGTATCATTTGTCTAAATATTAAGCACTATAAACTACAAGCTAGCAAACAGTTAAATAAAATACCTTTAAATTCTTGTTACCCTGACAAGTATTCCTTCATATGTGGTGAAAAGTACACATCAAGCTATTGTTTTGATATGATTAAAAGCTGGCAAAATTTTAAAGACAATTATGAGTGAATGAGTATTCCACTGGTGGACCAATGTTTATCTGAGTAATGAAAATGACACACAATTTAGGAACTACTGTATTATTTTATTTTATAAAATTTATTTTTGTCTTCATTTTGGCCAAACCACGTTATATTATAATAATCTAGGTTTTCACATAATGTGTGTTCAATTGCTTGTAATAAAGGATTAAAAATAAAATTGTATTAAAAGTTCAAAAAATTTGGATTACTTACACCCAAAATGTAAAGTAAAAATAAGGAAAACATGATTTTATGTATGCTATTTTTCTTCTAAGTTATTCAAAACCATGCATTAAAAAGGCAAAATAAGGGAATTCCCTGACAGTCCAGTGGTTAGGACACTGCACTTTTTTTCTTTCATTTATTTTTATTAGTTGGAGGCTAATTACTTTACAATATTGTAGTGGTTTTTGCCATACATTGACATGAATCAGCCATGGATTTACATGTTTTCTCCATCCCGATCCCCCCTCCCACCTCCCTCTCTACCCGATTCCTCTGGGTCTTCCCAGTGCACCAGGCCTGAGCACTTGCCTCATGCATCCAACCTGGGCTGGTGATCTGTTTCACCCTAGATAATATACATGTTTCAATGCTGTTCTCTCGAAACATCCCACCCTCGCCTTCTCCCAGAGTCCAAAAGTCTGTTCTGTACATCTGAGGACACTGCAGTTTCACTGCTGAGGGCCCAGGTTTGATCCCTGGTAGGGGAACTAAGGTCCCATACCATGCACAGCACAGCAAAAAAAAAAAAAAAAGGCAAAATAAAACATATACTGAATGGCGAAATTTTACATTGAAATTGTTTAAACATTAAATTTAATTTTGTAAAGATTTAATGAAATCTTATTAAATAGATACATAAATAAAAGGATTTCAATTCTACTGTGCAAAGCCTATTTAGTTGACAATGTAAAGAATGGCATCACTCTTCGTATAGTATATCTAAAGACCTACAAATGCACAAATATAATACAAATGGTTTAATATAGTTAATATCATATGATTTAATAAGTACTCTGAGAGCCATAAATTGGAAGGGTACTAAGAGAAGAAAATGGGCCCTCAGCCCCACTGCAAAATCATATGTCATTTTGCAACAATCTACTGCTGAAAGGAGGATTTGACCACATATTTAATTTGCCTTGTCTCTTACCTGGGACTTCCCTGGTGGCTCAGACGGTAAAGTGTCTGCTTACAATGCGGGAGACCCAGGTTCGATCCCTGGGTTGGGAAGATCCCCTAGAGAAGGAAATGGCAACCCACTCCAGTACTCTTGCCTGGAAAATTCCATGAATGGAGGAGCCTGGTGGACTACAGTCCATGGAGTCACAAAGAGTCAAACACAAAAACTAACTTCACTGAGACCTCCCACTGCTCAAATTCTCCCTGTGTGCCAAAGAACTATTTTTCTCCAACATCAGTGGTGGTGCAATCCACAAACCTCTGTGGCATTGACACAGTCATCTAGAATTTTGAGGACATACTGTCAGGGATGTAGTGAATCATCTTCCTGGGATCTGAATAAGCTGCAAAGAGTCACTGCTTAGAGTTATAGGTCATGCTTTGCCAATGCTTAGCATGAGGGTGCAAGTGACAGAAGCACCATGTATTCTTCCACAGATTTGTGTCTGTGTATATTTGTAATATGTGTGACTTTCTAAAGTGAGGAACCCCCCAGTAGGGGTCCCTCTTGCTGGAGTATAAGGGCAATATAGTTCTCTTGTCTGCAATTGTATTCCTACTGCTTACTATAGAGTCTGGCACATAGTAGGTGCTCAGTAAATGCCAACTTGGTTACACTGTGAAGGATTTTTATTCTTTTGGACCAGTGAGACACTAATATATAAATGACTGGTCTCTGGCCTCTACACAACCACTAGGGTACAGTCATCTACTACAGGGGTCAGCAAAGCTTTTCTGTAATGGGCCAGATGGTAAATAGCTTAGGTTTTGTAGGCTACTATTGTCTTTGTTGTAAATACTCATAGTGCAAAAACAGCCATAGACCATACAAAAACAAATGTGACTGTTCTCCAATAAAACTTTATAAAAATAGGTGGCTGACCATCACCTTGATACCAAAACCAGACAAAGACACCACCAAAAAAAAGAAAACTACAGGCCAATATCTTTAATGAATATAGAGGCAAAAATTCAAAAAAATATTATCAAATCTAACAATACATAAGAAAGATCATATACCACAACCAAGTGGGACCACCCCAGGGTCACAAGGATGGTTCAGCGTATGAAAAATCAATATGATACACCACATCAACAAAAGAAAAGGCAAAAACCACCTGATCATCTCAATAGATGCAGAAAAAGCATTGGATAAAAATTCAAGAGCCATTTATGCTAAAAACTCTTATGGAAGTGGGTATAGAGGGAACATATCTCAACATAATAAAAAACTACAACAAACACACAGCCAATATAATATTCAACAATGAAAAGCTTGAAGCCTTCCCACTAAAATCTGGAGCAAGACAAGGATGCCCACTCTCATCACTTCTCTTCAACATAGTACTGGAAGTCCTAGCCACAGCAATCAGACAAGAAATAAAAGGTATTCAGATTGGTAGGGATGACAAGATACTATACATAGAAAACCCTAAAGACTCCAGACAAAAAACTACTAGAACTAATAAATGAATTCAGCAAGGTAGCAGGATCCAAGATTAACATATAGAAATGGGTTTCATTTCTTTATGCTAACAATAAAATATCAGAAAAGGAATGTAAGCAATCTTTTTAAAAATCCCATCAAGAAAAATAAAATACTTAAGAATGTAAACCTCAAGGAGGTAAAAACTTATATGCTGAGAACTACAAAACATTAATAAAGGGCTGAAGATAATTCAAAGAAATGGAAAGCTATCCCATGCTCTTGGATTGGAATAAAAAATACTGTTAAAATAGGCATACTACCCAAAGCAATCTACAGATTTAATGCAATTCCTATCAAAATACCCATGACTTTTTCTTTTATAGAACTAGAGCAAATAATCCTAAACTTTATATGAAACCAGAAAAGACCCAAGATTGCCAAAGAAATTCTGATGAAAAAGTAGAAAGCAGGAGGCATAACCCTCCTAGACTTCAGACAATACCACAATGCTACAGTAATCAAAATAGCATAATATTGGCATAAAACTGACATACGGATCAGTGGAACAGAATAGAGAGCCCAGAAATAAACTTACACACCTATGGACAATTAATTTTTGACAAAGGAGTCAAGAATATACAATGGAGAAAAGATAGACTCTTCAAGCAGTGCTGGGAAACTTGGACAGCTGCATGTAAATCAATGAAGTTAGAACACACCCTCACACCATACAAAAATAAACACAAAATGTCTTATAGAGTTAAATATAAGACACCATAAAGAGCCTAGAAGAGAACATAGGCAAAACATTCTCTGACATAAATAGAAAAAAAAGCAAAAATAAACAAATGGGACTTAAGCTCATAAGCTTTTGCACAAAAAGGAAATCATAAACAAAGTGAGAAGACAACCTGCAAACTTGGAAGAAAATTTGCAATTGATGTGACTTAATTTCCAAAATATACAAATAGCTCATAAAATTCAAAAACAGAAAAACAAACAACCCAATCAAAAAATGGGCAGAAGACTAGTTTCTTCAAAAAAGACATAAGGGCCAATAGGCACATGAAAAGATGTTCATCATTGCTAATATTAGAGAAATGCAAATAAAAACTACAATGAAGTATCATCTCACACCAGTCAGAATGGCCATCATCAAAAAGTCTACAAATAATAAATGCTGGAACAAGTGTGGGGAGAAAGGAACTCTCTTGCACTTTTTGTGGGAATGTAAGTTGGTGCATCCACTATGGGAAACAGTATTGAGGCTCCTCCATAAAACCAAAAATAGATTTGCCATATGATCCAGGATTTCCACTGCTGGGCATATACCCAGGCAAAACTATAATTTGAAAAGATACATGCACCCCTATGTTCATAGCAGCACTATAACAGCCAAGACATGGAAACAACCCAAATATCCATCAACAGATGAATGGATAATGAAGATGTGATATATACAATGGAATATTACTTAGCCATTAAAAAGAATGAAATCATGCCATTTGCAGCAACACGGATGGACCTAGAGATGATCATACTAAGCCAAGTAAGTCAGAAAGAGAAAGACAAACACCATATGATATCACTTATATGCGGAATCTAAAACAGGACACAAATGAACCTATCAACAAAATAGACTCCCAGATACAGAGAACAGACTTGTGGTTGCCAAGGGGAGAGAAGTATTGGGATTTTGGGGTTAGCAGATACAAATTATTATACATAGAATGGATAAACAACAAGGTCCTACTGTATAGTACAGAGAACTATATTCAATACCCTGTGATAAACTGTAAGGAAAAGAATATGAAACAGTATGTATATGTATAAATGAATCACTTTGCTGTATAGCAGAAATTAATGGAACATTGTAAATCAACTATACTTCAATAAAATTTAAAAACAAACAACAGAAAAAACCAGATGGCTGGCCAGATTTGGCCCACAGGTCATGGTTTGCCAACCCCCATACTGGAGCATAGGAGGAAAGGGACAGTGCTGATGGAGAGGAGGAGGCAGAACTGGAAAATTGGAGGTGGAATTATCAGGAGCTGATGACTGCTAAGAGCATGGCCACTCTACCCTGATCCCTTTAATTATTCTGCTGTGCCAGAGGAAGCCCCAAGCTGAAACTGTGTAGTGATGTTAAAGGCCTCCCAGAGGCTGGTTTCCTTTATCTGGGCTGCTCCTCCTCCTCGGCTTCCCTGGTTAGTCACCGCATTTGTCTTTTTATAGGTATCTCCTCTCCAGTTTTCTGTCTGGCTCAGTGCTTCTCCAACCTGGCTTGTGCATTAGAATCACTCAGGGAGTTTATGAGAAAGATCCCTGTTTAGACTCTCTACCAGGTGTTTTAGTTTGCTTGGGATGCCATAACAAAATACCACAGATGGGGTGGCTTAAACAAAAATTCAGTTTACTCAGTTCTGGAGGCCCAAAGCCCAAAATCAAGGTGCTGTCAGGATTGGTTTCTGGTGCAGCCTCTCCTAGGTTTGCAAAGGACCCCCTTCGTGTGTCCTCACGCGGCCTCTCCTCTGCACATGTGCTGGGAGAGAGGGCGTGGGAACTCTGGTATCTTTTTTTTTTTTTTAATTGGGGTATAGTTGCCTTACAACATTGTTAGTTTCTGCTGTGCAACTAAGTGGATCGGTTATATGTGTACATATACCCCTTCCCTCTGGAGCCTCTCCCAACCCATCCCCCTCCCATCCCACCCATTCAGGTCATCAGAGAACACGGAACTGACCATCCTGCATTATACAGCAGGGTTTTTTTCTTATAAGGACCCCAGTCCTAGGGCTCTATTCTTATGACCTCATTTAACCTTAATACCTCCTGAAAGGTTTTATCTCCAAATACAGTTACATCGCAGGTTAGCACTTCAATACGTGAATTTGTTGGCTGGGGGCAGGGGTTTGATGTGGGAGAGTTCAGCCCTGTGATATTGTGATTTACAATAAGAAATATATATTTGGTCTTTGTCCACTGTTCCTAGCACAGTTCCTAAAACCCTTATGAAGAACCATAGGGGCATCTTCTGTTACACGATCTAGCTTTGTGCTCTGTTCCTGAAATAGCTTCAGGCTAAAGCAGAAAGGTGAAATGTGTGTCTTTTGTTATTCATAACAAGCCCCTTTCAACCACACTAAGTTTATGCTAATGAGGTAATTTTTGGAAAGTTCCAGCCGATGGGAGCTGGAACCGACCACTTTTAGAGGGGTGGAGCCTATAGTTCCACATCCCAGGCCCCTACCCCCATCTCTGGGGAGCAGGGAACTCCTGAGATTGAGTCTAGTTTTTAGGGGAACCACTGACTGAAACCACTTGCCCTGGTCAGCTGGTAGTCACTTGCATGAGCTGTCTTATAAAGGGAGGTCCTGAGAAGGAATGTGGAAATAAGGAGCTACCCCCTATGGAAAGAATTCAGGAAAGGTCAAAAGGAGAGAGGGGACAGATGCCAGTCCATATGTCCTGTCAAACTCCCAGAATCCTCCTCACTGAAATCCATCTTGTCTGAGTGATGCATGCATCAGCAGGAAGGACCTTGGGTCAGAATGATTGGCCAGAGACAACCCGGAAACTAACCCCATCACCATAAAACCTGAGGCTGCAAGCCACATGGCAGAGCAGTTCTCCTGGGTTCCCTTACCCCGCCGCTCTCCTCCCAGGTGCCTCATCCCAACAAAGTCTCTTGCTCTGTCAGCACTTGTGTCTCCTTGGACATTTCGTTTCTGAGTGTTAGACAAGAGCCCACTCTGGGGGCCCTGGAAGGGGTCCCCCTTCCTGCAACACACTCACCGATGACCTATGATCAAATCGTAGCTATGTAATGAGCCTCCTGTAAAACTCCAAAAGGACAGGATTTGGAGAGCTTCCAGGCTGATGAACAAGTAGGCACCCACGTGCTGGGAAAGCAGTGCATCCGAAACACCACTGGGACAGAAGCTCCTGTGCTCAGGACCCTCCCACACCCTTCCCTGTGTATGTCTTCATCTGGTTATTCATACCCTTTAACGTCCTTTGTAATAAACTGGTCATCTGGTAAGTAAACTCGTCTCCTGACTTCTGTGAGGCAAGCTAGCAAAGTAATCATATGGGAGGAGGGGAGCCTGGGAAGCTCAGATTTATAGCCGGTCGGACAGAAGCACAGGTGACAACCTGAACTTGGACTTGGTGCCTGAAGTAGGGGAGGCAGGCTTGTAGGACTGAACCTGCACCCCTCGGTGTCTGCCACTATCTCCAGTGTCAGAGTTAAGTTAAATTGTAGGACACTCAGCTGGTATCACAGAATTGCTTGCGGTGTGGAAAATCTACACATTTGGTTTCAGAAGTGATGTAGTAGAGAATCAGAAATCGAGGAGACACATGGGAGGTGTGTCTTCTCTAAGTTCTTAACACCAGATTCTTGGATTAATTGGTTTTAGGTGAGGCCCAGGTACCCAGAAAAATCTGATGCTCAACACAGTTGAGAAGCCGCTTAGATTGGATATCCTGGTTCGGGTCTTCTCCCAGCTCTGTCATTCCTCCAGGACAAATCCAATTAAAAGCTTATCATTGCACTGGGAAGACCCAGAGGAATCGGGTGGAGAGGGAGGTGGGAGGGGGGATCGGAATGGGGAATACGTGTAACTCTATGGCTGATTCATATCAATGTATGACAAAACCCACTGAAATGTTGTGAAGTAATTAGCCTCCAACTAATAAAAAAAAATAAAAATAAAAAAATAAAGAAATGGGGAAAAGGAAAAAAAAAAAAAAGCTTATCATTTCTGCACTTGAGCTCTTCTTTGACCCAGTCTTTACTTCAAGGTAAAGAGAAGTGGACAGTATGTGGAAGATAAGGAATTAGAGGAAGGAGATTTCAGGGTATCTGCTTAGACAGTTGGCAGGGCAATTCACTTGGTGGGAACCATAAGGGGCAGGTCTATAGGAGAAGCTGATGTGTCTGGCTTTCCCATGCTGACTTTGAGAAACCAATGAGACAGTCCCATGTTGCTGTCAATAAATAAGTCTGGAACTGAGATGAAAGGTCTTGGCTAGAGACAAAAGATTCAGTCTTGAATCAGCCAAGAGTTCAGAATTACACGCATGGAGTGATTGAATGAGGGCAGAGCATCACAAAAGGAAACACGGAGAATTCTAACACTTGAGAGGGGTAATCTTGTTTCCAATGAAGAAGACTAGCAAGGACCCATTTGAGTCAGTTGGGAAACAGAGTATAAAGGACAGAGTAAAAAGGAAGAGAACACATCAACTGTAAGTTACAACCAAGAAGCTAAGTTTAACAACATCTGAAGCATCTCCTGGATCTGACAATTAGCAGGCATTGGCAAACTTGGTGAGATATGGTGGGGCCTGTGGATACCCTCGGTTTGTCCCTGCTCTGAGCCCTGGGGAGGGGCGGGGGGTGGGGTTGACCTTTTTGGGCAGCATCAGTGGATTTCCTGGCCCCATGGTTTCAGGCTGGGCTTGGCCAAAGGAAAGTATTGACAGAAAATCAGAGGGAGAGGGGAGAGGAAGGTGGAGGTCTATAATCTCTCCAGTTCCAGTTTGAGGAGGGTCACCAGAGACTGGCCACACTCTTTGATAAAGATCACCACTCCTATTGGGTGGTCCTCTCCACATAGCACTCTCTCAAGCTCTGCTCCTATAAAGCTCCTTTACCTTTTCCTTCAGGTCAGTGACAGCTTCCTGCTGTTACCAGCCCCTGGGGTGCCCTACTTGGCTTCCCTGTATCCTGTCAGCCTCTTTGTAAATAATCCTTATATAAACCCCCCTAATGTTAACCAATTTGAGTGTGCCCTTTGTTTCCTGCTGGGATCCTGATAGATGCAAGACACAATCCAGACTGTAGCTGGTTGGGGAATGAGTGGGAGATTAACAATAAGAGATTATTATTTTGAGAAGGATCATAGAAAAGTACAGATAATGTAAAACTACATCTACTACCAGAATGGAAAAAAGAGGATACTGGATCATTTTGATTCATATTTTTAGAAAAGAAAGAGTAAAAATGAAGTTCATTGTTTTCCATTTCTCTTAACAGAGACCACTGCTCTCATGAGTTAGTTATGAACTCTTATAGCTCCCCCCTTTTAAAAAATACTTTTAGTATGTGTTTTAGAATTTATCTAAATGCTGCCACATTGTATGTGTGGCTCAGAAGCTCCTTTATTTTCTCAAGAATACATTTTTGAGAACTATCCATGTTGACATTTATAGAGTTAGGCCATTTAAATTGTTTATTATTTTTTTAAATTTGAGTATAGCTGATGTACAATGTTGTTAGCTTGAGGTGTACAGCAAAGTGAATCTGTATACATATATGTCTATTTCCTAAATAAGTTCATTTGTGTCATATTTTAGATTCCACTCCATAGTATTTTTTTTATCAATTTACTTCCTAATAATGGATTTTTGTGATTCCAGTTCTTCTATTATAAACAATACTATAATGAACATCTTTGTACCTTTCTCCTGATGTACGAGTTTTTCTCCAGAGTATGTACATAGAAGAGGAATTGATGATGATCGATATTGTGCATTTCTAACTTTACTAAACATTACCAAATTGACACCTTTTCTAATTCCCTAAAAGTAGTTCTACCAAGTTCCATAAGCAGTGGATACAGATTCATTTCATGGTCAACACTTTATGTTGTTAGAGTTTATGATTTTTTAAAACTCTGATGACCATAAAATCACTACACAAAATCCAGTATACAACTGTTGCTATTAAACATAAATATGCTTTTGGAGTAGAAAATGCATGTACACAACATAAAGTTCAGAAAGGACAAGAGCATATATAGTAGAAAATAAATCTTTCCCCAAACCCCATCCCTCTGCCACCTAACTCTCTGGCCTATATTCTGTTTCTTGTGTGTTTTTCAGATATATGTAACTGCATAGAATGTGTGAATTGGCCAAAAAGTTCATTCAGGTTTTCCCATAACATTGTGGAAAAATTCAAATGAACTTTTTGGCCAACCCAATATGGAAGAAAACATTAAGACAATTCATTTCATTGCACTTCTTTTGTCTCAGTAGGTTCTATACATTTTACAAACTCAGTGTTAGTTATTTCATTTTTACCATAAGCCCTGTTTCTGTAGATCCCACAAGCATAGGTTTGGGTGACAACTTGAAGAGCTTCCATTCCCAAAGTCAAGGGCCCATCAATTCCAACAGTCCCATCACTACTGCTCTAAGGGGCTTGGGGAACATCTATTACTATATCAAGTGCTATTCTTCTAGAGTTTCCTAGAAGCTTGTGGACTAGGTCCTATTATTATCTGTCATGGTACCATCAGGAAAACAGCACTCCAGGTATTCCAAATAGGAAGTGGTTTAATGCAGGGAATTAGAGGCTTTCATGACTCTAGGAAAGCTGCAGGGAAGATGGTGGTTAGAATCTCTTTCAGGAAGTCCAGAAGTACAGGGATCATAAGGAAGCTACTGCCATCATGCCATTTACTGCCATCTCAGCTGCCTGTAAAGCAAAGGAGGATTCTCAGACCACCCACCAGAAAGCTGTAGGCAAAATCCCAAGTCAGCCATCCCATCTGCTGCTGCCCATACTTTTGCCCATAACTGCCTCTAGAAGGGGCTTCGCTTGTGGCTCAGATGGTAAAGAATCTGCCTGCAATGCAGGAGACCTGGGTTCAATCCCTGGGTTGGGAAGATTCCTTGGAGGAGGGCATGGCACCCCCCCTCTGCTATTATTGCCTGAAGAATCCCTATGGACACAGGAACCTGGCAAGCTACAGTCCATGGGGTCACAGAGTCAGACATGAGTGACACACAGCCTCTAGAAGACAGTGGCTTCTCCTCTTCCCTACCAGGTCTCATGCAAGTGCCTCTCATTAGTGGAGTCTAAGACAACATGTTCTCCTGTGGGAAAAGACAGATACCCAATAGCCACAAACAGCAACTAAAAGGATTTTCAACATGCCCGAAACTCAACTGAATAATTTGTGGTGGGCTTCCGAGGTGGCTGTAGTGGTAAAGAATCCACCTCCCAATTCAGGAGATGCAAGAGACAAGGGTTCGATCCCTGGGTCGGGAAGGTCCCCTGGAGTAGGAAATAGCACCCTACTCCTGTATTCTTGACTGGAAAATTCCATGGACAGAGGAGCCTGGCAAGCTACAGTCCATGGGACCCCAAAGAGTCAGAATCGACTGAACACTCTCCCTCTATACATAGGTGATTTTTATTACTTAACTTTATAGTATTACATTCTGCCTCTAATAGAGGCAGACCCCATGAGATTTGGTTGGATAGCTATGATGTACTTCATAAATTTTATATAGGGTAACTAATTAAAACACATTATTGATTGGGGGATTTTTGCAGAAACTAATGCCTGTGGCCAGCTGTTTGTTATGTAAGTGAACATTGAAACCTCTCTGGTCAATAATGCTGGGTAACGAAAGATGGATTAATACATCTCTGGTCATTAAGTTGTTAAGCATCTATTTTAACATCCAAGATCACCAAGTATGTGAGACAGACTTTGGGAAGAGCAACAGAAAAGGAAGACTGATTTCCTATTCTCAAGCAAGCAAGTTTTATTCTTTCAACAAACTTTGAGATCCTACTATATGTTCACATCAGAAACCTGAGGAAAGCAGAACTTGATATGGACTCATACATATGAAATCAAGGGATAAAAATCTGAGTATGAAGCAAATTTATGGTTACCAAAGGGGAAAGGTGGGGGGGGGGGAGACAAATTGGGAGTTTGAGATTGACATGTACACACTATTATATTTAAAATAGATAACAAACAAGAATCTACTGTATAGCATGGGAAACTCTGCTCAATATTCTATAATAACCTAAATGGGAAAAGAATTTGAAAAAAAATAGATATATGTATATGTAATAACTTAATTGCTTCACTGTTCACCTGAAACAACATTGTAAATCAACTACAGCCCAATAAAAAATAAAAATTAAAAAAAACACATACTATTTCACAAAAGGTAAGTACAGATTTCAAGATAGAGATTACTTAGGGGGAGAGTGGGGATACAGGCAGTTTAAACTAGATGAAATGTCTATGTTTGTATATTTTGCTTCTACTTCTATTGTTCCCTCTGACTGAAATATTTCATAATAAAACAGACTAAGAATGTCAGAAACTGTTGTTGGGCTGTGCTCAATCTTGGGTCAGAGAGTTTCTTGGGAACCAATCTTTGTGGAACTAATCAACTAGATCAAGAAAAGAAATTATACATGCTGCAATAAAAGATAACTTTTAGTGTTGGTATAAACTTTTCATTTTTAAATCAAGGTGTTCAACTTGAAATCTTTCTGGCTTTGGGAGGGAAGATAGAATAAAGCTAAAGTCCTACCTTTTTGTGATTCTACAGCCAACAGAACACTCTGCAGACCAAAAACGCAAGTATAAAGGGATATGAGGTGGGGTGGTGAGCAGCACGAGATGGGGTTTAGCACAGAAGGAGGAAAGGGAAAGAAAAGAAGGGGGGAAAAGGGCAAGCATTCAAAATTCACTTACAGTTAGGGCTATATATATATATACACATATAAAATAAATGCCCTGGAAAATTAAAAGACAAGACATGTTCCCTGGCCTCAAGGGACCTAAGGCAGGATTTGCTCAAAGGCTCAGAGGTGCCCAGAAGGATGATAAGTTTGCCATGTGCTTTACAAGAATAGTCTCATTTTTTAATTCACACACTAACCTCACAACGCAAGCACTTCTGAGCTTATGTTTCAGGTAAGGAAACCAAGGCACAAAGAATTTCCATAACTTGCTCCCTTCCAGCAAGAACTAGAGCCAAGAGTTTATGTCAGCACCATTCTTCCTAGATTTTTTTTTTTTTTTTCACCTCACTGCACAGCATGCAGGATCTTAGTTCCCAGTCCAAGGATCAAACACGCATCCCCTGTGTTGGAAGCATAGAGAATTTTTTTTATTAAGACTTTTTTGGGGGGATGTAGACTGTTTTTAAAGTCTTTATTGAATTTGTTACAATATTGTGTCTCTGTTTTATGTTTTAGTCATGAGGCATGTGGGATCTTAGCTCTCTAACCAGGGATCAAACCTACATCTCTAGCATTGGAAGACAAAGTCTTAACCTCTGGACCAGCAGTGAACTCTGAATGTCGGCACCATTCTCAACTGATGCCCTCCCCCTAGGGCAGAAAGACTCTGGTGGGCAATGGAAGTGCTTTCTCCTAGAAAATGTGTCTCTAGAAGGTAGAAACATAACTCATTCATTTCTAAGCCCCACTCTCCAGATCCCACAGATATATTTTCTAACCCTATTATTTTTAAAAATCATATTTCTTGCTTCTCTAGCCTTTCCTAATTCCCCTTTCTCCATGCTTATCTTCTCTTTCTGTCCCGCTGCTCTCCCAAAGCCTGAAATATATACATAACAAATGTAAGCTATGCTTTTAGTCTTTCCAAATTATCCTCTTTCTTTGGGTCTATGTTTGGAGGATATGGAAAAGGTGACCCCTTAGACTATAATTTTCCCCTCTGTCCAGCATCATTCCCATCATTACATAGTTTAGTACTCTCATCTGAAAATATATAGGCTTTCCCAGTGGCTCAGCAGTAAGGAATCTATCTGTAGTGCAGGAGATCCAAGAGACGCAGGTTTGATCCCCAGGTCAGAAAGATCCCCTGGAGGAGAGCATGGCCACCCACTTCAGTATTCTTGCCTGGAGAATCCCATGGGCAGAGGAATCTGGTGGGTTCACAGAGTCGGACACAACTGAAACGATTGAGCACGAGAACTTAAAAAAGTACATATATACAGGTATATATACACATATATACCTGTATATATGTACTTTTTTAAGTTCTCGTATACTTGTATATATATGCATATATATACACATAAACTATTTTTAAGAAAATAGTCCTTGACCCCTCATGCTCTTGCAACTGTATTTCTCTATTCTCCACTTACAATGTCACCTTATAAAAAGTTGTCTGTAGCTACTGTCTTTATTTCTCACCTTTCCATTCTCTCTTCAACCCACTTCATTGACTGTTGTCTTACCCTCTATGCTGACATCTCCCAAATTTGTATTTCCTGCTCCAACCTTCTTAACCAGCTGTCTGTGTGCCTGCTCAGTCGTGTCCAAATCTTCGTGACCCCAGCCTACTTCACACCTAATTTGGATGTTTAATTTCCAAATTAACATGCCCCCAAGGCAAAAACTCCTTTTCCCAGCCTGATCAATGCCTCTTCCAACCTGAAGCCCCTCCTTATCTGGCAAATAGCTCTAATAGGAGCCCAGCGAGCCTGGGGGGATCATCCATTCTCTCCTTCCCCGACCTTGAACCCACCACCAAGAGCTATCTACTCGACCTCAGACACATCCCAAACCTATCTGCTTTTCTCCATTTTGATCCTGATCCAAGCCATCACTATCTCTTACTGAAATTGTTATAGACATTTTATATAATCCATTCTCCATGTGGTAGCCAAAGTAGTATTTTTATACTCAAGTAATATCATTCTTCCGCTTGAAACCCTTCAATGTCATTCCATCATGGTTAGTATAAATTCTGGCTTTCTCAGCTCTATATTGCTAGGTTTCTGGTCCTCCCTCTGACCAAATCACTCCTGCTACTGCTCTCTAAGTCCCAGCCATACTTACTATCTTTCTGTTCCTTTTGCAGGTTTAGGTTTGGAACTTCTGTGTTATTTGCTCCCTCTCCCTAGATTATCAACTCCCTTGATCTTCCATTGCTGACTTCTTCCAATACTTGGGTCTCAATTCAAATGTCACTTTCTGTGGACTTCCTTGGTGGTCCAGTGGTTAAGAATCTACTGCCAATGCAGGGGACACAGTTCACTCCCTAGTCTAGGAGGATCCCATATGCTGAGGGGCAACCAAAAACGAGAGGCCACAACAACGTAAAGCCAGGGCACTGCAGCAAAGAGTAGCCCCCACTCATGGCAACTAGAGAGAGCCTATGCACAGCAACAAAGACCCAGCATAGCCAAAACTAAGTTAATTAAAACAACAACAAAAAACAAATGTCACCTTCTCAGAATGGCCTTCCCATATCACCCAATTTAAAACATTCAGTCATCTGCTATCACCCTATCCTAAATTATTTGGTATTAGCACTTACTGGGGCTTCCCAGGTAGTGTTAGTGGTAAAGAATCTGCCTGCCAGTGTAGGAGACGCAAGAAACATGGGTTCAATTCCTGGGTTGGGAAGAAACCCTGGAGTAGGAAATGGCAACCCACTCCAGCATTCTTGCCTGGAAAATTCCATGGGCAGAGGAGCCTGGTAAGTTACAGTCCATGGGGCCATAAAGAGTTGGACATGACTGAGCACGCAGGCATGCACCCACACACACACACAGAGCACTTATTACTACTTAATGTTTCATTGCTTTGTGTGAGTCTATCCACATTAGAATGCAAGCTCTGTGAGAGCTAGACCCTTGTCTTTCTTGTGTTTTGCCATACACCCAGCACCTAGAAGGGCACCTAGCACATAGCAGGCACTCAACATTTAATAAATTAGTACAAGATATGATCTTTGAAATCTGGGACCATTATGACTCATAAACTTCTACATAATTTTCCCAATTGCCTAACGACATTGCTACATATCTTATGAGCTCTCAAAATATGATTCATGATGATGAAAGCATAGAAAATAAATTTCCTGTAAAAATTCTGGAGAGACAGGGAAAGAGAAGATCTTAATGTCTGCTTTTATCTTAATGAAAAGCAATTTTTTTCATTTTTTTTTCCCTTAGGGGGCATGAGGGGCCTCCAAATTAAGTTTCAGATTTCATTCATTACTTCTATTACTCTTAGTGAAATTTTCCAATGAAAATCTGTTATGATAAATCTAATAATTATACTAACTACAGTCTACCAAATATGGGATTCTCATCTAGGTCTAGGGTTCAGACCTTTGAACCAATAAGTGGTTGATGAGTCCCAAGGGCAAAGCATCCCCCACACCCTCAGTCTGTCACACTTATCCTCCTTTCCCCCTTCTACCCTGCGAACTATAGAAGCAGTGAGTATTTACAATTATTTGAGAATTCTCTTCCATCAAGAAACAATGTCAAGAATTCCATGCCCTGAAGAATTTTCTAGGGTTTTTGAGTCTCTATTATAAAACACTTTTTAAAAAATGGGTTATAGGCACTTTTCTATCCACTTTGTATAACTCAAATAGATTGTGTAATGCCTCATGAAGGGCCTGGATACGCACCACCCACATCTCCAGTCTAAAACTAGGTTATGAGTAAAATGAAAACTCGGCAAAAAAAAAAAAAAAACCCTCTGTTTCTCATAAAGTCCTCAGCTCGATTCATATCTCACAGGCATGGAAATCCAGATCACGTAAAGAGGTCAAGAACCTAAATAATTATTCAGCTCGTGATGAACAGTAATAGACACTCCCTCTAAAATTGTGGAAATTCTCATTTCCACACTGAAGCCAAGAGAACACAGGCATGACGTCAGCAGGCAAGAAACTGAAAGGGTGCTTTCCTTATCTACCTGATAGTTCTTGCCCTATTTCATCCTGAACAAAAGCAAGCCTGCCACACCTAGGGTTCAGGGAATTTTAGGTGGAGGAGGGGTAGGATGGAATGGAGAGGCTTTATCCAGTCTGGGAAAGTGCCCAAGTGAAAACAATTGAATACCAAATCATTTTCCCACAAGGCTGGCAGAGTGCTCCATAGACTGTTAGACGTCCATAGACGTTTCAACCATTCTGCAAACTCTATGAAGACATCTTTAAGGCTCTATTTTTTTCCCCCTCTGGGGAAATGTCTTCACTCCAAGAGGTTAGCCCAGGAAGATAACATTATCTTCAGACCACAACAACAAAGCCCCTGGTCCCCTCATATTGAAATTCCTGTGCTCCACCCTAATTGAGTTTAGGAAACTGATAAGACAGCTGTGAAAATAGAATGAAAAACATTCTCTCATTCAAATCAGCTGGCACGGTTTGCACTTTTGAAGAAAAGACCAGGAGATTGTGGGTTTTTTTCCATTTTTTAAAAAAAAATTGGTTATGGACCAAAACACAACTAAGCAACCACACTTTTATTGTTGCAAAGTCAATTTGTCAACACATTAGCTCATACGTAGCCCATGTGTACATAATCATTTAAAACTCTGTATTATCAACATCTTAAAATGTCCACAAACATCAAACATAGAGCAAATAATACAACAAACCCCGCATACTCAATACCCAGCTTCAACAATTATTCACATAAATTCATTCCATTTTAATGTTAGTATAACAAGATACACAATTCTGCTGTAGAAATATGCCCATGTGGTTTTATAGGTTATAACATGTGTTATGATACATAATAACTTCTTCAGAGTTTTGGGGCAAAAGAATAAAAATTCACAAATTCTGGCTAATTGGCTACAACTCTGTCCAAACTATTGAAAAAGCTGCCCTATACAATGTTTTAAAAGGCAGTTTTATCACTTCCAAGTTAAAGAGTATCATAAAAAACATCGGCCAAGGAGAGGTCTTAGCTTTCCTTTAATGAACACACACACAAATGATAACTGTAAAATTATTAATTAGCTTTACATGCAAATAGGGACTTCTAAAGAAATGAAAGGAACATTTATCAGCTCAGGTTTAACATCATAATTGGGTGGCTTAAATAACAGAAATTAATTTTCTCACGGTTTTGGCGGCTTCAAATCCGAAATCCGGGAACTGACATGGTGGGGTTTTCGTTACTGGGTTGCAGACGACAGGACTAGCTGGCTGCTCAAGGCAGAGTGAGCGCATAAACTCACTGCTATCTCTTCTGATCAGACACTGACTCCCCTCATAAATCCCACCCTCCTGACCTCACCTGAACCTAATTATCTCTCAAAGGGCCTCCTTAAGTACCATTGCATTCGGGGTTGGAACGTCAACATACAAATTTGGGGGATATGCAATTCAGTTCATAGCAAAAGACTTTTTTACCCCATTCACTTTAAGCTCTTTTCTTTACAAGTTACAATTATGCAGACATTACTTATTTGACTAGCAAATCCTTATAATTCTGGTACAAACACAAACTTTGGACAAGTTCAGAACAAACATCACAAATTCCACATTAGATAAATTTTATGGAAGAGGTTTTACAGCATGTGAAATAACTAACCAGTTAGTACCTGTCAAACTGTTACTCTTCTCTTTGGGGATACATTTTCCCCTAAATAAACTGATAAGGGGCAAAAATAATAACTAGGTAGGGCTTCCCAGGTGGCTCAGTGGCAAAGAATCTGCCTGCCAATGCAGGAGACGTGGATTCGATCCCTGGGTCAGGAAGATCCCCTGGAAGAGGAAATGACAACCCACTCCATATTCTTGCCTGGAAAAATTCATGGGCAGAGGAATCTGGCAGGCTACAGTCCACAGGGTCACAAAGAATCAGACCCGACTGAGCATAAGCACAAGCAAGCCGGCTTTCTTAGTATGCTCCTGGACCTGAAGGTGGGGGCAGAGGGGGGAGGGCAAAGCTGATTTTACAGCAAACAGGCTACTCTAGGGTTTATGGAGTTACTTACCAAAGATTACCTAATGATACTCAAAAGAAATACCAAGATTTTCTAAAAGTAGCCTGAATCTAAACCCTGCTGGTGCTTTTCTAATGAGTAGTCATTTTTTTATTAACTGAAACTAGGATGCTTACCAAGAACCTGGAAAAACAGGCTCTCAAAATTCCCCTTGAATCTTCAAGTAGGCAATTCATTATTCCGTTCCTGTCCCATGGACACCCAGCTGTGGGTGGCTGAACTCTCCAGCAAAGGTGACCCCACTTGGAGAAGTGAAGTCCTGATTGCAGAGCACTGCTGAGCGCTCACCTTGGGATGAAACGGGGCATCAGTTCTCTTCATAAGGACTCTCTGACTACAGATGAAAGTGCTTTGGGGACTCAGGGCCAAACCTCGTGAACTAAGTGGGGGGGGCGGGGGGAGGTACTTTGTGAAGAGTATTTGAGTTGCTGATACCATGTGATATAACTTAAGAATGATCTGTAACTGCCCATAGTGAAACTTTCTCTTGACATTTTCCCGAAAATGGGAAGTAAATATTGAAAGTCACTACTGTGTATGAAATAGATAACTGAGAACCTACTGTATGGCATAGGGAACGCTACTCAGTGCTCTGTGGTCACCTAAATGGGAAGGAAATCCAAGAAAAGAGGGATATATTAATACATATGCAGGTGGCTGATTCACTTTGCTGTGTAGCAGAAACCAACACAATGCTCTAAAGCAACAATGTTGTTCTTTAGTTGCTCAGTCCTGTCTGACTCTTTGCAAACCCAGGGATTATAGCCCACCAGACTCCTCTGTCCATGGGATTTTGCAGACAAGAATACTGGAGTGGGCTGCCATTTTCTCCTCCAGGGGATCTTCCTGACCCAGGGATCAAACCCATGGCTTCTGCTTGGCCAGCAGCTTCTTTACCACTGAGCCACCTGGACCCCAAAAAGCAATGATACTCAAATTTTAAAAAAAGAAAATCAGAATGCTTAGGTTGAGAAGTAACAACAAATCAACTTGAATATGGCTCATTATTATATATAATCTTATTTTATTATTGTTTGCAAGGCTAAGAGTGTGGGCTTGGGATTTCATGAAGTTCTGAATTCAAATCTTGACTCCGACATTCAGCACCTACATTACCTCAGACTAATTTCTAAGCCTCCCTGTCTCTCCTTCGTCTTTTAAATCTATAGAATAGAGATAATACTATCTACCTTTACTAAGTAGTCATAAGGAATAAATAAAATAATATATATAAACAGCTTGGCAGAGTATCTAGTATAGAGTAAGAGCCAAATAAGTGGTGACTAATATTATTAGTGTAGCATAATTGAGCTTCAACAATTATAATTAATTCCACTTGCAAAAATCTGAGTAAAAGATGGCCTTACTTACTTAACAACCAGAAACTTCTTCTCAAGGGGAGAGAAGTGAAGTTTAAAACCTCTTGTCAGTTTGCATATCTTTGGGGGATACTGAAAGGTGGTAAGCAAGTTTTTTTTTTTTTTTTTTTTTTAGCACTTTCTAGTATCCTTCTGGTTCATAGGTTTGGGGAGCTTATTTGCCACTTACTAAGAACCTGTGTCTTCTTGAAGCTTCATTTTGCAGCAAATAGTGGGAATATTTACCAAGCATTTTTCAGAAATAAGAGGTAAGAAATTCAAGGTTCTGGGGATACATATTCAGGGCAACAACATAAATAAGGAGTCTCAACGTAATCTACAAAACCACTAAAAATAATAGTTTACTTCCCCAGTGATGTAGGATTTGCCTGAATGGGCTTCTCTGACGACTGCAATCACAGTGAAAAGATCAGCTTGAGCTGATGGCAGCCCTGGGGTGTGCCCAGCGAGATAGCCCAGCCTAGATACGCCTGTTTCTCATTTATGGCGAGAAAAGCAGTGTTTGCCTCTGAGAGTGTGAAATTCATCTGCAGATTTCAAGGAGGAAGCTAGAGGCCGAGGATTAAGTGAGAAGACACGAAATCTTTTGGTAAAATATTATTGTGAAGTGGTAATATGAAAATGATGCTCTCGAGTCCTATTTCCCATCCGTGAGGTGCTTGAGAATAGTTGCTTTGATGAAGACGAGGAAAAAAATATTCATGAGCCAGAAAATGAGAAGTGTAAGTCTGGGTTTGTGGTCTCCTTCCTCACTACAAACATGTTCTGTGTACTAAGAACTATGAATGAGGTGGTGGAAAATTCAGCATTTAGGAATGGTGTAAACCAAGTTTCACTAACGGAATTCTAGAACAGGGGGTGATTAGAAAAGTGTGCTTTGTCAGTGTGAAAGTCTTGCCACTGCTGCAGTTGGTCTTCTATTAATAATATATCTCTGGGTATAGGAACTGGTGAGCCAGTGGATAAGAATCCGCCTGCTAATTCAGGGGACATGGGTTTGATTCCTGGTCAGGGAAGATTTCACATGCCTCGGAGCAGCTAAGCTTGTATGCCATAGCTACTGAGTCCACAGTCTAGAGCCCCTGAGCAGCAACTGCTGAAGACCATGTGCTGACAGCCTGTGCCATGCAACAAGAGAGGCCACCGCAATGAGAAGCCTGCGTACCGCAACAAAGAGTAGCCCCCATCTCTGCAATTAGAGAAAGCCCACATGCAGCAATGAAGACCCAGTGCAGCCAAAAATAAATAAATTTTAAAATATGTATAACATATATCCCTGGGTAGAATTATGGCATACTGGTGCCCAAGAGGGCGCTTGTTGTTGTGAAATTCACTCAGTCGTGTCTGACTCTTTGAGACCCCATGGACTATACAGTCATACAGTTGTCCAGGACAGAATGCTGGAGTGGGTAGCCTTTCCCTTCTCCAGGGGATCTTCCCAACCCAGGTCTCTCACATTGCAGGCGGATTCGTTACCAGCTGAGCCACAAGGGAAGCCCAAGAATACTGGAGTGGATAGGCTATCCCTTCTCCAGTGTACTTCCCAACTCAGGACTTGAACTGGGGTTTCCTGCATTGCAGGTAGATTCTTTACCAACTGAGCTATGAGGGAAGCCCCAAGAAGGCTCCAGTTCATCCAGATTTGATAGGATCCTGACAATCATACCACTCTGTGGGCCTGGGACTATGCGTTACAGGTAAGGTATTCAGGTCCCTTCATCCTAGAGGCTTTCATAGTGTTTCTCAATCTTGGGTAATACAATGACCTATTCCTTTTTTTTTTTTTTTTCCCTTGGGCTCCAAAATCACTTTGTTTTTTTTTTTTTTTTTTTAGTTTCTAAATTAGAGGCTAGTTACTTCACAACATTGCAGTGGGTTTTGTCATACATTGACATGAATCAGCCAGGAGTTACATGTATTCCCCATCCTGATCCCACCTCCCACCTCCCTCTCCCCGATTCCTCTGGGTCTTCCCAGTGCACCAGGCCCGAGCACTTGTCTCATGCATCCACCTGGGCTGGTGATCTGTTTCACTATAGATAATATACATGCTGTTCTTTGAAACATCCCACCCTCACCTTCTCCCACAGAGTTCAAAAGTCTGTTCTGTACATCTGTGTCTCTTTTTCTGTTTTGCATATAGGGTTATCATTACCATCTTTCTAAATTCCATATATATGTGTTAGTATGCTGTAATGTTCTTTATCTTTCTGGCTTACTTCACTCTGTATAATGGGCTCCAGTTTCATCCATCTCATTAGAACTGATTCAAATGAATTCTTTTTAACGGCTGAGTAATATTCCATGGTGTATATGTACCACAGCTTCCTTATCCATTCGTCTGCTGATGGGCATCTAGGTTGCTTTCAGGTCCTAGCTATTATAAACAGTGCTGTGATGAACATTGGGGTGCACGTGTGTCTTTCAGATCTGGTTTACTCAGTGTGTATGCCCAGAAGTGGTATTGCTGGGTCATATGGCAGTTCTATTTCCAGTTTTTTAAGAAATCTCCACACTGTTCTCCATAGAGGCTGTACTAGTTTGCATTCTATTCCTTTTTTTTAAATGAGTATTTATTTGGCTGCATCCAGTCTTAGTTGTGGCACACAGGATCTTCCTTGTGTCATATGGATCTTTCACTGAAGCCCACGGACTCTCTAGTTATGGTGCTTGGGCTTCAGTAGTTGCAGTGCTTAGTTGTTCTGCAGCATGTGGGATCTTAGTTTCCCAACCAGGGATGGAACCCACCTCCCCTGCTTTGCAAGGCAGGTTCTTAACCACTGGACCACCAGGGAAGTCCTTAAAATGAATTCTTCTAAGAGGAATGAAAATTCTCCAGTGATTCTTGTATTTATTTAAATTCAGTTCAGTTCAGTCACTCAGTTGTGTCCAACTCTTTGTGACCCCATGGACTGCAGCATGCCAGGCTTCCCTGTCCATCACCAACTCCCAGAGCTTGCTCAAACTCAAGTCCATCGAGTCGGTGATAGCATACAACCATCTCATCTTCTGTCATCCCCTTCTCCTCCTACCTTCAATCTTTTCCAGCATCAGGGTCTTTTCAAATGAGTCAGTTCTTCGCATCAGGTGGCCAAAGTATTGGAGTTTCAGCTTCAGCATCAGTCCTTCCAATGAATATTCAGGACTGATTTCCTTTAGGATGGACTGGTTGGATCTCCTTGCAGTCTAAGGGACTCTCAAGAGTCTTCTCCAACACCACAACTCAAAAGCATAAATTCTTTAGCACTCAGCTTTCTTTATAGCCCAACTCTCACATTCATACATGACTACTGGAAAAACCATAGCTTTGACTAGATGGACCTTTGTTGGCAAAATAATGCCCCTGTTTTTTCATATGCTGTCTAGGATGGTCATAGCTTTTCTTCCAAGGAGCAAGTGCCTTTTAATTTCAAGGCTGCAGTCACCATCTGCAGTGATTTTGGAGCCCAAAAAAATAGTCTGCCACTGTTTCCATTGTTTCCCCATCTATTTGCCATGAAGTGATGGGACCAGATGCCATGATCTTAGTTTTTCTGAATGTTGAGTTTTAAGCCAACTTTTTCACTCTCCTCTTTCATCAACAGGCTCTTTAGTTCCTCTTTGCTTTCTGCCATAAGTCATCTGCATACCTGAGGTTATTGATATTTCTCCCGGTAATCTTGATTCCAGCTTGTGCTTCATCCAGCCCAGCATTTTGCATGATGTACTCTGCATATAAGTTAAATAAGTTATTTAAATTATCCTTAGTATAAATGTTATCTTAATATGTACACAAATAAAACTAGCTGCAGGTCTTCCCTGGTGGTTCAGTAGTTAAGAATTCGCCTTGCAATTCAAGGGACACCTGGTCTGGGAAGATCCCACATATCGTGGAGCAACTAAACCCACGGGCCACAACTACTGAGCCAGCACTCTAGAACCCGTGAGTCACAGCTACTGAGCCCACGTGCTGCAGCAACTGAAGCCCTAGAACCCGTGCTCTGTAACAAGAGAACCCACTGCAATGGGTGGCCAGCCTCTGCTTACAGCAATCAGAGAAAGCCCAGGTGCAGCAACAAAGACCCACCACAGCCAAATAAAGAAATAAAGAAATCTATATATAAAAAAAAAAACTAGGTGCAAATTCCTAAAAGTTATAGTTCTTATAAACCAAAGACTTTTTTAAATAATGAATTTAAATAAAACTAAGGAGCCAATGATATTTAAATAGACAGTACTAATTTAATGAGATGAATGATGCTATTTTGCAGCAACTCCATAACTGATTACAGAGTAAACAGGGTACTGATTGCCACGGGGCAGGCTCTTTTGATGTGGGTGCATTTATGAAATGATCTCTCCATTTTTCTTTATTTGAACTATTAGATTACCTTTATTAATACAGTGGTAATGCATTATTTCCACACTAAGGCCAATTCTGTTCTTATTTGCCTGGAACAGTTAGGAATGCTATGTCGTGCCAAAATGATCACAGACACAAAGCAAACAGGACCAAAATCCTGAGACAGCACTCAGTGATAAAGCATTCATCTTACTCTTAATTAAAATGTTCTATATCTGCACTGTCCAACATGGCAGCCCCTGGCCACATGTGACTATGGAGCACTTAACTGGGACTAGTGTAACCCAGGAACAGAACTTTTACTCAATAATTAATTTCCATTTAAATAGACATATGTGGCTAGTGGCTACTGCATTGGACAGGGTAGCATCCTAGTTCACGTATTTATTATACTACTTTTAGATTATCACTAAAATGAAATCACTAGTTGTTTGAGTAGGGCAATGTGTTTAACCCCGCTCAACCTCACTGCCTTCTTCTATAAATTAGGCATAATGAGATATAATGCATGTAACACTTAGTAGAGTGTTAGGAATAGAATCAACACTCAATCCCTAGAGATGTGAATGGGTGAGAGGTCAGGAAGAGGGTTGGTGCTTTTTCAAAGTCTTCATCACTGGCTCTTCAAGTCAACTCTGAGTGTGCTTATTCTTTGAAAACAGTTGGGACTTCCCTGGTGGTTCAGTGGTTAAGACTTCACGCTCCCAATGCAGGGGGCCAAGGTTCCATTCCTGGTCGAGGAAATAGACCCCACACATTACAACAATATCCTGCATGCCACAATGAAGACCAGGTGCAGCCAAATAAATAAAAATAAGTACTTTTAAAAAGAAATGTGCAATTTTCTCCATTTTATGTGAAGAGCTAATGAAGGCATCTTTAGACAGCATTGCTATCTTTATTCATCTATAACAGGCAAACTAAGCAAAACTAGAGAAAAAACAGTGTTTATTATGCACATGTAGCTTTGACTAGTCACCCACCTTCCAATTAGATTATCCTCCTGATCCCCTTCTGTATTGAAGTTTTGAAGCTGCCAGTGATCTTAACTCACAGATGCATCGAATAGGCAAAGTGTTTAGACCTCACTTTTATTTCTTTGGAAAACAGGAAGCCTAAAGCCCTCTCAGGTTGTAGTGGACCATTATGAAATGGGTTACATCATACTACAGTACTTCCTGTCTCTCTTGCTGCTCCAACAGGGAATGCTCTTCCAATCCCCAGGCCCAGCTCACACCCCATCTGCACCTGGCAAACATTCAGCATCATTTTCCAAAATCTGCTCAAGCTTCACCTCATTCATACCACCTTTCCTGACTCTCTCAGGTAAAATTTATTTTCTCTATCTCTGCCCTTACCATGTACTCAATACCGACTTCCATCATAGCAACCCTAAGTTTTCACATTCATTTCACATGTATTCTCACTTTGTGTTATGGACTGAACTGTGTCCCCCATGAAAAAGATGTGTTGAAGTACTTCAGATATGAACTTATTTGGAAATAGGGTTGTTGCAGATATAATTAGCTCAGAGAAGATGAGGTCATACTGGAGTAGGGCAGGCTCTGAATCTATTATGATTAGTGTCCTTAATGGAAGAGGAAAAGAGACAGAAACACAGACAAAAGAGGGGAGAATGCCACGTGATGACAGAGGCAGAAATTGAAGAGCTGCAGTTGTAAGGCAGAAGTCTCAGGCAAGCCACCAGAAGCTTCGAGTCTAGGAAGGATTCTCCCACGTGAACTTCAGAGCGAGTGTGGCCTGGCTGGTGCCTTGATTTCAGACTTTTAACCTCCAGAACGCTGAGATAATTACTTTCTGTGTGTGTGTTTTAAAATAATAGTGACAGGGCTTCCCTGGTGGCTTAGATGATAAAGAATCTGCCTTCAGTGCAGAAGACCCAGGTTTGATCCCAAAGAGTCTGACACGATTGAGTGAGTAACACTTAGAGTTGGTGATGATTTTCCTATTTAGTTTTTGGGCTACATCAGGTCTTAGTTGCAGCACTTGAGATCTTCCGTCTTTGATGTGCCACATGGGACCTTTCATTGTGGTGCACAGACCCTCTAGTTATGGCGTGTGGGCTCAGTAGTTGCCACGCATGGGCTAAGTTGCTCCATGGCACGTGGAATCTTAGCTCCCAGACCAGGGATCAAACCTGCATCCCCTTGCATTGCAAGGCTGCTAACCACTGGACCACCAGGGAAGTCTCAAATTTGTTTTTTTTTAAGCCACTTAGTTTGTGGTACTTTGTTATGGCAGCTCTAGCAAACACCTTACTAAACTACAAGCTCCTTAAGGACAAGGATCTTATTTGATATGTTATTGGCTGTTGTCACAGTGACTGAACCAGTATGTTGGATGTTTAAAGAACTGAACACACAACCTATTCCTTTGCCCCTGGTAGCTCAGATGGTAAAGAATCCACCTGCAGTGCAAGAGACCTGGGTTCCATCCCTGGGATGGGAAGATCCCCTGGGGAAGGGAACAGCTACTCACTCCAATATTCTTGTCTGGAGAATTCCATGGACAGAGGAGCCTGGCAGGCTACAGTCCATGGGGTCGCAAAGAGTCAGACATGACTGAGCAACTTTCACTTCAGTTCTTCAATCTGGTCTCAGATTGGAACAGCAGAAAAACACTTTAAATACATTCAGTGCTGCTGCATATGGCCACACAAGCTAGGCAGTGCATGGCTCCAGAATTGTGTGATGTGGTGACCTTCAGTTATTTATTATTGTATAACTAAATCCACATAAGGAAAGTCAATAGAGCTGTGAAACTCCAGGCCATCTGTTAGAAAAACACTACTATTGGGAGGTTCAGCTCTTACCCAGCCTAACAGGAGAAGCCATAAATAATTATCCTCTAGATAGGGAATCAGTGAACTACAAGCTTGGGCCAAGTCCAGCCTGCTGTCTGCTTTTGTAAATAAAATTTTACTGGAACACAGCCACACTCATTGATATACATATTGTCTACGGCTGTGTTAGCCCTACAAAGAGAGAGTTGAGTGGTTGTGATGGATAGTGGTTGTGATATAAAACCTAAAATAGTTCCTCTCTGGTTCCTTACAGAAAGAGTTTGCAGAGCTCTGCTCTGGATAATAGACATGGGTAGACATTGCCAGAATATTTTATATTAAGTGGTAAAAAATGGTAAAAAAAATCCCACCTTGAAACTGAAATCATTCATTTTATCACACTTTGGAAGATTCTACATTACTACTGTTAATATCAGCACTCCAGAAAGAAAACTATGTGTAGAAAATAATTCATTTCTTCCTCAAAAATGGGATCCAAGGTTATATATATATATATATAAGTGTATGAGCTTATTTATGTGTGTATGTGAATAGGGAGTGTGGGTGGAGTAAATTTTCAAGCAGCTACAACATATGCAACTTACAAAAGTAGGTGCTCTATAAAGGGAATTTTTTGAACTATGTCCAGCTCCCCAAATGGAAGAGAAGAGAGAAATGGATGGAGATCTGTCATGAAGTCCAGGAGGAGAAATGTTATTCCAATGTTTATGAGAACAGTCCTGCTTGAAGTTTTATTCTTTCTGGAAAGTATTGTGAGAAGTCTTTGACATTTCTGAGAAGCCCCTTATGCATCAAGTATATGCCATGTGACCCCCATCACCCTGACCTCAGCTGGTTGGACCAAGGCTGGACACCTGATCCAAAGGTCAAAGACCAATGTAATGGCCTGATCTAAGGACTGTGTTCAATAGGATTGAGTACTGGCCATACCAATCTCATGCTCACTCTTGGGGAGTTTAGAGACTTCTGGAGATAGTGAATCTTTGTACCAAGATTAGCAACAGTGGACTTCCCTGGTGGCACAGTGGATAAGAGTCTGCCTGCCAATGCAGGGGACACAGGTTTGATACCTGGTCTGGGAAGATTCCACATGCCATGGAGCAACTAAACTGGTACGCCACAACTACTGAGCTCATGCTCTACAGCCAGGGAGCCACAACAAGAGAAGACACTACAATGAGAAGCCTGAGCACCACAACGAAGAGTAGCCTCTACTCACCAAAACTAGAGAAAAGGCAAGGGCAAAGCAACAAAGATCCACTGCAATGCCCCCCTCCCCGCAAAAAAATAAAAATAATAAAATAAAAAAATATATATATAAAATAGCAAAAGCAAAAATACAGTGTATTTGTCACCACAATGACAGGACAATAGTTACCTAAGGGATAGGCAGAAAACCTGCTCGCAACAGCAACACGGCATCCTGAGTGATGCTGCCATTTCTGGAGGTGCCCCTGGGGAGCTGTCGTCAACCTTTGTCCAGTTTGTTCCATTTTCCTGTTACCATTGTGGGATGGGTTTAGTTCAAGGTCAGCTCAACTTCTGTACTTCATTACATCATCCACTTGCTTCCCATCCTCAGAACCCTTAGCTGACTGTCCTTTATTTGTAACTGCCTTGCAAATGCTAACCCTCTACCAACCCAACTACGTACTTCTCTACTGTCTCTTTGTGAGCAGCTTAGGGCTTACTCAGCCCTAAATACTTTACCTAGCCTCTGTATCGGTGCATTATAAATCATAGTTTCCATCCTAGGCTTGTCTCTTTGGAATTCCTTGTATGTATGCATGTGTGACTCGTTCTGTTCCTCGCAGCTGATACTGCAAAGCTTCTATGCTTCCCAGGCTTCCAACTCCCTTGCTCACCCAACATCCAACCACAGAGAAAACAAAGGTAGCTGGCCCCTATTTCCAGACTCTCTCCCATAACTGAGGTAAGCCTGTACCCTTTCTTTCCTGCTTTCTTGTTTTTAAGGAAGAAGTGAAGCTACCCCCTTTCAAAGCTAACTCCTCTACCTGTGTTCCAAATCCCAAGATCTTCCATTCTTGATTTAAGCCTTGTTTCTACACATATTATTCCCTCTCATTCCTGATCGGTCATTTCTCCCTCGCCCATGGTCTCTCTCCTTGTGCATGCTCATCTCTCACCTCTAAAATCTTTTATAACCTTCTAGCTAACATCTTATTAACTCATTCATTTAAAGGCTATTCATCCTAAAATGTATGGGAAATTCTGCTCAATATGGAGAATGGAGGTAATTTAAAAGAGCCCCATTCCAAGTCCATGCACATAGAAATGCTGCTTAAAATATACTCAACTATTTTTTTTTTCTTAAATAAATGAGCCCAAATTGTGTAAGAGGTCAGGAGTAAGATCACACTGAAGTAGGGTGGGCCTCTAATCCAGTTTGTTTTTTCAGTATTTAATTCTTTCCACTTATAAAAATAAATTTTTAGTGGAGTATAGTTGCTTGACAATGTTGTGTCAGTTTCTACTGCATAGCAAAATGAATCAGCCACATGTACACATAAATCCTCTCCCGTTTGGACTTCCTTCCCATTCAAGTCTCCCCAGTGCATTCAATAGAGTTTCCTGTGCCATACAGGATGTTTTGATTAGTTATCTATTTCATACATACTTATCAATAGTATATATATAGGTCAATATCAATCTCCCAATTCTTCCCACCCATCCCCTTCACCCTTGGTATCCATACACTTGTTCTCTACATTGGTGTCTCTATTTCTGCTTTGCAAATAAGATCATCTGTATACCATTTTTCTAGGTTCCATATATATATGCATTAATGTACCATATTTGTTTTTCTTTTTCTGACTTACTTCCCTCTGTATAACACTCTCTAGGTCCATCTGTGTCTCTACAAATGACCCAATTCCGTTCCTTTTTATGGCTGAGTAATAAATAGTCCATTGAATATATGTAACTGTAATCCAGTTTGTTGGGTGTCCTTGTGAAAAACAATGTCATGTGATGAGGCACAGGAAGACCTCCATATGATAATGCAGGATTGGAGTGATGTATCTACAAACTAAGGAATAGCAAGGATTACAGGCAAACCAGCATAAGATAGGACTGGGCAAGCAAGGATTCACCAACAGGTTTCAGAAGAAGTATGATTTTGGATGTCATGTGAGAATTGGACCATAAAGAAGGCAGAGTGCTAAAGGATTGATGCCTTCGAACTCTGGTGCTGGAGAAAACTCTTGAGAGTCCCTTGGACAGCAAGGAGATCAAACCAGTCAATCCTAAAAGAAATCAACCCTGATCATTCATTGGAAGGACTGATGCTAAAGCTGAAGCTGTAATACTTTGACCACCTGATGGGAAGAGCCGACTCATTGGAAAAGACCCTGATGCCGGGAAAGATTGAAGGCAGGGGGAGAAGAGGGCATGAGATGGTTGGATTGCATCACCGATGGAATGGCCATGAACTTGGACAAACTCTGGGAGATGGTGAGGCACAGGGAGGCCTGGTGTGCTGCAGACCAAGGGGTCACCAACAGTCAGACACGGCTTGGCAACTGAACAACAACAGCCTCCAGAACTGTGAGATAATAAACTTCTGTTGTTCTAAGTCACCTAATTTGTGGTTCTTTGTTATGGCAACTAACTAACTAGGAAACTAATGCAGATGGCAAAGTTATCTTTCCTCTCTGCCACACCAGTTTAAGATATTCAGGACAGAATTGTCTCATGTGGGATGAGTGGAGAAAGAATGTGTGTATAAAAGATCTGGAAGCTTCATGAGAAATTCCAAAATAGGTTCAGAAAGTCCCTCAACCATTCAATTCACATTATGATATCTATGAATGTGAAGAAGTAAGTTCCCCACTTGACAAGTCATGCCATCAGGTAGAGTACACCAGGGAAAATTACATGTTAGGCTGGGCACTGTCCCCAGCGTGTTTGTCATTGTCCATCTCACCACCCCCAAATCCAGGGTGATACCTGCAGACCTCCCGAATTATACCCAGGATGCTTCCTTCTTCTGTTCTTTGTTTTTGTTTTTTAAAGGCCTTTTTTTTTTTTTTAAGATTTATTTATTTATTTTTGGCTATGCTGAGTCTTTGTTGCTGTTCCTGGGCTTTCTCTAGATGTGGCAGGTAGGGGCTACTTTGTTGCAGCGCATGGGCTTCTCGTGGTGGCATGGCGGCTTCTCCTGTTGCAGAGCACAGGCTCTAAGCACTTTGGCTCAGTAGTCATGGCACACAGGCTTAGTAGCCCTGTGGCATATGGGATTGTCCCAGACCAGAGACCGAATCCACATTCTCTGCATTAGTAGGTGGATTCTTAACCACTGGACCACCAGGGAAGCCCAAGTGTTTTGTTGTTGTTTATTGATGTGGACCATTTTTAAAGTCTTTATTGAATTTGTTACAACATCGTTTCTGTCTTATGTTTTGGCTTTTTGGCCGTGGAGAATGTGGGATCTTAGCTCCCTCACCTGGGATCCAACCCGCACCCCCTGGATTAGAAGGTGATGCTTAACCACCAGAAGGTCCTAGAATTGACTCTTGATGTTGCACAGTCTATGGGTTTGGACAAATATGTGATGACATGTAGCCACTATTAAAATGTTATATAGAAGAGTTTCACCGCCCTGCAATCCCCTGCGCTCTGCCTGTTCTTCTCCTCTCACGCCCCGGACCACCAGGAAAGTCCCTTCTCTTTGTTTTTCCTCCCTACTCCCTACCCCCAACAACTATTTTTTCTCCCACTCTGGCTTACCTTGGTTTTACTTTAAAGCTGGCAGTGGCATCCAAAATAATTTCTTTAATCCCCTTGGAAGAAAACAGAGTACCAAAATATCTAATCCCTGCTCTAGCACTTTAATCCACATATATTCCTTTGAATAATGTTAAAACTCTCCCTGGTGCTGCTGTCAAGACAGGGAGTTGGGGGTGGGGAAGGCAGAGAGAGACAGGATCTGTGTTGCCAGGAGAGGAATAGACAGGGTAAAAAGGAACATGAAAGTAGACATGGCGGTGGGTGACTAAAGGTCACCAGCCTTTCCTCCTGAAATGGATGTTCTGAAGCCTCCTGACCCTTGGGAAAGGAGCGTTTTCCAATGCTTCCTTGCCTTCCGCTCTGAATCTCTGGTATTCTGATTTTTAGAAGTGAAAAAAATATTTTGATTTAAGCCATATGGCCTTTTTCTCCTTACACTGGAGCTGTAGAAAACTCAGAGGGGCAGGTGTGGAAAGCAATAGCAGCAAAGTGGGTGGGTACATAGGGTCTGCATGTCTATAGCTTGTGCAGCTCTGTAGCTATGGCAACTGTGTGCAATGCCACTCGCATAGCATCATAACATGGCCCTAGAGTTACCCCTGGCTCCTCAACTATTCCTTTTCATTGCACTATCTGTGCTGCTGTTTCCTAGCTACCATAGCTCTGTTATAATTTTTTGAAGTCCTGCTTAAGTACTGTTTCTGTCTGTTATGCTTGTTGTCCGTACACCTCAGTTCATCTGGTAGGAAAACTAGATAGCCAAACCAGAAAGCTATTTCTTACAGATACTGTTAATTGTTTAAAAAATTGTCTGTACTAGATATAGGAAACAGATTTATGGTTACCAAAGGGGGAAGTCGGGAAGGGAGGGATAAATTGGGTGTTTGGGATTAACAGATATACATTACTATATATAGACCAGATAAACAACAAGGACCTACTGTATAGCATAGGGAACTATACTCAATATCCTGGAATAACCTATAATGGAGAAAAATCTGAAAAAGAATACCTGAACATATATAGTGGTGCTCAGTGGCTCAGTCATGTCCGACTCTTTGGGAACCCCATGGACTGTAGCCTGCCAGGCGCCGGTGTCTGTGGGATTTCCCAGGCAACAATACTGCAGTGGGTTTCCATTTCCTCCTTCAGGGGATCTTCCCAACCCAGGGATCAAAACCGCGTCTCCTCTTGGCAGGCAGAGTCTTTACTGCTGAGCCACTTGGGAAGCCTAGATATATATGAATCACCTTGCTGTAAACCTGAAACTAATACAACATTGTAAATCAACTATATTTCAGTAAAAAAAAAAATGTTTGTACTTAAACACACTGAGTTAGGTTCTGGAGCCAGAATCTAACTGGATTGTTCAGATCTCTGGTCTGCAAAAGAGACTTGAGACTTCTTCTAGTTCTAAAAGTCCATGCTAGATTCTTTTTAGAGCTAGTGATAGTATTGAATGATTGCCTGCCTACTAAAAGTCAAAAAAGTTTTTGCCAGTTGTTAGAATTTCCTAAGTACAAGAGCCATAAAATTAAAATAAAATTTACATTATGCAAATATATTATATCCTATGGAGCATATATAATTTATGCATATGTACCCCACAAAAGAAAATGGCACTGTGTTAATTCTAAGCATATATACACAAATGGTTTCTTTCATTTGTTGTTAAAAGCAATCCCCACATCCTCAGAAATATTTCTGCTGTAATTAAATTTAAAGGTTTTTTAAAAAATTCATGTGAGTTGGCAATTTACTATGTTCATATTTTAGCTTCCTTATGTTTGGTCATTAATTGTGGTATCCTAAACAGCTAAGATTTAAAGCCCTTAACCTTCTCAGACCCAAGCAGAAGCAAAATGTCAACACCCATAAGTTATGAGCAGACTCCCAGAGGGACTGTAATACAAAATACACTTATAATTGAATTAACTCAGGAGAGGATTCTGGGAAGATGACAGCATCAGTAGCATATTTTTCATCCTCTCTGAATTCTTACATAAAAACAGACAGAACAAATGGATAGCAAAACCTAAAACCCATGAACAACATTTGCAACAAAACCAAGTGACAAGGCGTCTTCACAAACTCCAAAAATGCAAGCGGGGGGTACCAACCATCAACAGCCCCAAGCTTCATGGTATCAGTTCCATGTGAAAGAAACAATAAGAAAGTTACACCTGATGGACCTGAGAACAGGAGACCCCCAAAATAGCCCAAAGGCATTGACTGGGATGAGGGCAAGCAATGTGAGAACACCGGCTGAAGCTGGAAGGGCTTTTAACCAAAACAAGTGTGCTCCATCACTCGGTTGTGCTCAACTCTTTGTGGACCCATGGACTGTAGCCTGCCAGGCTCCTCTGCCCATGGGAATAAGGTCTGATGAAGCTGGAGCAGCCTAGCTCCTATGAACTCACAAAACCAACCCCTTTGTAGGACAGAACCTTACAAAGATAAAATACTTGGAGTAGAATAAAAGTTGAATAGGACATGGACAACAGAGAGGAGGGAGAGAAGAGCTCCAGACCAAAGTGGTGAAATTCCATAAAGCAAGCTGCCTGATGTTTTGACATGCCCCCAAATCAGAGGAAGTTCTATGAAGTAAGGAAAGTTTTCCTGAATGCCCTTATAACAAAAGTTCAGAAAAACTAGGGACTTCTCTGGTGGTCCAGTTGTTGAGACTCCATGCTCCCAGTGCAGGGGAGCCTGGGTTCAATCACTGGTCTGGGAACTAGATCCTTCATGTTGCAACTATTCATAAGAAAGCTTTTGTATGCCACAACTAAAGATCACGCATGCTTCCACGAAGACCTGGCATAGACAAACAAATTGAAAAAAAAAGTTCAGGGAAACGAATTTCACATTAAAAGAAGCAATAGAAAAATTTTGAGGTCACATAGTTCTTTTAAGGAAAGAGAAAGGGAGACAAAGAACTGAGTAGCATCTCTACAGACAGTGGAAGCACTCCAGAAAGACAACCATAAAACAGATGACAAGCATAAACTACTACTTCCAGATGAGCTAAAAGACACTAAGAAAGTAACAAAAGATATGAAGTAACAGAAATAAAGAATTTGAAACTCAGACAAGAAGTGATAGGATTCCGGAAATAATAAGAAATAAAGAAACAATAATTTAAGAAATAAAGAGTATTCTGGAGAGGAAATAAGAGCAAATAAATTGAACAGTAGTGCCTGACAAGAAATCAGTCAAACAGAGAAAAATATTTTTTAAAAATTTTAGATGAAGGGACAAAAAAGGATTTGAAAGAAAGTGACAGATATTGAAGAGTGATCAAGAAGATCCAAAATACGGATGACAGAAGTCCCTAAAGGAGAAAGCAAAACTAATAGAACAGAACTAATACTAAAACTATATTAAAGAAATTCTTTCTGGAAAAAAATATTTGAAATGATATACTGGTAGAACATACCAGAAGCACAGAATGACAAAATCTAGTAAAATTACTAGACATCCATGGACTCAAGAAATATTATTCCAATGAGGCTTTTCTGAAGAACCTACAGGTAAATGAGCTTCAGACAAAACAAAATGACTGGGGAGACATCAGTGTAAGGCTTGGTGGTGAACATTAAATACAGTTTCTTACATAAGTAAGACCAAGCAAGAGCTCAAAGAAAGAGTATGTTATGTAATGGATATATGCTCTGACAATGTAGGTGTAGTCCAACTATAAAAAAGGAAGCAGAACATTAGTAAAAAAAATTTTTTTAAAGTTTATTTTATCCACAATGGTGATAGTATTAGTACTAGTAGTATTATTTCGAGATTGTCCTGGGAAACAATAGTTGGAGTTCATAGTCTGTATTAGTCAGGGTTCTCAAGAGAAACAAAACCAGTAGGATAGATGGATGGATAGACAGCTGATAGATAATAGAAGAGATTTATTATAGCAATTCTTGTTTTTTGGCCACCCCACCTGGCTTGTGGGATCTCAGTTTTCTGACCAGAGATCAAACCTGTGCTGCTGGCAATGCAAACATAGAGTTCTAACCACTGGACAACCAGGGAATTCCTAAGACTTATAGAAATTGACTCAAGGATTTATGGAGGCAAGTCCCATGATCTTCCATCTGCAAGCTGGAGAACCAGGAAAACTGGTGGTATAATTTAGTTCAAGTCTGAAGCCCTGATCATCAGAGGAACTGATGATTCAGTCCCAGTCTGAGGCTGAAGTCCTGAGAGTGGGGACCCACTGGGGTAAGTCTTGGAATCTAAAGGCCCAAGAACCTGAAGCACCAAGGCTGGAGGGCAGGAGAAGATGGACATTCTAGCTCAAGACAGAGACAGAAAATTCTCTCCCCCTCCACTTCTTTGTTTGGTTCAGACCCTCAACAGATTGGATGATGCCTGCCCATTTTGGTGAGGGTGCTCTTCATTACTTAGTCTACTGATTCAAATGCTAAAGTCTCCAGGAAACACCCTCACAGACACCTACAGAAATTGTTTTTATCAGCTATTTGGGTATACCTTAGCCCAGTCAAGTTGGCACATAAAATTAACCATTACAGGGCTGGTTAAGGAGAAAGGACTCTGATAAACAAAGAAGGTTTTAAGTTAAAGTCCTGGAAGGGCTATGCCTTAGAATGAGGGTAAGCCAGTCTTACCTGGATAAAGGCAACGTGCCTGAAGTGTACCTCACTGCCAAAAGGTGAAGTCTTCTTTGGAGAATAGCACCATCATCCAGAGTCTTACAATTTTATAAAGTCTAGCATTCAAAAAAAAAAAAAAATCAGTAATGCCAGGAAACAGGACCAAATGATTGAAAATCAAGAGACAAAATAGACCATGGAAGTAAACCTACAGGGGACAAACATACTTGAGTTATTTATTTAGTCACAGCTGTAAATATATATATATATATATATATATATATATATATATAAAATAAATATAATTAGTATGTTCAAGGAATTATATGAAAATATGGAGAATTTCAGAAAAGAATTGGTATTAATAAAAAAGAATTACTTGTGAATCCTAGAATTAAAAAGTATAATAACTAAATTAAGAATCCAATGGATGGGTTTAACAGTATTAGACCTAGCAGCAGAGCTTACTGAACTAGAAGATAGAACAATAGAAAGTATCCAGATTGAAGCACAGAGGAAAAAAGTATGGAATATAGGTAAAAGAATATGAGACATATAGGACATGATGAAAGGTATCATTATGATTGTTGCCGGAGTCCCAGAGGAGGAGAGACAAGGAATGTGGCATGAACCATGTTTGGATACTAGCCAATAATTTCCCCAAACTAATAGAAGACATCATGGTATAGAATCAATAGGATCTATGCATCTGTTGTTCAGTTGCTAAGTCATGTCAGGCTCTTTGCCACCCCATGGACTGCAGCACGGCAGGCTTCCCTGTCCTTCACGATCTCCCAGAGTTTGCTCAAACTCATGTCCATTGAGTCAATGATGCCATCCAACCATTTCATCATCTGTGTTGCCCCCATGAAACTGAATCAGGATAAATACAAGGAAAACCACACTTAGTCAAACCACTGAAAACTAAATGCTAATATAAAAATGTTTAAAATCAGCCAGAGTGAAAAAAGTACATTATCTTCAAATGAGCTACAGTAAAATTGACAGTACAATAAAACTTCCAAGTAAACGATGGAAACCAGAGGACAATGGAATTACATCTTTGGAGTGGGAAGAATTACAGCAAACTTAGAATTCTATACCTAATAAAAAATATTCTTTAAAAATTAAGGTAAAACAGTGACATCTTCATAAAAATAAGAACCTACAGAGTTCATTGTCAACAGATGTGTGCTAAAAGGAAATAATAGAAGGAATTCTTCAAGTAGAAGTCCAAGAATCTGAGCTAGGGGAATTCTCTGGTGATCCAGTGGTTAGGATGCTACACTTCCACTGCCAAGGACCTGGGTTTCATCCCTGGTTGGGGAACTAAAATACCACAAGCCACATGATGTGGTCAATAAATAGTTTTTTTAAAGTTTCTGTATTAAAAAAAAAAAAGAAAAAAAAATGAACTTCTAGAAGCCCAGAAATGTAGGAAGGAACTAACAGCACCAGAAAGAAGATATCTAAACTAGTACCAATTGTTCAAAACAAGAATAATAATGATGTTGTTATTGTTTAGTTGCTAAATCATGTCCAACTCTTTGCAACCCCATGGACTGCAGCACACAAGGCTTCCCTGTCCTTCACTATCTCCCAGAGTTTACTCAAACTCACATCTATTGAGTTGGGGCTGTCATCTAACCACCTCATCTTCTGTTGCCCCCTTTCCTCCTGCCCTCAATTTTTCCTAGCATTAGGGTCTTTTCCAATGAGTCAGCTCTTTGCATCAGGTAGCCAAAGTCCTGGAGCTTCAGCTTCAGCATCAGTTTATCCAATGAATATTCTGGGTTGATTTCCTTTAGGATTGACTGGTTTGATCTCCTTGCAGTCCAAGGGACTCTCAAGAGTCTTCTCCAGCACCACAATTCAGAAAGCATCAATTCTTTGGTGCTTAGCCTTCTTTAAGGCCCAACTCTCACATCAGTAAATGACTACCAGAAAAACCATCATTGTTGTTCAGTCGCCCAGTCGTGTCGACTCTTTGGAACCCCAAGGACAGCAGCACACCAGGCCTCCCCATCCCTCACCATCTCCTGGATTTTTCCCAAGTTCATGTCCATTGCATCAGTGATGCCATCCAGTCATCTCATCCTCTGATGCCCTCTTCTCCTCCTGCCTTCAATCTTTCCCAGCATTAGGGACTTATCTAATGAGTCGACAGTTTGCATCAGATGACCAAAATACTGGAGCTTCAGCTTCAGCATCAGTCCTTCCAATGAGTATTCAGGGTTGATTTTCTTTAGGATTGACTAGTTTGATCTCCTTGCTATCCAAGGTATTCTCAGGAGCTTTGTCCAGCACCACAGTTCAAATAAATTCTTTGGCACTCATAGCTTTGACTATATGCACCTTTGTTGGCAAAGTGATGTTTCTGCTTTTTAATATGCTGTCTAGGTTTGTCATAGCATTTCTTCTAAGGGCAAGCATCTTTTAATTTTGTGGCTGCAGTCAGTCAGTGTCTGCAGTGATTTTGGAGCTCAAGGAAACAAAATCTGTCACTGTTTCCACTTTCCCCCCTTTTATTTGTGATGAATGGATGTGATGTTTAAAAAGCTTTTCATAGAGATGGAACAAACATCCACTGCCACTCAAACATGGCATATACATTCTTGTCTCTGGGCCTATGGTCTCTCCCTTGCTCATTCTCTGAAGCCAAATTTACATCACAACATCTTCAGGAAGAGTTCACTGACACTTCAATTATATCTCTTCTCCCACCCCTCTAACTCAGCACCATGTTGTATGGCTCACTTATTCAAAACCTAAACTGACAACTTTTTGTGCTGCTATTTTTGTTTGTTTTTATTTCACTTTGTGTTTCTTGGTTTCTTCTGTAAATTTAATGTCTTTTCAAAGTGTCTACTATATGTTTTCCATACAGTATGTGCTCAGTAAATACTTGTTGAATAATTAAACCTGTTGAAGAATAAGCTAGTAATGAGTGAGATGACCTTGAGTTTTCTAGGACAGAACCTTCTATCCATGAGTTAATAAACTTTATACTGAGATTTGATAAAGGTAATTACTATAAACATACATAAGAAAAGCTTTAATAACTTCTGAGATGAAAGAATCACAAGGGACAGATTAGATGTTCATCTTTAATCTTTTGAAATTGATTTGATACCTGTTTAATGAAATCTTTCTTGGTATCTCTGTCAAATGTCTATGACTGGTTGGAGTGTATCACAAATACAGTATTTAGTTTTTGTGAGTTGTTGTTCTATTACTAGATGCTAAAGAAATTAAAACCACAGCTCTTGAACTCTTTAAAGAATGTAAAATCTATTAATAATTTGGGGCTAAAACATGTGCACACAACACAATTTGAGATGAAATCCAAAGAAATATTTTAACAGATTAAAGAAAAAAAGTATAGTATAAATGAAAGCTGCAATAGCTAAGGAAACTAAAAATAATAAACGATCACATTTGCGATGTGATTCTTAGGAAAGGCGTGTGAAAAGAGATATGCTCTGGTTTTGAAGGTTAGTTGGAAATATATAGAAGAGAAAGGGCATAGATTTTTCTAAGCATGGAGAAGAACACCCAAAGCAAAGAGTCAAAATAGTAAGTCATGTTCAAGCAACTGTGTACAGACAGGCTTGAAGAATGGAGCGAATATGTGAATCTAGAAAGAGGCAGAGTTGATAGAAGAAATCAAATATGTTTATTTTTGAAATACTGTGGATTCTCTTTGTCTTTTCAACAGAAATAACCTTCACCATCAACAGCCCAGTCTGACCCTTTAGCTGATCTAATGACGATCCCAGCTTTGTAGGCTATTATTTGCAATAATTTCTGCCACATGAGTGTAATGGGGAAAACACATTGCAAAGTGAATTACTTTTGAAATGGATTGCATGCTGACATTTGGGAAATTAGATCCTGAGCACAATGCATCCTGATTATTTGAGGTGCCGTCTCATCCTGAAAAGATAAATTCAGTCCAACAGTTTTTTTTTTAAATCTGCAAGTTAAATTAAAGTTCTATCCTTTGGCAAGGTCCTTCTAAAAACTTTTGGTCACTATTCAGATAAATAATCATGAGCAGGGATTGTTATTAGCCTGAACAATCTAATTGGGTCTGAGAAGTCCAGAAATAGCCTCACTCAAACATATCTATTTATTTATATTTTATTATTTTTGGCAGCATCATATTGCTGTTGTGGTGCTCTTCATTGGGGTGCATGGGCTTAGTTGTCCCAAGACATGTGGCATCTCAGTTCTCCTACCAGGGATTGAACTTGTGTCCTGCATTGAAAGGCGGATTCTTAACCACTGGATCATCAGGGAAGTCCCCCCAAATGTATTTTGGGTGAGCCCCTAGCAGCTTCTGCCAGCCTACCCCCATCTTGTGGAGAATTCTGTTGTGTCCCTTCTGTGCACCCAAACGTGTCACTGCCACATATGATCCTGCTCAGTTGGCTTTCTTTCTATTTTCTGGAAAAAGCACAGCCACGCTCTCTAATGAAGAACAAATGGCTCTTCACTTCTCCATTTCCACTCAGCAAATTCCTCTGGTACCACACCAGTCCATCTTGTCATGAACATACATTTGCTTTGGCCCTTCCTCCTCCTCCAAAAAGTTTTTGTGTTGATGGGCTTCTGGGCTGAACCACAATGAGTCCTGAATCTGGGAACACAGCTAGGGAATGAGTTTGACAAAGGCCCTTCTGAGAGCTACCATAAATGTTGCTATTTGAAAGCAGAAGCCTCCCTTTTTTTCTGAACATCTTCAAATAGAACAATGTGATGAGAGGATGTGAAGATGGGCAGAGAGAAAAACAAGGCCTACAAGAAGATTAGAGAATGAATCTGGAAATTAACTAGGAGTTCTAGAGAGGAATTAAGGATATGAATGCAAAAGTTCAATTGAGTTGCTCAGTCATGTCTCACTCTTTGCGACCCCATAGACTGTAGCACATCAGGCCTCCCTGTCCATCACCAACTCCCAGAGTTTACTCAAACTCACGTCCATTGAGTCGGTGATGCCATCCAATCATCTCATCCTCTGTCGTCCCCTTCTCCTCCTGTCTTCAATCTTTCCCAGCATCAGGGTCTTTTCAAATGAGTTAGTTCTTTGCATCAGGTGGACAAAGTATTGGAGTTTCAGCTTCAACATTAGTCCTTTCAATGAACATTCAGGACTGATTTCCTTTAGGATGGACTGGTTGGATCGCCTTGCCATTCAAGGGACTCTCAAATCTTCTCCAACACCATAGCTCAAAAGTAGCAATTTTTCGGCACTCAGCTTTCTTTACAGTCCAACTCTCACATCCATACACGACTACTGGAAAAACCATAGCTTTAACTACATGGACCTTTGATGGCAAAGTAATGTCCCTGCTTTTTAATATGCTGTCTAGGTTGGTCATAACTTTTCTTCCAAGGAGCAAGCATCTTTTAATTTCATGACTGCAGTCACCATCTGCAGTGATTTTGAAACCTCCCCAAATAAAGTCTCTCACTTTTTCCACTGTTTCCCCATTTGCCATGAAGTGATGGGACCAGATGCCATTATCTTAGTTTTCTGAATGTTGAGTTTTAAGCCAACTCTTTCACTCTCCTCTTTCACTTTCATCAAGAGGCTCTTTAGTTCTTCTTCACTTTCTGCCATAAGGGTGGTGTCATCTGCATATCTGAGGTTATTGATATTTCTTTGGCATTGCCTTTCTTTGGGATTGGAATGAAAGCTGCCCTTTTCCTGCCCTGTGGCCACTACCGAGTTTTCCAAATTTGTTGGCATATTGAGTGTTCTACTTTCACAGCATCATCTTTTAGGATTTGAAATAGCTCAACTGGGATTTCATCACCTCCACCAGCTTTGTTCGCAGTGATGCTTCCTAAGGCCCACTTAACTTCGAATTCCAGGATGTCTGGCTCTAGGTGAGGGATCACACCATCGTGATTATCTGGGTCATGAAGATCTTTTTTGTATAGTTCTTCTGTGTATTCTTGCCACCTCTTCGTAATATCTTCTGCTTCTGTTAGGTCCATACCATTTCTGTCCTTTATTGTGCCCATCTTTGCATGAAATTTTCCCTTGGTGTCTCTAGTTTTCTTGAAGAGATCTCTAGACTTTCCCATTCTATTGTTTTCCTCTATTTCTTTGCACTGATCACTGAGGAAGGTTTTCTTATATCTCCTTGTCATTCTTTGGAACTCTGCATTCAAATGTGTATATCTTTCCTTTTCTCCTTTGTCTTTAGCTTCTCTTCTATTCACAGCTATTTGTAAGGCCTCCTCAGACAACCATTTTGCTTTTTTGCATTTCTTTTTCTTAGGGATGGTCTTGATCCCTGCCTCCTGTACAATGTCACGAAACTCCGTCTGTAGTTTTTTAGGCATTCTATCAGATCTAATTCTTTGAATCTATTTGTCACTTCCACTGTATAATTGTAAGGGATTTGATTTAAGTCATACCTGAATGGTCTAGTGGTGTTCCCTACTTTCATCAACTTAAGTGTGAATTTGGCAATAAGGAATTCATGATCTGAGCCACAGTCAGCTCCCAGTCTTGTTTTTGCTGACTGTATAGAACTTCTCCATCTTTGGCTGCAAAGAATGCAATAGTGGAAGGTTAATAATTTCTACATAAGTGAAATTAGATTGCTATTTTGATGATTAAATTGATCTAAGCATGCATATAACCATGGATTTTCATATAAAATATTAGCTCTTCTTCACAAACCTGTACATGGAGTCAGAGAGACCAGAGTTTGAATCCTGGCTTTATTGCTTACTAGATTAATGATCTTGGTTCTATTATTTAATCTCTCTAAACCTTCATATTTTTCTTTATAAAATGAGAATGCTAAGAGTATCTACCTCAATATGTTAATGTGAGGGTAAAAAAGCTAATAGTTATAAAGAACTTAGCACTTTGCCTAGCACGCAACTAGCACAAAATAAATGTTAACTTTTATTATTTTTGAAATTTATGTAAGTCTAATATCTCTAATCAAATTGGTTTATATTCACTAGGAGGAGTGCCTAATTAAAAGAATCTTACACTGAGTCTTTGGGGATGGCAAATTATCACCCTCTGACTGATTTTTTTGTATTTTCATTGGGTTGGCTTAAATGAAGTTGCACCTATAAATATAAATATGCCTCTGATACCACTGAGCAAGGTGTTTTCTTTTTTCTTTTCAGAAAGCTAGGCAAATATTTAATAGTTAATAGACTTTGCAATTTTCCCAAAGCAGATTAAGTGAATACCCCTAACACTAATTCTAATAGTTAGTTTATTTTCATTACAATACTGCAATTTTATAGATCAGGAAACTGTATCAGAGAAAGAGTGAAGTTATTGCCTGCTGGACACATCCACTTGACCATTTTCCAGGTGTCTCATGCCAAAGTTTGGTGCAAAACTAAACTTATTATTTAAGCCCACACATTTCCTCTTTTTATATATTTTTTCTCAGTTAATGTCACCACCATCCAGACCCAAGCCAGAAATCTGAGTCATCTCAGCCTTCTCCTTCCCCCTCATGCCTCATTACACCAAGTTTTGCAGAGTTTTACCTAATATTTTTTGAACCTGACCTCTTCTCTATTCTTACCACCAGTGCTTTCATTCAAGCTTCCACTACGTCTCACTCAAACTACTGCAATTTTCTTCTAACTGATCTGACACTAGCCATGCTGCCTTCATGACAATTTTCTACACAGCTGCCAAGATGATGTATCTAAAACACAAAACTGATCATGTCAATTCCAAGCTTAAATTTCAATGATTCCTTACTGCCTTAATGAAGCCCAGGTTTCTTAGTATGACCCTCATGATCCCAAAGCACACCTCTATCTTAGTCCTAACCAAGTTCAATTAAAATGAAGTATGTATACACTGATCTCCCCTTTTAGACTCTGGCCTCTTTAAAGGTAGAGACAAAGTCTTCTCTTTTCTTTCTTTCTTTTTTTTTTAAATTAACTAATTAATTTATTTAACTTTACAACATTGTATTGGTTTTGCCATACATTGACTTGAATCCGCCATGGGTGTACATGTGTTCCCCATTCTGAACCCCTCTCCCACCTTCCTCCCCATCCCATCCCTCTGGGTCATCCCAGTGCACCAGCCCCGAGCACCCTGTCTCATACATTGAACCTGGACTGGCGATTCATTTCACATATGATAATTTACATGTTTCAATGCCATTCTCCCATATCACCCCACCCTCGCCCTCTTCCACAGAGTCCAAAAGACTGTTCAATATGTCTGTGTCTCTCTTGCTGTCTCGCATACAGGGTTATCATTACCATCTTTCTAAATTGCATATATATGCGTTAGTATACTGTATTGGTCTTTATCTTTCTGGCTTACTTCACTCAATATAATAGGCTCCAGTTTCATCCACCTCATTAGAACTGATTTAAATGTATTCTTTTTAATGGCTGAGTAATATTCCATTGTGTATATGTACAACAGCTTTCTTATCCATTTGTCTGCCGATGGACATCTAGGTTGCTTCCATGTCCTGGCTATTATAAACAATGCTTCAATGAACATTGGGGTACATGTGTCTCTTTCAATTCTGGTTTCCTCAGTGTGGATGCCCAGCAGTGGGATTGCTGGGTCATATGGCAGGTCTATTTCCAGTTTTTTAAGGAATCTCCACACTGTTCTCCATAGTGGCTGTACTAGTTTGCATTCCCACCAACAGTGTAAGAGGGTTCCCTTTTCTCCACACCCTCTCCAGCATTTATTGCTTGTAGACTTTTGGATAGCAGCCATTCTGACTGGCATGTAATGGTACCTCATTGTGGTTTTGATTTGAATTTCTCTGATAATGAGTGATGTTGAACGTCTTTTCATGTGGTTGTTAGCCATCTGTATGTCTTCTTTGGAGAAATGTCTGTTTAGTTATTTGGCCCACTTTTTGATTGGGTCTTTCATGTTTCTGGGATTGAGCTGCAGGAGTTGCTTGTATATTTTTGAGATTAATTCTTTGTCCATTGCTTCATTTGTTATTATTTTCTCCCATTCTGAAGGCTGTCTTTTCACCTTGCTTATAGTTTCCTTTGTTGTGCAGAAGCTTTTAAGTTTAATTAGGTCCCATTTGTTTATTTTTGCTTTTATTTCCAATATTCTGGGAGGTGGGTCATAGAGGATCCTGCTGTGGTTTATGTGGAGAATGTTTTGCCTATGTTTTCCTCTAGGAGTTTTATAGTTTCTGGTCTTACATTTAGATCTTTAATCCATTTTGAGTTTATTTCTGTATATGGTGTTAGGAAGTGTTCTAGTTTCATTCTTTTACAAGTGGTTGACCAGGTTTCCCAGCACCACTTGTTAAAGAGATTGTCTTTTCTCCATTGTATATTCTTGCCTCCCTGTCAAAGATAAGTTGTCCATAGGTGTGTGCATTTATCTCTGGGCTTTCTATTTTGTTCCATTGATCTATATTTCTGTCTTTATGCCAGGACCACACTGTCTTGATGACTGTGGCTTTGTAGTAGAGACTGAAGTCAAGCAGGTTGATTCCTCCAGTTCCATTCTTCTTTCTCAAGATTGCTTTGGCTTTTCGAGATTTTTTGTATTTCCATACAAATTGTGAAATTATTTGTTCTAGTTCTGTGAAAAATACCTTTGGTAGCTTGATAGGGATTGCATTGAATCTACAGATTGCTTTGGGTAGTATACTAATTTTCACTATATTGATTCTTCTGATCCATGAACATGGTATATTTTCCATCTATTTGTGTCCTCTTTGATTTCTTTCATCAGTGTTTTATAGTTTTCTATATATAGGTCTTTTGTTTCTTTAGGTAGATTTATTCCTAAGTATTTTATTCTTTTTGTTGCAATGGTGAATGGAATTATTTCCTTAATTTCTCTTTCTGTTTTCTCATTGTTAGTGCTTAGGAATGCAAGGGATTTCTGTGTGTTAATTTTATATCCTGCAACTTTACTCATTTATTGATTAGCTCTAGTAATTTTCTGGTGGAGTCTTTAGGGTTTTCTACGTAGAGAATCAGAGACAACGTCTTTTCATCTTTGTATCTGAGCATCTAGCAGCATCAGTAAAAAAAATTGTTCAACTCAAATGAAATGGTGATTTCAGGTTTGAAGTCATGTGGATCAGCTGATACTTTTTAAAGTGACTTTTATATTTTAAAAATGAGATGTAACTCATGTACCATAAAATTTACCATTTTAATATATTCGGTGGTTTTTACTATATTCATAGTTGTATAACCAATATGACTATCTAATTCCAGAACATTTTTTATCACCTGAAAAAGAAACTCTTTACCCATTAATGGCCTCTTTCTATTATTCCTTCTTCCTCATCAAGAAAGTGAAAAGATATTCCACAGGATGGGAGAAAATATTTGCAAACCATATATCTTGTAAAGGACTATTATCCAGACTACTTAAAGAACTCTTACAATTTAACAATAAAAAGACAAACAACCCCATTAAAGAATAAGGAAAGGATGAGAATAACTATTTCTCTGAAGGAAATATACAAATGGCCAATAAGCACATGAAAATATGTTCAACATCATTAGTCATCAGGGAAATGCAAATTAAAACTAGAATCAAGGGAATTCCCTGGTGGTCCAGTGGTTAAGAATCCACCTTCCAAAGCAGGGAATGCATGTTCAAGCTCGGATCTGGGAACTAAGATCCCACATGCCATAGGGCAACTAAGCCTATGCACCACAATTATTGGGCCCATGCACTCTGGAGCCTGTGCACCATGCCAAAGATCCTGTGTGATGCAACTAAGACCCAACATAGCCAAAAAAAGTAAAACTAAAAATAAATAAATATTTTTAAAAAACTACAATGAAATACCACTTTACACCCAACAAAATAGCTATAATCAAAAGAACAGATAACAGAAAGCATTGGAAAGGATATAGAGAAACTAGAATCTGTATATATTGCTTGTAGGAATGTAAAATGGTACAGTTGCTTTGGAAAATAGTTTGGTAATTTCTGAAAAAGTTAAAAATGGTACACACAGTGGAATATTACTCAGCCATTAAAAAGAATGAAATAATGCCATTTCCAGCAACATGGATGGACCTGGAGATTATTATATTAAGTGAAGTAAGTCAGACAGAGAAAGACAAACAGATGATATCACTTAGACTTGGAATTTAAAAAAAGAGATACAAATGAACTTATTTACAAAACAGAAACAGACTCACACACAGACTTAGAGAACAAACTTATGCTTATCCTAGGGGCTTCCTTGGTAGCTCAGTCATAAAGAATTTTCCTGCCGATGCGGGAGATGCAGGTTTGATCCCTGGGTGGGGAAGGTCCCCTGGAGAAGGAAATGGTGACCCACTCTAGTATTCTTGCCTGGGAAATCCCATGGACAGAAGAATCTGGCAGATTATATAGTCCACGGGGTCACAAATAGTCAGACATGACTTAGCAACTAAACAACAACCACCCTGAGGGGCGAGTAGGGGAAAGGGATAGACTGGGAGTTTGGGATTGACATGTACACACTACTATATTTAAAATAGATCACCAAGAAGGACCTACTGTATACCACAGGGAGCTCTGCTAAATATTCTGCAATAACTTAAATGGGAAAAGAATTTGAAAAAGGATACTTGTGTATGTATAACTGAATCACTTTACTGTACACCTGAAACTAACACAACACTGTTATTCAACTATAATCCAACATAAAATAAAAATAAATAAAGAGAAACAAAACCAGAGAAACATCCTCTCCCCCCAAAAAAAGTTAAAAATAGAGTTACCATATGATTCAGGAATTCTACTCCTAGGTATATACCCAAGAAAATTGAAAATGTATATTTGCACAAAAACATGTCTATAAATATTCATAGCAGCATTATTCATAATAGCTCCAAAGTGGAAGCAACTCAAATAGCCATAAAATGATGAATAGATAAATAAAATGTGATATAGCCAAACAATGGAATGTTATTCAGCTACTTAAAAAGGAATAGAGTATTGACACATGCTACAATATGGATGAACCTCAAAACATTATATGAAAGAAGCTATACATGAAAGACTACATATTGAAAGATTTCATTTATATGAAATATCCAGAAAAAGCAAATCTATATAGAAAGAAATAGATTAGTAGTTACCTAGAGCAGAAGGGAAAGAGAGGAAATGGGGAGTGACTGCTAATGGGTAAACAGTTTCTTTTTGGAGTGATGAAATGTTCTAAAGTCTATGGTGGTGATGGTTGCTCAACTCTGTGAATTTACTAAAACCCACTGAATTATTAAAAGGATGAATCTGGGGGCTTCCCTGGTGGCTCAGTGGTAAAGAAGCCAATGTAGGAGACACAGGTTCAATCCCTGATCCAGGAAGATCCTACATGCTGTGGAGCAACTAAGCCCATGTGCCTCAACTATTAAGCCTGTGCTCTAGAGCCCAGGAGCCACAACTTCTGAGCCCACATGCCACAACTACTATGCACCCTAGAGCCCTAGCTCTGCAACAAGAGAAGCCTCTGCAATGAGAAGCCTGTATACCACAACTAGAGAGTAGTCCTCCGCTCACCACTAGTAGAGAAAAGCCTGTGCAACAGCAAAGACCCAGTACAGCCAAAAATAAACAAATAAAAATTATCTATTAAAAAAGGATGAATTTGATGGTATGTGAATTACAGTTCAACAAAATATTTTTATTTTAAAAAAAGGCCAATAAAGGGGGGAGGGAAAGGAACTTAAACACTAAATTGGCCATTTACATGTAAAAAGATAAAAGAAAAATAAAACAGATGGCTAGCCTGTATTTCCTGTCTTAAGAAAGGCTAAACTGAGGATCTGATCAGGTCAGCAGGAATTATTACTATGATAAACTGCTTGGAGCAAGAGAAAAGAAAGGGAATTTAAATATCCTTTAAAAAAAAATGATAATATAGGTCAAGGAGGCAGAGGAGGAATTTGACATTTTCAAGTTCATCCCACAATTCAGGTTTGAACAATTGTTTCCAATTCAGGCTGCGAAGGCACTCTTGGAAACAGCTATCTAGTCCTGCCTGTTCTGATCAAGGTCTTGAAAGCATAACTGAAAAGTGCTGGCACAGTTTATCCCAGTCTAAGGCTTGGTTATGATGCCAAATTTAGCCTCTGGCAATTTCTTTCTGTTGAGAATCCCTGGGGACTCATTTGACCTCCTTTTGGAGAGCTGCAAGGGAATTTGCTTCTGGACGGTGGCCTGGCAAGCGAGGAGTGGCTCAGCCGGCTGCCTAATCTTCTATTAAATTAATGATCAAGTGTACCTGGGCACCTTCACTGGAAGATCAGTTCTTTATGTGTGGGGGTTGAACTAGGAGTTTTCCAGATAACCCGAGATAATTGCCAGCATTAAATATTATAATCACCTTGAGAGGAATTCTTTTAGAATGTACTATATACATTTCTGCCTTTTTGTACTTAGGCTTCTTTTTTCCAACTGATATTGAAAGTATTACATGCCGTGAGCTTCCCTGGTGGCTCTGTGGTAAAGAATCCTCCTGTCAGTGCAGGAGACATGGGTTCGATCCCTAGACCTGGAAGATCCCCTGGAGAAGGAAATGGTAACCCACTCCAGTATTCTTGCCTGGGAATCCCATGGACAGAGGAGATTGATGGGTTACAGTCCATAGGGTCACAAATTAACAAAACAGGAAATGTGGAAAATAGAATACTATTCTCCTTCGCTAGAATTAACCACTGCTAATAGCTGGGTGTGTATTCTTTCAGACTATTTTTAGATTTGTTTATAAGCATTGATACACACACATACATACAACTTACACGTACAACTGACACTCAAAGCAGGTTTTTTAAAAACTTAAAAAAAAAAACCACACAAATTGGGGACTTCCCTGTGGTCCAGGGGTTAGGACTCTACCTTCCAATGCAGGGGACATGGGTTCAATCCCTGCATGGGAACTAGATTTAACATGCTGCAGGGCAACTAAGCCTGTGCATGATAACTTGAGAGAAGCCCGCACAACCCAACAAAAGATCCCAGCGAAAGATCCCAGGAGCCACCCTAAGACCCAATGTGGCCAAATAAATAAATATTAAAAAAAAAAAAAAAAGAAAAAAAACCACAAATGGGATCATACTCTACCTCTTGGTTTGTCACTTGCTATTCCTTTTAATACTTCCTGGAGATATGTCAGTACAAGTAAATCTACCTTATTCTTTTTTTTTTTTCTTATTCTCTTTTATGCCTGCACAACATTCCATGGAGTGTTTATACTGTAATTTAACCATTCCCTATTGATGCATATTTCCTACATTTTCTCATTATGATTTCTAAATATGAACTCATACATGTACATCTTTGTGTATATGTGAGATACTTGGGGCACAGATCCTAGGAAGGAGGATTAATTAGATTTTTGATACATCTGGAAATTATTTTTACAACTTTTTACTTTGAAATAATTTCAAACTCACTGAAAAGTTGCAAGGATAGCATCATGAACTTCCCTGTTCACCTTGATTCCCCAATTGTTATCATTTCATTACATTTGCTTCTTCTCTTCTGTTTCCCCACCCTACATACATATTATATACATGAGGTTGTTTTTTTTTTTTTTTTTCTTGAATCATTTGAGGCATCTGATCCATTGTGGACATGAAGCCCTAACCTCTAAATACTTCAGTGTACATTTCCTAAAAACAAGAACATGCTCCTATAGAACTTTAACACAAGCATCCAAATTAGAACACAGATATATAAAACTTTGAGTTCACACAAATTTCTCCAATCCAAAATTACGGAGTTCATTATGGGCTTCTCACTTTCCATGTTTGCAGCTCCCTCCTCCAAAAGAGAGAAACCTGCTCTCACCATTCTCCTTTATTTCCTTGTTTGCCCAACAGCACTGGATAAAATAAAAAGGTACCTTGCAGGCTGCAGTCTCTTCAGTCCTTGACCCTGACTGTGCCAGTTTCTGGGAAGGTGAAGAATTAATTTATTTTTGAATATTGCGATATAAGAAATATATCTTTTTGTTTGTTAGTTTAACGGATAACCAGGGGCTTCCCTGGTGGCTCAGTGATAATCTGCTTGTCAATGCAGAAGACATGGGTTTGATCCCTGATGTGGGAAAATCCCACACGCAATGGAGCAACTAAGTCCCTGTGCCACAACTATTGAGCCTGTGCTCTAGAGCCTGGGAGCCGCAGCTACTGAGCCCACTCACAGCAACTACTGAAGCCCCTGGAGCCCATGCTTCACCATAAGAGAAGCCATGGCAATAAGTAGCCTGTGCACCTCAACTAGAGAGTAGCCCCTGCACTCTGCAAGCAGAGAAAAGTCAGAGCAACAATGAAGGCCCAGGACAGCCAAAAACAAACAAATAAATAATTTTTAAAAATGGATAATCAATTGTCTAAACACCTATTTTCAATTATTTTGAAATGTCCCCCACATATGGTTGTATCAGGATTTGATGATCTATTCCCTTTCATTAATCTATTTTTTATAACTTTTTTGGGGGGCTATGCCATGTGGTATGTGGGATCTTAGTTCCCTGACCAGGGATGGGAAACTGTGACCTCTGCATTGGGAGTGCAGAGTCTTAACTATTGGGCCACCAGGGAATCCATCATTAAGCTATTTTTTAAAATTTGTGATCCATTGCCACACTTTAATTTATGTGATTACATATTTTGATGTCTGGCAGGAAGAGGCCTCTCATTACACTTAAAAAAATACCTAGCTATTCTTAAGTGTGCATTCTTCCAGATGAATTTTAGAATTAGCATGTCAGTTTCATTAAAAATCCTATTATAAATTTGATTGGAATTGCCCTGATTTAGTAAGTAATTTGGGTAAAATGGCATCTTTACAATATCATGAATCTTCCCATCTGGTCACATGGTATGTCTTTTCATTTGTGCAGTTTAAAATTTTCCTTCAGTGGATATTTGTAGTTTTCTTTACAAGAGTATTGCACATACAGTTTTTTCCTAGGTTTAAAAAACTTTTTGGTGGCCGTTATTAGGGAGAGCATCTTATTTTCTACGTGTTTTGTACACTGTACAGATTATGCTACATATACAATTTTGTACCCTGTTTTTTTTTTTAATTATTTTAAAACTATTTATTTATTTGGTTGCACTGGGTCTTAGTTGTGGCACACAATTGTATCTTCGTTGGGGCATGAAGAATCTTTACCTGCTGCATGTGAACTCTTAGTTGTGGCTTGTGGGATCCAGCTC